>NC_134690.1:212251015-212577265 GCF_050947455.1 Rhinoderma darwinii | reverse complement strand
TCTTGACAGGTTGATTAGCGAAAGTGTCATTTATAACCACCTAAGAAGAAACATTCCATTTAAATGTTAATACCAACATATAAAAATATAGATATAAATAATGCAACCCATTAATGATGATTTAACGAAATTAATATACACTTTTGATCTCTTGTTTTTAAATACTCTATTTTCTTTACAAACTATAGATGTTAATTTGAGATCCAGAAAATTGATGACGTTGGAATTGTAGTCATGAGTAAATTTGAGGTTGAGCTGGTTGCTATTTAGATAAGTCCGAAAATTCGGTATGGCAGACACATCGCCCTCCCATATAAACAGAAGGTCATCAATGTATCTGCCATACCAGTGTATATGTTCCATAAAGGGATTACTGGTAGCAAACATGAAACTCTCCTCTCACCTTGCCATGACCAGATTTGCCATGGATGGTGAGAATTTTGCCCCCATAGACACCCCTCTTTTTTGTAGTTAATAATTTCCTTCGAAATAAAAATAATTGTTTCATTAGGAAGTTGAGCACTTCCACCGCAAAGGTTTGGCATACATCATTGTAGGCGCTATATTTGGAGAGATGGTGAAACAAGGCTTCTTATAAAATTAATATACACTTTTGATCTCGTTTTTAAATACTCTATTTTCTTTACAAACCTGCAGTTTACATCGTAAAAGCAGTTAAAATATATATACAGCGTTATACAACCCCATATTACTAGCATGGCTTGCAGAATATATCAGCAATATTTATGTTGGGGGCAGTCACATAACCAAGTATTGTATTATATGTTGTCTTTTCCGATTGTTCCAGTGTACCAGTTTTATTTCGACTGTCTTTGTAACAGGAAAATGTTTTTAAGTTACATATGTCTCCGTTTCGTCCATGTTCCCACAATGATAGGCTATAAATGCAACACGATTGAACTTTTAGCTTCAAAATATTTAGCTTCAAAATATTTAGCTTCAAAATATTTATTTTGTTTTCATTATATATCCATTTAAATATTTATTTCCATGCCGCCTGTGTTTTTCAAGCTACTTTCAGATTCTCTATTCTCATGGACGGTGGTTTCACAATTATATATACTCTTCATTAAGACTATTTGCTTTATATATATATTTGACTTAGCCCAATTTCCTTCAGGAAGGAGAGGGTTACTTTTAATCCACCGATTTCCGCCAAACAACTGCTTGAACGTTATCCCGCCCTAATCACTGACGGTACATATGGACGAGACAGACATACATGGCCACTACATTTCTTGCCATGAATAAGAGCACTGCTTGTGCTTGAAACGCGTAGGCTTGGGCATCTGCCCGCATTACAAACTACCCTGAGACTGCGTCTCCTTTCCAATTTTAGCATATTTTTTTCATATCAATAAAAGTGGGAACTACGTATCCCTTTTACCCCGACACAGCGCTGGATCATCTCCTTTCTTTCCTATACTATGTGTGCGACTTATGGTCCAGTTTGTCCTATTGTCCAACAAATATTCTACTTACATTCTCCCCCTTTTCTGTTCAACCCTCCCACAGTCCAGAAACTAGCACACCTCAGTAGGAACCTTAAATATCTTGATATTTATACACTCTCTGACTCCCTTCTACCACACTCTACCATATCTTCACTTCACAACACAGTAACAGCCAGTTTTCTATAACACCACAAATACTTTAGCTCTACTCAGTCGCCCCTGCCACACAACAGTACTCAACGAGTCAATGGGCAGCCTTGGCACACCAATCTGATGAAAAAACTGAAGCAAGCTTCCAGGGTTGCAGAGCGACCTTGGAAGAAAACCCACTCCAAGGAAGACTACAACATACGAAGCACTTCTTACCGTCACATCAGCACTCACATCTACTAAACAAGACTACTTCTCTACTGTCTTGTCTTCTCTGTCCCACAACCCCAAACAATTATTTATCACTTTAACTCCCTGCCCCGTTCCACATTTTTTATCTCACCTTAGAATTTTGCCACACATTTTAAAGACAAGATTGACAACATTAGAGAAAGTTTCAATCTGCAGACTCCGCAACCCCTCTCCACAACTACTTAGTGCTATTCACCAATAACCAGCTTCTCTGCGATTACTGATGGAAAGCTTTCCACCCTACTCTCCAAATCACGCCTCACCACGTGTGCCCTTGACCCAATTTAATCCCACCTCAACTCTAACATTACTACCGTATTTATCCAAGACTTAACCTATCTCTTCAACCTATCAGTAACTACTGGCATCTTTTCTTTTTCATTCAAACATGCAACCATCACACCCATCCTTGAGAAGCCATCTCTTGACCCATCCTCTTTTTCTAACTTTCACCCCATCTCACTACTCCTGTTTGCTTTAAAATTCCTTGAACAGTTTGTCTAAGGCCTCATTCAGACGGGCGTGTCCGATTTGCGCGCAGGAATGACGTGTGTTATACGTGCATGAGTGCATGCGTTGTTCTTCCGATTATCAGCGCATCATGAACGTATAACGCACATGTGGCACGCATGTTGCACGTGCGTTAATAATGGAAGAAGGAACTAAATAAGCAAATATTTGGTACCAACCCTCTGGTAACACCCACAGGAAGATCACATGGTCCGGATTTGCCATTTCCTATTGCAGTACAGAAGAGAGAGAGAGGTAGGCGTGATTTCTGCGCTTGTTGTTTTGCGATATTATAGTGTTTTATTTGTGTGAACATGACATCCAAAGATATGGACCATGATCTAATGTTGTGGCTGATCTCTCGCACGTATATGGAGAATGACGCCATATGGTGGAGGAAGAACCGAAGAGGAGGCGGCATTGGGTTCATCCCATTGTCTCCCAACGTACTTACAAATGTCACTTCCACACCCTTTATGAGGACCTGCGTCGGCATCTGGCCAAATTTCATGCCTTCTGTTAGATGTCTGTCGCAACTTTTGATCAGCTGCTGGAGGACCTGCGTTCCGGCCTAACCTTCAGAAAAACCACCATGAGTCACAGTATTTCTCCTGAGGAACGTCTCACATTATCACCCTGAGGTAAGAATACATAGTGTCTGTGTAAATCCCCAGTGTTCTAGTGTAGAACTAATATAAAATTAGCAATTAGAAAGATAAGTTTATGTTATTAATTGTCATTATTTCATTTTGAGATTCCTTGCAACTGGGAATTCGTTTGCGTCCCTTCATTTCAAATTCCTAGTGGGGACGTCGACCATTTCTGGAATTATCAGGTCCACCTCTGATCTAATCTGGCGTCAACTGAAAGAGACTGTGCTGCCTCAACCCACAACAGAATAGTGGAGGAGTATCGCAGATGGATTCTTGAACAATGCACAATTCCCCAACTGCAATGGGGCGCTGGATGGAAAACATCAGGGTAAGGAAGCCGCCACACTTAGGGTCCCATTTCTACAATTACAAACAGTTTTTTTCAGTAGTACTGTTGGCTTTGGCTGACAGTCAATACCGGTTTGTAATTGTAGATATCCAATGGAAGCACTGCTGATGCTGGCATCTTCAGGGCTTCCAGGATGTGTCAGTGACTTCTAAGCAACCAGCTATGCCTCCCTGAACCCCGCCTACTGCCCGGCTCTTCTGGACCCCCTGCACCATTTGTGATAGTGGAAGATGAGGCGTTTGGCCTATCCTTACATGTTATGCGGCCCTATCCTGGGCGTGCATGGACGACCGAATCCGCATATTAAATTACAGGCTTACCAGGGCTCGTCGCTATGTGGAGTGCGCCTTCAGGATTGTGTCAAACAAATTGAGAATGTTCATGTCAACAATACAATTGGATGCAGACAATGTAAATTTAGTCATCAAAGCATGTGTCATCCTGCACAAATACACACGAATGTACGACGCAGCATCTGATGGTGACGTGGAACACCTCATGCCCACTGGATCATTGACAATACAGCGCAAGGAAAACCTTGGACATCTGGCCTCCGCACCTAGGAATTCTTTGCAGATTATTTCCAGAGCCCTGAGGGTACAGTTCCCTGGCAGCAGGACGCTATCCACTAGTGATGCCACGTGTGGTGTTCTTCATATTTTTTTTCGTTTATGTACAGTGAAGGAAATAAGTATTTGATCCCTTGCTGATTTTGTAAGTTTGCACACTGTCAAATACATGAACAGTCTAGAATTTTTGGGCTAGGTTAATTTTACCAATGAGAGATAGATTATATTAAAAAAAACTGAAAATCACATAGTCAAAATTATATATATTTATTTGCATTGTGCACAGAGAAATAAGTATTTCATCCCCTACCAACCATTAAGAGTTCAGCCTCCTTCAGACCAGTTACACGCTCCAAATCAACTTGGTGCCTGCATTAATGACAGCTGTCTTAAATGGTCACCTGTATAAAAGACTCCTGTCCACAGACTCAATTAATCAGTCTGACTCTAACCTCTACAACATGGGCAAGACCAAAGAGCTTTCTAAGGCTGTCAGGGACAAGATCATAGACCTGCACAAGGCTGGAATGGGCTACAAAACCATAAGTAAGACGCTGGGTGAGAAGGAGACAACTGTTGGTGCAATAGTAAGAAAATGGAAGACATACAAAATGACTGTCAATCGACATCGATCTGGGGCTCCATGCAAAATCTCACCTCGTGGGGTATCCTTGATCCTGAGGAAGGTGAGAGCTCAGCCGAAAACTACAAGGGGGTACTTGTTAAAGATCTCAAGGCAGCTGGGACCACAGTCACCAAGAAAACCATTGGTAACACATTACGCCGTAATGGATTAAAATCCTGCAGTGCCCGCAAGGTCCCCCTGCTCAAGAAGGCACATGTACAGGCCCGTCTGAAGTTTGCAAATGAACATCTGGATGATTCTGAGAGTGAATGGGAGAAGGTGCTGTGGTCAGATGAGACTAAAATTTAGCTCTTTGGCATTAACTCAACTCGCCGTGTTTGGAGGAAGAGAAATGCTGCCTATGACCCAAAGAACACCGTCCCCACTGTCAAGCATGGAGGTGGAAACATTATGTTTTGGGGGTGTTTCTCTGCTAAGGGCACAGGACTACTTCACCGCATCAATGGGAGAATGGATGGAGCCATGTACCGTCAAATCCTGAGTGACAACCTCCTTCCCTCCACCAGAACATTAAAAATGGCTCGTGGCTGGGTCTTCCAGAATGACAATGACCCGAAACATACAGCCAAGGCAACAAAGGAGTGGCTCAAAAAGAAGCACATTAAGGTCATGGAGTGGCCTAGCCAGTCTCCAGACCATAATCCCATCGAAAACTTATGGAGGGAGCTGAAGATCCGAGTTGCCAAGCGACAGCCTCGAAATCTTAATGATTTACAGATGATCTGCAAAGAGGAGTGGGCCAAAATTCCATCTAACATGTGTGCAAACCTCATCATCAACTACAAAAAATGTCTGACTGCTGTGCTTGCCAACAAGGGTCTTGCCACCAAGTATTAAGTCTTATTTGCCAAAGGGATCAAATACTTATTTCTCTGTGCACAATGCAAATAAATATATATAATTTTGACAATGTGATTTTTTTTATATAATCTATCTCTCACTGGTAAAATTAACCTAGCCTAAAAATTCTGGACTGTTCATGTCTTTGACAGTGGGCAAACTTACAAAATCAGCAAGGGATCAAATACTTATTTCCTTCACTGTACATTATTGAGTTTTATGTGTGTGGATGGTAGTACCCACCACGATTATAAATTTGAGGTTCTGGAGCTATCTGCCGTTGCAAATAAGGACAATGCACTGGAATAGGAGGAGGTGGTGATGAATAGCACTGTGGAAATTGTGATTGAGGGGTAGTGTGGCCAAATAGCCGCCAGTACTCCAATGATTAAAAGCACTCAATAGGATCATTGGGGCGAGGGTTGCTGCTTCCAATACTATCATCAATGCAGATTGAGTTCTCAAGCGACGCTCCACAGTGATACGACGCAAAAAAGGAGCCATGGACCTAACAAATATGTCCACCTTATCCTCAGGCTAATGTCGAGACAAGTAATCTAAAACCCTTGTGTCAACCTGGCTTGCTGTTGAAGGCTCCACTCTTTTTTTTCTTCTGGGTGCATTTCTGGAGCGAGAGGTATTGTCTGGAGTGTTTGGGCTTTGAACACTTGGCCCAGGTGATGTCACAGGAATCTCGCAATCCTGTTGTTGTTCCAGTTCTGGACTTGTGCTTTCTTCCCCAACTCTCCTCTCCACCATATCTGGGCTGTCGTCTTCCTCCGGATCGCCCACTAGGTTGTCCTCAGAGCTGATAATTAAAGAGAATTTATATATTTTAATATTACATTGACAATATTCTTTTGGCATTTGGATTAAAATTGGAAAATGTTGCGTCCAGGGGACCACTTAGACATTGGTGCAGGTGGAGTGAAACAAATATTTCTGACACTTATTACATATTTGGTACGATATTGAATTCTTCCCCCGAGCAGGGGAAACCTTGAAATGACAAATTTAAAATATTTTAACTAATACTTACGCCTGATGTTCAAAAACTGGCTTCAAAAAGGCTAACTGGCTTGAGAACTGATATGGTCTTTTTTGGGAGCTGAGCCACTCTTCCCTTTCATGGTCATTTCATGCCGATATTGGTCCCTCGTGCTTCTCCACCTTACTTTGACATCATCAACTGTAATAACAAAAATATGTACTGTAAAGTCCAGAAAAAAATATATAAAAAAATATACGTCCCACATGTACACTACCGTTCAAAAGTTTGGGGTCACCCAGACAATTTTTTGTTTAATAATTGCACAAGGGTTTTCAAGTGTTTTCTAATCATCCATTAGCCTTCTAACACAGAAAGCAAACACAATGTACCATTAGAACACTGGAGTGAAGGTTGCTGGAAATGGGCCTCTATACACCTATGTAGATATTGCATTAAAAACCAGACGTTTGCAGCGAGAATAGTCATTTAGCACATTAACAATGTATAGAGTGTATTTCTGATTAATTTAATGTTATCTTCATTGAAAAAAACTGTGCTTTTCTTGCAAAAATAAGGAAATTTCTAAGTGACCCTAAACTTTTGAACGGTAGTGTATTTTCTTATTTTAAAATGTTTTCACATCTTTCTAGACAGTCCTATAACATTCCCTAATCTGACTCCTTTCCATGGCCCTTCTTTAAGATTAGTCATCAGAATTACATTGGCTCACACTCCTTCACTTCATGTCCGTCATACACGGATACTGGCTGGTGACCGGCTCATGCAGCTAAAAAATAGCTGGACTATTGTACAGAACAAAGACTGTTTGTGACTCCCTTATTTCCGCATAGATTGTAAGCTCTTGCGAGCAGGCTTCTCACTCCTGTTGTTTGAATTTTAAATTGACTTTGTCACTATGTAATGTCTGATATTGTCTGTTTCATGTTCCCTGTAAATTGTAAAGTGCTGCGTAATATGTTGGCGCTATATAAATAAAGATTATTATTATTATTATTAAATATTGTACTCCGTCTCTATCAGGGCCACATGCTACACAAAAGTACATTATTGACCACACCCTTTATCAACAGCGACACATGGCAAATGTGGAAAAATGATACTGTGTCTATAGGGTCAACATGGCTTGAACAATAAAAAATGTGTCATTTTTCAAAAAACGAGGGCACCTACATACATAGACTAGGCTTCTACTTACCAAATTTGTTCCATTCTGCACGCCTCGCACTACTCCACTGGGTAAACATACTTTTACCAACGTCCTCCCATGCCTTGTCTTTCTTGTGACGGTCATGGTACACATCAGACCTGCTGTCCCACAACTCGTCTCTCCATGTCTACAGGGCGAGGCATCGTAAAGTTTGCTGCGCACAGGACTGAGCTGTTCCACCTTCTCTGTTCCTCCTCTGCTCACGCTGCAAACAAACACTTCCTGCTTTTTTTTTATAAAGTCCCAATGTGCTTTGCAACTCTGCGTGAATAACTTGCTGGTCACGGATCATACAAGTGTTCAGTGTGTTGTTTTCATGCACCCATAGACTTCAATAGGTGAGTGCAATGCGTAAACACGCACCAATATAGGACATGCAGTGAGATTCACGCGACGCACTCACGCTGCGTGAAAAATCAAGCATGTGTGAATAGCCCCATTGAAAGTAATGGGCCTCTGTGCTGTGCGTTGTTTCAACGCACTGCTCACGGATGTGATTCACGCTCGTCTGAATAGGGCCTAACTCTAACTGTCCTCCCGCCACTTATTTAACTCTCTTTCTGACCATCTACAATCTGGCCTCCGACCTTACCACTCCCCTGAACTGGCCCTAATCAAAGTTACTAATAATCTTTTAACTGCCAAAGCCTCACAACATTACTCTGTGATCCTTTTTCTGGACTTGTCCTGGTACCCTTGCTCTTCTCAAATCTACACTTTTGATATGGGACTGCTCATAAAATCCCATGGCTTTCAGTACCAGTTCTATGCTGATGACACACAAACTTACCTCTCTGGGCCAAATGTCACCTCTGCTATCCAGTGCTTTAGAGTGTCTAATAACTATATCCTCCTTTCTCTCCTCCCGCTTACTTAAACTCAACTTGGAGAAAACTTAAAGGGAACCTGTCACCAGCATTTCACCTATTGAACTTTACTTCTCCCTCACCGGCTGCTGCTATAAAAAGTTCATTGGCGTTATCCCCTCTCCTAAACTCCTCCTCCGACTGTAAATAACGTTCCGCAAACATTTTGCGCCTTTTATCGTAATAATCCGGTGTCCCTTTGTGCGCTCACACCAGAAGAGGATATCAATGCACAAGCAAGGATTTTGTGTGCTAGGGAAGGCGAGGAGCGTTTAATCAAAGGCAAGGAGGCGGCGTAAACTTGGAAAGACTTGAGGAATTAAGATTTGACTCTTTTCAAAGGAAGATTTGACTCTTTTCAAAGGAAGATTTGACTATTTTATGCTCATTAGCATACAGTGTGGGAACACTAAAAAACTGAATACTAAAGCTACAGTGCTGACAAAGCAGATAATTATAGGTTATATAGAAATTATTTTTCACCCTCTACCACCAGGTATTGTTGGTTTAATAGGTGAAATGCTGGTGACAGGTTCCCTTTAATTCATAATTTTTCCCCCATCTCACTCAACCCCCTTACCAGAACTATCAATTATAGTTAATGGCTCCACGCTTTCCCAGGCTCAAAAGTCTGGTAGTAAAATGAAAAGATTTTTCCAGCTCACCGGTGTCCAGCGTCTTCAGTGATCCAGTGCACGGACCTCACCCTGGCCCAAGCATCTTCTACAGCAGCAGAAATAAGGTATGATCCAGCACTTCATGAAGAAATCTCTGGACTTTATTGTATAAACATTAAAAATCCACCCAGCACATAATCATCTGTCTTTATGTGCTGGGTGGATTTTTAATGTTTATACAATAAAGTCCTGAGATTCTTCAAAAGTCTGCTGCCTCGGGATAACGTTCGATTCTTGCTGTCATTCACAACACACATCCAAGCTCTTGCCACGTCCACCTCAAAAACATTTCTCAAATCCGCTCTTTTCACAACCTCGAGTCAACAAAAATGCTAGCACATGCCCTCATTATCTCCTGCAACATTCTTTTCTGTGGCCTACCATCTAAGACTCTTGCACCTCTCCACTTCATCCGCAAATCTACTTCAAGGTTAATCCACCTCTCCGCTCGTTTCACCTCTGCCAAACCCTTTACATTGCCAGCAAATCCAGTTAAAAACCTGTCTCCTTCATACATGTCTGCCCTAATATCCCGATACCTACCCACACGTAATCTACTGTCCTCACAGGACCTCCTTCTCTGCTCTCCTCTTATCTTCTCCTCACATTACCATCTCCAAGACTTCTCTCGTACATTCACCATACTCTGGAACTCGATACCCCCAAACACAATAGATCATCTCCCACCATCCAAACCTTCAACAGCAACCTAAAAACCCATCTCTTCAGAAAAAGCTTAGAACCTGTAATAACCCTGCTGCCACTACTGTACCAGATGGGCAGCTTCTACCCTTACTTTCTGTCTCCTTATCCCTTCCCTTGTAGAGTGTAATGCCTTTCGGGCAGGGCCCTCTTTCTTTCTGTACCAGCCTACCATTTATTAAGCTCATGTTTAATTGTACTAGTTGTTTTTATTGACAACTCTTTTTCATATGTACAGCGCCTTGTAATTTATTGCGCTAAAGAATAATCATTTTAAAGACATTATGCTGGTCTGGAACATGATTCCATTCAGTTTTAAAATGGCTTTTGTCTTACCACTTGTGTATTCCGTTTCATTGTCTGCATGTAGAGCCTTTGGCATTCTCCAAAATTCGTTACATATTTCAGCAAGTTACTCTGCAAGTTTCTCTGGAACTTCATCTCTGCTGTGAAGCAGGTAGGCAGCCGTGTGCCTTGAATAATCATCAATAAATATCAGAAAATATCTCTTCCTTCCAGGGGTTTGAATACTCATTATGCCATATACATCTGTATGTATCAAGTGTCTGTGCTGATCTAGTAGCACTGTTTTTAGGAAATTATTTCCTTGTCATTTTCTCTTTAAGGCAGCTAGTACATGTCATCTGACTGCATTGGTCAATTATAATTCCATCAGGAAGCTGTTCTTGAAGTAGATTCCTTATTGCTTCTGGGTTTCTATTTCCAAGACGCCTGTGCCCCATATAGATACAATTCTTTTGTTGCAGTATAAACAGTTGCATTTTGGCCAGTATACTGTAGTTCATCTTTTATTTTTCCTTCTGCGAGAGTGTGACCCTCATTTCTGATGATGCAGTTGTCATCTTTGAATGTAACTACATACCCCTGTTTTGTGAATTTCTTCACTTACAACAAGTTGCTTTCAAGACTAGGAACATAGAGCACATCATTTATTTGTATTTTTCTGGTTTGTGTTGAGGAGTCTTTGCAGTGGAAGTAACCATATCATATTCCATCTAAAAAATATTCAAAATTCCTTATTTTATATAAGAAACTTTCAGATTTAAAACATGTGAATTTCCTTCTTCTTATCCCATTACCCTAATATACTATATGAGCCTATCGCAACGCTCAGATTAAGGCACTGAACTGTATCTGCAGTTGATCCTGTTATTCCTTGTACTCTTAAAATCCCATTTAATTTTCCTTGCCAATAGTACATATTCGTTGTTAAAGAGGCTCTGTCACCAGATTTTGCAACCCCTATCTGCTATTGCAGCAGATCGGCACTGCAATGTAGATTACAGTAAGGTTTTTATTTTTAAAAAACGAGCATTTTTGGCCAAGTTATGACCATTTTCGTATTTATGCAAATGAGGCTTGCAAAAGTACAACTGGGCGTGTTGAAAAGTAAAAGTACAACTGGGCGTGTATTATGTGCGTACATCGGGGCGTGTTTACTACTTTTACTAGCTGGGCGTTCTGATGAGAAGTATCATCCACTTCTCTTCACAACGCCCAGCTTCTGGCAGTGCAGACACAGCGTTTTCTCGAGAGATCACGCTGTGTCGTCACTCACAGGTCCTGCATCGTGTCAGACGAGCGAGGACACATCGGCACCAGAGGCTACAGATGATTCTGCAGCAGCATCGGCGTTTGCAGGTAAGTCGATGTAGCTACTTACCTGCAAATGCTGATGCTGCTGCAGAATCAACTGTAGCCTCTGGTGCCGACACGATGCAGGACCTGTGAGTGACGTCACAGATCTGCACTGCCAGAAGCTGGGCGTTCTGAAGAGAAGTGGATGATACTTCTCATCAGAACGCCCAGCTAGTAAAAGTAGTAAACACGCCCCGATGTACGCACATAATACACGCCCACTTGTACTTTTACTTTTCAACACGCCCAGTTGTACTTTTGCAAGCCTCATTTGCATAAATACGAAAATGGTCATAACTTGGCCAAAAATGCTCGTTTTAAAAAAATAAAAACGTTACTGTAATCTACATTGCAGCGCCGATCTGCTGCAATAGCAGATAGGGGTTGCAAAATCTGGTGACAGAGCCTCTTTAAGCATAAGTATGATAATGTTATCCTCCTGCCACTACTTACCAGCTTAAGTAACACCGAACAGAAGCATCCAAGCATGCACCCCTCCTGAAATTCATCAGGAACCATGATTTAAACATTGCAGTGCCTCTATGTATGAAAACTCAATTTGATGGTTTGTTTGAAGCTATGGCTATCCTTAACCTTTGTTAATCATTAGTTAGAAAGATATTAATATCCAATAGACTAGGTGAAGGAGAAGAGTTAAAGAAGAACTCTGGCAAAAAAAAAAATTGCACATATAATTCAAACTTACCAGTAATATTCTAGCAGTGTCATTTGTTTCTTCCAAGCTCAGTTGCATCTATACATTTTTAACATTTCATTATGGGCGGCTGTGTTATGTGATCTCAGTCTGACCCCCAAAATAGACCATGCTCTCATGTGTAGACAGGAAGTCAGTCTCTCCTGTGTTTCTGACTTCCTGTGAACTACAGGATTACATAATTACCAATCAAACCCTCCTGGCAGCTCTGAGCACCTCTGCACACAGCTCTACCCTCCTTGCCCAACCCCCCTCTTATGCGTAGAGTGCTGCTGTAGTTATAATACTCCCCTGACCCACACTAACTGTCCATACAATCTGTGTGGACTGTGTGAAGCATCTCCAGTGTAGTTTTATGAGATACTGCTCTTTTCCCTGCATCCTGCTTGCAAGAGATGATGGCTGACAACCTATCACTAGCAGGAAACAGAGACTGGCTACAGCTGCATCACATAGGAATATACTGAGATTCTGCACTGTGAGTACAGTAGTTCTATGTCACTGAACTATCACTTGCTGCACTTCGATAGGACACAGAGCAGAGCAAGTGCAGGGTGACTAGACTCCGCCCCCTCTGGAAATGCAGAGGTATGATGGGAAATGTAGGCTGCACTAGGGGAACAATATCAGAGGGGAAAAAGGAACCGAGATGGCAGACAACCTATAAATGGCACATTAACTAAAACAGGTATACACAAGGCATACACAATAGCCTCTAAATGATTCTTTAATAATAGCATGTGCTGCACTATATAGGCAACAACAACAAATTGCTGGAGTGCTTCTTTAATATGGAATTAGAGTGAATGCTTATTTATTGTAAATGGTGTGACTCCTGTGATCCCTAATGCCAGGGGCGTAACTAGGAAAGACTGGGCGCCATAGCAAACTTTTGACTGGGGCCCCCCCCTCCCCTGGGTGTCACACAACACCCCCTTGTAGATAGTGCCTTTTTTACAGCCCCCCCCCTGTAGATAACGCCATACAGCCCCCCTGTAGATAACGCCATACAGCCCCCCTGTAGATAATGCCATACAGCCCCCTCTGTAGATAGCGCCATACATCCCCCTGTAGATAACGCCATACAGCCCCCCTGTAGATATCTACAGAGGGGGCTGTATGGCGTTATCTACAAAGGGGCTGTATGGCGTTCTCTACAGTAGGGGCTGTATGGCGCTATCTACAGAGGGGGCTGTATGGCGTTCTCTACAGTGGGGGCTGTATGGCGTTATCTACAGAGGGGGCTGTATGGCGCTAACACCATACAGCCCCCACTGTAGAGAATGCCACACAGCCCCCACTGTAGAGTACGCCATACAGCCCCCCTGTAGAGAACGCCATACAGCCCCCCTGTAGGTAACGCTATAAAGCCCCCTGTAGGTAACGCTATACAGCCCCCCCTGTAGGTAACGCTACACAGCCCCCCTGTAGGTAACGCTATACAGCCCCCATGTAGGTAACGCTATACAGCCCCCCTGTAGGTAACGCCATGCAGCCCCAACCCCCCCAAAAAAATCTGACCTGCTGTGTGTCCTACAAAAGACATGTATCCCCTATCCACAGGATCCAGGAGCCAGGAGCGTAGCTAGGGGGGGGCAGGCGGGGCATGTGCCCTGGGCACAGCTTAAAGGGGGGCGCCAGGGCCACCTCCTCCTGCACTATAATTGTACCTGTGTCGCAAGGACACAGGTACAATTAGAAGCAATGAATGACCGGGTACGTTCCGTGCCCGGCCATTCAGCGCCTTTCCACGAATGAAGCGACTGGTACCTTTTGCCTTTTGTACCAGTGACGCTTCCGTCGATGAAAGGCGCTGACTAACTGACAGGGAAAGTCATCCTGCCCAGCCAATCAGCGCCTTTTATAGACGCCGCGTTCAACCCCCTGGAGACCTGCGCAGAAGAGAGCAGGTCTCCATGGCTGCCGGACGGCGTGGGAGCGGGAATAAGGTGAGTTTGAATAGTTCTATTTTTGAATTTTTTTAATTGTAATAAAAGTGTGGCTTTATCTGCGGGGGGGGACTTTGTATACACGCGGGGGGGACTTTGTCTACACGCGGGGTGCTTTATCTACGGGGGGGTGTCTATCTACAGGGGGACTATATCTACAGGGGGTGGGCTATATACAGGGGGACTATATCTACAGGGGGTGGGCTATATACAGAGGGGACTATATCTACAGGGGGGCTATATCTACAGGGGGGCTACTATATCTACAGGGGGGCTATATCTACAGGGGGGGCTATATCTACAGGGGGTGGGCTATATACAGGGGGACTATATCTACAGGGGGTGGGCTATATACAGGGGGACTATATCTACAGGGGGTGGGCTAAATACAGGGGGACTATATCTACAGGGGGGCTATATCTACAGGGGGGCTATATCTACTGGGGGGCTATATCTACAGGGGGTGGGCTATATACAGGGGGACTATATCTACAGGGGGTGGGCTATAAACAGGGGGACAATATCTACAGGGGGACAATATCTACAGGGGGGCTATATCTACAGGGGGGCTATATCTACAGGGGGGCTATATACTGGGGTGGGCTATCTATGGAGCACCATATACATTGGTGGGCTATAGCTACAGGGGGGGCTATATAGTATATAGTCCCCCTGTATATAGCCCAGCCCTGTATATAGCCCAGCCCTGTATATAGCCCACCCCTGTAGATATAGCCCCCCTGTAGATATAGCCCAGCCCTGTATATAGCCAAGCCCTGTATATAGCCCAGCCCTGTATATAGCCCAGCCCTGTATATAGCCCAGCCCTGTATATAGCCAAGCCCTGTATATAGTCCAGCCCTGTATATAGTCCAGCCCTGTATATAGCTCAGCCCTGTAGATATAGTCCCCCTGTAGATATGGTCCCCCTGTAGATATGGTCCCCCTGTAGATATGGTCCCCCTGTAGATATAGCCCACCCCTGTATATAGTCCCCCTGTAGATATAGCCCACCCCTGTATATAGTATCCCACAAATATCTCCCCCTGTAGTGTTCCACAGAAAGCCCACCCCTGTATATAGCCCCCTTGTACATATAGTCCACCCCTGTATATAGTGCTCCACAGATAGCCCACCCCTGTATAATCTAGTGGAGCACTATATACAGGGGTGGACTATATGTACAAGGGGGCTATATACAGGGGTGGGCTATCTGTGAAACACTATATACAGGGGTGGACTATATGTGGAGCACTATATACAGGGGTGGGCTATATCTACAGGGGGCTACATACATGGTTGGGCTATCTGTGGAGCACTATATACAGGGGTGGACTATATGTGGAGCACTATATACAGGGGTAGGCTATATCTACAGGGGGGCTATATACAGGGGTGGGCTATCTGTAGAGCACTATATACAGGGGTAGGCTATATCTACAGGGGGGCTATATACAGGGGTGGGCTATCTGTGAAACACTATATACAGGGGTGAACTATGTGGAGCACTATATACAGGGGTAGGCTATATCTACAGGGAGCTATATACAGGGGTGGGCTATCTGTAGAGCACTATATACAGAGGTGGGCTATCTGTAGAGCACTATAGGGGGAGTTATTTGTGGGACACTATATACAGGGGTGGGCTATATGGGGGCACTATCTACAGGGGGCTCTATGGCAGGCACTATCTACAGGGGGCACAGTGTGCGTGTGTGTGTGTGTGTGTGTGTGTGTGTGTGTGGGACACGGTGTATCTTGCTATTATAATTAGAGGTGCAGTGTATGGCGCTATTATATTTAGCGGTGTAGTGTGTGGTATAATGATAACTTTATATTTATTTATAGGTGCAGAAATGTTGGTAAAGTGAGAAGCTGAAGACATGTGAGCGGCAAACTGCAGAAATGGTCTGTGACCGGGAGAAGTCGTCATAGTGGTCTGGACCGGATAGAGAAAAATAACTAGAATCTGAGACGTCACCGGTGAGTCACTCAATGTAAATGTTTATTCTGCCTCTAATCAGTAATGTAGTCACTGTACGATCTGCAGTGAGATGATGGGTGGTGTGATTATAATATGATTTATTTTTTGTGAAAATACATCTCCCAGCATATCCTTACCATTGTTCGGGCCATGCTGGGAGCTGTAGTTTTACGCCATACACACCCATACGGCAGGGGTTGCACTAAATTGAGCTGTATTTGTTCTGGGGCTGTATATATGTACCGAGCTTGGTTCTTGTGTTGTGTATAGAACCATATTACTTGTAAAATGTGCAAATATTTTTATGCTCGCGTTACATAAAAAGAAATGACACGTCGATTGGTATAGAAAACAAACACGGCGAGGGGGAAGGAGATGTCGGGAAAGAGGTTGGGGGGGGGCGCCATACTGAATCTTTGCCCCGGGTGCTGGAGAACCTAGCTACGCCTCTGCTGGCAGCGATAGGGAGAACGGGGGACCGAAAGTCCCCTGAAGTTCTCCATGACTAACCTCTGACTTCCGGCGTCTGCGCAGCTCAATAAAAATGAAAGGAGCGCTGGTCACGCATGCGCACAAGCGTGACCTGCGCTCCATTCATTTCTACGGAGCTGCCGACACAGACCCCGGAAGTCCGAGGTTTGTGATGGATAACTTCAGGGGACTTTCGGTCCCCCGTTCTCCCTATCAATGCCAGCGATCACACATGTATCCCCTATCCTGTGGATAGGGGATACATGTCTTTTGTTTAATGGCAGAGCGGGGAGATACCCCCCTGCTCTGCCGTAGTGTTCAGTGGCGTCACGCTGTAGCAGCCATAGCGGCTGCTAGCGGATGCCTCCGGCCATGGTGGGGGCCCGTGCCGGCGGGTGACACGGGCCCCCTCATGCCGCGGGCCCCATAGCAGCCGCTACGGCTGCTACGGCGGTAGTTACGCCACTGCGTAATGCTATACTTACACAGTGACCTTTGCCGCCCAATGCATTTCAACATTGCATCCTGGTGTTGCACTTAGCAAAAAAATTCTATAGCATCATATATGTATCAAGGTATGTAAGGACCAGGGCTTCAAGAGGATCTGTCACTAGTTTATTAATTCCCTATCTCCTAACTAATCTAATAGGCGCATTGCTGCTGATAACTACAGTGTAATTTGTTTTAAAAAAAACTTTTATGATTTGCAAAGTTATGAGCATTTTCCTAAATATGCTAAGGTGGCTTTAATAGCCAAATAGGAGGTGACTCTTTCTTTTCACTCTGGACGGAGTAATATTTTCTGTATGACGCTGTCCAATCAGCTTACAGCTTCTCGCCCTTCACTGCCCAGCAACACAGTGATCATATAGTATACAGCTTCCATTCCCGACTGTGTATTCAACTGGTGATATCACAGTTAAAACTGTGATCCTGGTGTCATATGAACGATTATAATCTCCTCTTTCATATGCCACCAGAAGGGGTGGACTGGATATTCCCTTTCTTCTGATAGTTTCCGGTCTGCTGCTAGGGGAAAGAAAATGACATGCAGGTGTTGTGATAGCGCAGAAGTGGGCATGCGTGGTATACACTGCTAGTCTGAGCATGCGAGATTTCTACACTAGCCGTGTTTACCACGCATGCCCACTCCTGCGCTATCACAACGCCTGCATGTAATTTTTTCCCCCTTAGCAGCGGACTGGAAACTATCAGGAGAAATTATGTCCGTGATGTCAGGAGCAGAGCTGGAGTCCCAGTCAGAGTGCTAGTAGCGCTCTGATAAGGACTCCAGGACTGGGGTTAGGGGATTTCACAGAGTCCCAGAGCAGAGCCTATACTAGCACTCTGCCCGGGACTTCGGCTCTGGGGTCAAGTGAAGTCCTTTTTTTTTTACCATTATGTAAGAGAGAGTGTTGTTTGGTCCGGCACTGATATGTTGCAGGTTTATCTTTAGCTCTCAATGATCTAATGAGAGCAGTAAAATGGCAACGGATATTAGAAAATATTTATTACTGGGTGTATACTGTGTATGCTGAGCACTCACAGCTAGAACTGCGATCCTGGTGTGATATGAAAGATTAGAATCACCTCTTTTATATGCTACCAGAACCACTATTCTAGGTGGTCCATAGCCCGAGATATGGCTGTTTGAAGTGATCCCCCTTCCCTCTAGAATGTGTCTCATACTGTATGAAGCAGCTTCATGCGGATAGAACAGCGTCAGAGACTGTGAGGCAGCTCCATCTCAAGAGAATCGCTGGTGTTACCTCCCAATTGTTTAATAAAGGCTCATTTACATATTTAGAAAAAAGCTCATAACTTTTAAAGTAATAAACGTTTTGGGACACAATTTTCACTAGCATTATCAGTGTGACATCTCCTATTAGATTAGCTAGGAGATAGGGCATTACTAAACTAGTGACAGAGCATCTTTAACCTCCCAACAGTACCGGATTCAGCAGTACAGTCCTGGATTCCGGGCGGTGTCCCGCTGTTTCGGGCGGCCGGGTGTATGTCCTCGGGACGCAGATACAGTTGAACCCAATTCTGAAGCAAGGAACCATCAGTTCCCTGCTTCAGAATTAGTTCACAGCGGAGTAGCAGAGGCAGCTCCTCTACTCACCGAGGACTCCCCGGGCACAGCGGCACTTTAAGCGCTGTGCTCGGGGAAGCCCTTGACGTCACTGTCCATATATGGACAGTGACGTCAGTGGCTACTCCTTGATCTGGCAAGGGATTCCACTTCTAGAGAAAACCCCTGAGGTCACTGTCCATATATGAACATTGACGTCAGGGTCTCCTCCTGGAGTGGAATCCCCGGCCAGAGTCGGCAATGGGGATTTCCTCTCAAGGAGTAGCCACTGACGTCACTGTCCATATATGGACAGTGACATCAGGGCTTCCCTCTATGAGTGGAATCCCCGGCCTAGGCTCTGGCTGGGGATTTCGTTCCTAGAGGGAGTCCCAATGGTGCTATCTACAGGGGTGGTGGCGCTATCTTCAAGTGGGTGTGGCACTATCTACATGGACACTGTGGCACTACACCGCATTCCAAATTATTATGCAAATGTTATTTTTCGCTGATTTTCCTAAATAGTCGATGCAAATGACAGTCAGTATAATCTTCAAGCCATCAACCGTTGGAGTATAATGCAAATTTTATTGAACAAATCTCCTAATGATAACAGATTTTTTTTTAGAAGTAAAAAACTCAAAATGTTTCAAATTATTATGCACAACAGAGATCAAAACATTTTAAAGGTTGTAAAGAACTAAAATGGTAATTTATTGAATTTGCAGCATCAGGAGGTATTTACAGAAATCAAAAGCTCTTTCAATCAAACAAAACTTAACAGGCCAAGTTACATGTTAACATAGGAACCCTTCTTTGATATCTCCTTCACAATTCTTGCATCCATTGAATTTGTGAGTATTTGGACAGTTTCTGCTTGAATATCTTTGCAGGATGTCAGAATAGCCTCCCAGAGCTTCTGTTTTGATGTGAACTGCCTCCCACTCTCATAGATATTTTGCTTGAGGATGCTCCAAAGGTCCTCAATAGGGTTGAGGTCAGGGGAACATGGGGGCCACACCATGAGTTTCTCTCCTTTTATGCCCATAGCAGCCAATGACACAGAGGTATTCTTTGCAGCATGAGATGGTGCATTGTCATGCATGAAGATAATTTTGCTACGGAAGGCATGGTTCTTCTTTTTGTACCACGGAAGAAAGTGGTCAGTCATAAATTCTACGTACTTTGCAGAGGTCATTTTCATACCGTCAGGGACGCTAAAGGGGCCTACCAGCTCTCTCCCCATGATTCCATCCCAAAACATGACTCCGCCACCTCCTTGCTGACGTTGCAGCCTTGTTGGGACATGGTGGCCATTCACCAACTATCCACTACTCCATTCACCTGGACAATCCAGGGTTGCACGGCACTCATCAGTAAACAACACGGTTTGAAAATTAGTCTTCATGTATTTCTGAGCCCACTGCAACCGTTTCTGCTTGTGAGCATTGTTTAGGGGTGGCCGAATAATAGCTTTATGCACACTTGCAAACCTCTGGAGGATCCTACACCTTGAGGTTCGCGGGACTCCAGAGGCACCAACGGCTTCAAATACCTGTTTGCTGCTTTGCAATGGCATTTTAGCAGCTGCTCTGCTAATCCTATTAATTTGTCTGGCAGAAACCTTCCTCATTATGCCTTTATCTGAACGAACCCGTCTGTGCTCTGAATCAGCCACAAATCTGTTCACAGTACGATGATCACGCTTAAGTTTTCTTGAAATATCTAATGTTTTCATACCTTGTCCAAGGTGTTGCACTATTTCACGCTTTTCGGCAGCAGAGAGATACTTTTTCTTTCCCATATTGCTTGAAACCTGTGGCCTGCTTAATAATGTGGAACGTCCTTCTTAAGTCGTTTTCCTTTGATTGGGCACACCTGGCAAACTAATTGTTACAGGTGTCGAGATTGATTACAATGATCCAAAGAGCCCTAAGACACAATACCATCCATGAGTTTAATTGAAAAACTAATAATTAAATGTTTATGACACTTAAATCCAATGTGCATAATAATTTGGAACACGATGTATATAGGGGCACTACCTGCAGTGCTATCTACATGGGCACTATCTACAAGGGCACTGTGTCACTATCTACAAGGGCACTGGCACTAAGGGCAGCTAAGGTGGCATTATACTGTATAAGGGCAACTAGGTGCATTATACTGTATAGAGGCAGCTATGGGGACATTATGCTGTATGGGGGCAGCTTTGGGGGACATTAAGCTGTATGGGAAAGCTATGGAGCATTATACAGTATGGGGCATTATACTGTATGGGGGTATCTGTGTTGTCTTTATACTGTATGGGGGCATCTATGGGGGCATTATACTGTGTGGGGGTTCTATGGAGGTGATATACTGTGGGGAGGCACTATGGGAGCACTATGTGGTACTGGCATTATACTGTATGGTGGCAGCTAATGGGGCATTATGCTGTATGGGGGCAGTTATGGGGCATTAAACTGTATGGGGGCAGCTATGGGGGAATTATACTGTATGAGGGCATCTGTGGGGGCATTATGCTGCATGGGGCAGCTATGGGGCATTATGTTGTATGAGGGATTTGTTTGGGAATTATACTGCATGGAGGTTTCTATATGGGCATTATACTGCATGGGAGAATCTGTGTGGGCATTTTACTGTATGGGGGCATCTATGGGGCAGTATACTGTATGGTGGTAGCTATGGGGCATTATATTGTATGGTGGCAGCTATGGGGGCATTATACTGTGTGGGGGCAGCTATTTGGTATTATACTGTGTGAGAGGCACTATAGGAGCATGATACTGTGTGGGCTGAACCGGGTGTGTATGGGCGGGGATTGGGTGGGATTAGAGGTGTGGCTTAAAAGAAAAGAAAATCGGTTGACCCTCTTTGTGATACTTGAAAGTTGGGAGGTATGTCTTTAAGGATGGTTGAATTCAAGTCGTTTTTTATCTTGTGTCCATCACTCGCAGAAGGGCACATACCAATACAGTGCCAGTTTAATATAATGTATATACTCTGCATTGGCAATAATTCTATGTAGCAGTTCTCTTTGTTATATGTTGGCATCTTGAAGCATTCATACATATTTCTAGATAAGGTATGTCTTTCTTAGGAGAAGTAAGCATATTAGAAAGTTGTTTCTGTGGCTATATATTTTGCCAGGTTTTACTTTATCACCAACAATTTCTTTAATCCATTCATCAGATAGACATGAGGCCACAACTTTGGATTGTCTTGTCTCTGTAAAGTACCAGATTTTGCTAATGCTGCAACAAAGGATTCCGCAGTCGTTACCACTAAGGAAGGTCACCACTTTGGTGCAACCTAGTTGTCTCCTGCATGGATTCCTGCTTGCATCCTGCTATCTGATAAAAACTCTGCATCTCGCTACCTGCTATCAATCCGTGTCCAGCTACCCACTATCAGTATGTATCCAGCTACCCGCTACCAGTCTGTATACAGCTACCGGTTACCAGTCGGTATTCAGCTAGAAGTCTATATCCTGCTACCTGAAACTAGCTTGAGGCCTACTACCTGTTGGCAACTGGTGTCCTGCTGGAAGCCTGAAGACCCACTACCTGCTACAAATTGTGACTTCAGACCTACACCCACCTGCTAAGGTATCATCTGCCAGTACCTGTACCTATGGCGTACTTCACCATTGTCTCCTGATACACTGGGCCAGCTGCCACTTACATCGGGACCACCTCAAGAGGTAGCAACCTGATAGTCTCCCCACAGCAAAGTCCAGATCCCCATATGACGGTTAAAGGGTGTTACCGGGGAGGCTACTTAGATAACGCCCTTAGAAGTGGCCCTAAGCCAAATTGGTTAAGTAGCACAGTGGGTCCACAACCCGCTGGTCATTACACACATTGCAAGGATTAATTACTCAGAATGGTTACCACTCTATTTTACAATGTTATGCAATTCTATAAATGGTGAAAATTTCACCATGTAGCAGGACAATGACTTACCATATTTCGAAGACTTGCGGAAAATTATTTGGTGGATTAACAGAGAACCAGAATATTGCCTTTGATTAACTAGCTGGCACAATGGTCAGGTTTCAACCTTGCTGAGCTCTTGTAGGATGAGCTCCATTATAAGGTCAGGGAAAACTGCCCTACAGGACAGTCACACTTCTGAGAAGAGCTATATTAGTTATAAGTTGAAATTTTCCCTGAACATCATCAAAAACTGACAGGTAAAATGTCAAATGTCTGCAAAGCTGTAATGGCTGCAAATGATTAATGTAAAGTTTGATGAATAGGACAGTTGTATGAAATTATATGTTATGACATTGTCCATAATTTGACGAATCTCTGGTTAATATACTGGTAACTCGTAATTTTCTCCCAATAAATCCAGTAATTCATCTAAATGTTATATATGTCTATTCATTCCATAATTATTTATTGTGTGTCTGTAAACATTGTGTGCAGAACAACTTTATTCATTGTGATTTTTCATATGTCTGGATTTAATTATTGTATGGGTCTCCCTAAATGGTGTAGAATGCTAACTAGGCAAAGTATGGATGTAGCCATCTTTATCTTGACTGATAACTTGCTGCAGCGTGATATCACATGACAAAAGACATTGAAAAGTCATTGAAAAAGTCAATATAAAGGACCTTGCCACTGTGTATTTAATGCGTTAAAAGTCAAGATAAAGACGGCGACATCTGTACTAGCAATAAAAAACACTAATGTACATTATATGTCTTCAAAACTTCAAGTGCCAAACAAAAAACAAGAATGCTTATTCATTATTGAGTGCAGGCATGCTGTTGGCATTTATTTTTCTGGTTGCCATGGAGACACCAATTCATAATAATGACTTTTATCAAATATCCATTATGGTTTCTTTTAGTGTCTACAAAGTACATTTTCTCCTAATTTAGCTTGAGAGGGAATAGCACATTTTCTTTTAGTGTAGAAATTGTAGATGATGAATTGGCTTCTTAAATGTGTTGTTTCCCAAATGACAGTACAATATTTCACTCTGTTCTCAGCTGACCTTCATTAGTTGGGATGCAGCTTTACAATATTGTTGGAGTGTGTTATTATTGTATAAATCAATATATGAGAATAACTCTGATTTATAAATTGCCCCAGACTCACCTTTTCACACTCTTGAGTAAAAATAAAAAGGAATTATAATTAACGAAGGCAGAAGGGAAGATGTAGAAGGTGTTATCTGTATTAGAAATAATTAACTTTAGTACTGCCCACTCCTTAATATTAATGAATGGCTACCATAAAGAAAGCCTGGTAAAGGGAAAGTTACTGAGCCACAGTTTAGATGATTAATGTATTTTTTGCATAATAATTCCAAACAACATTATAATTTGATTTGGGTGATTATGATAAAATAGCTAATAGCTTTAAAAAAGAATGTAAATTGGCTCTAATTCAGAATTTTTGTATACAGTATCAGTATGTTGCCGCTAACATAATTTATGATATTATTTAAGATTTAGGACATTTATAACTTTACTCTCACTCGGTCAATACACTGGTTTCTAATTCCACACATTATAAAATACAAAACTGTCACGTATCTATAAACTCTACATAATGGTGCACCATTCTAAATACACATTTACCACTGTACCCATACAATCAAATTGGTCAATTACCAATTACTGATTAATTGCCGGGTCCCAGGTCAGGCCTCTTTGCCAGGGTCCCCCCAAGTCAGACACCCTCTTGCCCAGATCAGACACCCACCCCCCAAATAAAAGATGAAAAAAAAGCATTTACTTACTGCTCATGCATCTTCTCTTGTCCGTAGGCAGCCCGCCCTAGAGCCCCCTGGTCTGTGCCGCACGGTATACAAGTTTCTGATGCCTAGCAGCATCAGGACATTGTATGCGATGCAGCACACAACATCCAGAATCAGAACGTTGTGTGTTGCATTGCATATAAAGTCCTGTGTTACCCAGCGTCAGGACTTTGTATTCAGTGCGGCACAGACCGCCTAATGGGGCAGTCTGAGGGGATCTAAGGCGGGCTATCTGCGGGCCCCCTTCCCTTCCGGGACCATTTGTGGTAGCACCCACTAAGACTGTAATTGCTACGTGCCTATTATCTTCATCACAGCTTCTCATCTCTTTTTCCATGCTTCACATATAGGTTAGATTGCTTGGCTTGGGCTGCCAGACTAAAGTGGGTCATACACTTGATATAGATGTGGCCAAACGCTCATTCGGCCAACAGCTATTTCTCTCCATATACATAAATGTTTGGATAGGCTAAGTGTGCATGTTTTCAATGGGCAGAGCAGAACTTTCCGCTACCAGATACCTCTAGCAGCTGCTTATCTCCCAAGGCAACAAAGCATTATCCAAGGTTAAGTCCAACAGTCCAGAAATTGGCAGGTTTATCTCAAGTTTATAGCCAGCTTAACTTCTTCCTGCTCCTGGACGTACTATTAGGTCATGGCAATTGCATCGTTCGCGCTCCATGACCTAATAGTACGTCCTGCATCCAACACAGCGTCGCTCGCGCCAGGCGCGTTCATGACCTGTGACAGCTGCTGTTTCCTACAGCAGGCTATCACAGCTCAATGTGCCAGGACCAGTCGTGATGGTCCCGCCTCAGCGATCGCCACTATTAGCTAGTCAGTGGCTAACTGACCAATAGCGGTGATCGATTTCTCCAATTCCTCTCCTTGACATCAGTTCCTGCTGCAACCACCCTGAACGTCTCTGTCGGAGTTAGCGAGGCATTCAGAGCAGTTGTAAGCAGAGAGAAGACGTCAAGAAAGTTTAAAAAAAGTTACAAAAAACACTTTTTTTTTTTGCTTCCCGCCTCCCCCTTCCACTACCCATTTCTGTTCCCTACCTCCTTGTGTTCTCCCCACATTTTTGGTCAGTGAACTCCTATCACTGACCACTTCTCAGTCTTCAGGACCAAATTTCTTGGTCCCAGGGGATTCTTTTTTCCTTTTTTTGTCTATATAAAATAAAAAACCAAAAAAAATAGAAACATTTTTTAAAAAAACAAATAAAAAAATAGTTAGTTTAGATAATTTTGACAACTTGACTGGTTAGTTTAGTATTAGGGCTATTTAGTGTCAGGGAACTGTCAAAAAGTGTAGTTAGGTATAGCGTCAGGGAACTTAGCATCAGGAATCCATCACCGTAGTTAGGTTTAGCGTTAGGGATCCATCACCGTAGTTAGGTTTAGCGTCAAGGAAGTTCACATAAAATGTAGTTAGGTTTAGCGTCAGGCACCCATCACCGTAGTTAGGTTTAGCATCAGGGAAGCTCGGAATAATCTAGTTAGGTTTAGTGTCAGGGAAGCTTGGAATAATCTAGATAGGTTCAGTGTCAGCGAATCGTCGCCGTAGTTAGGTTTAGCGTTAGGGAGGTTCACATAAAATCTAGTTAAGTTTAGTGTTAGGAACCTTCGCCCTAGTTATTTTTAGTGTCAGGGAAGTGCAATTGTTCTCTAAAAACAAAAAAAACACACTTTTGATCTGATTTAGGTAGCAACCTATTGCTCCCAGTTAGGTTTTTTTTTTTTTTGCTGTATACCAAATACATTTTGTACGTGTCTAAGCACAACAAACATGTCCCAACGGATATTTACTGCCAAAGAGGCGCATTCATTTCTTTCCTCCGACATAGACTCGTCGGATGGTGAGACTCTGTTTTATTTGTCGACCTCCTCATCCAGTGATGAAGAGGAGAGACTCCATAGGAGACGCCCCAGGACCACCACCATAGTTGAAACCCCTGAGAGAAATGACCCCGCAACAATTGATACCCCCAAGCGTTGTGACCCCATTTAGACCCCCACATCAGACAATTATGAACCCCAAATCCCTGAGTATACGGCCAGCCCAGGGATCAAGTTTAACACGGCAGGGCTCAGTGACATGGACTTTTTCAAGTTCTTTTTCACTGATGAGTTTATAGAGCTTATGGTGTCCCAGACAAATTTATATGCCCAACAGTATATGACCAAGAACCCCACATCATTTTATGCCCAATCCCACTGGTGGACTCCTGTAGACACAGCAGAGTTGGGCAAGTTCTGGGGACTGCTCTTGAACATGGGGCTTCTGAAAAAGCCATCCATTAGGACCTACTGGAGCACAGACATCTTACGCCACACCGTGATGTACCGCATAGCCATGTCCAGAATGCGTTATGAGGCAATACTTACATTATACTGATAATGAGCAGTGCCCACCCCGAGATTACCCCCGGTTTGCCCAAGCATACACCCCCGAGAAGTGTATTTCTGTTGATGAGTCCCTGGTACATTTTAAAGGGAGGCTTAAATTCTGCCAGTACCTGCCGAGTAAGAGGACAAGGTATGGCATGAAGATGTATAAGCTGTGCGAGAGGGCATCTGGGTATACTTACAAATTTAGGATATATGAAGTGAAGGACACCTGTATATAAGTACTGCTAGAAAAAATCTGAGGGGCCTTCCTAAGACACTGCTTGGGCAAACACTCAGAAGGGGTGATAGCAGGGCACATTCTAGCAGCAACATATTGTGTGTCAAGTACAAGGACAAGAGAGATGTCCTTGTATTGACAACAATACATGGCTACACCAGTACCCATGTACCAGTACGAGTTAAGAGTGCAGAGACCCCCAAACCAGACTGAATCCTGTACTACAATAGGTACATGGGAGGGGTGGACTTGTCAGATCAAGTCCTGAAGACCTACAGCGCCATGCGGAAATCGAGGGTGTGATATAAGAAGCTGGCCATGCACATCATACAGATGGCATTGTACAATGCATACGTGCTACGTCGATGTGCAGGCCAGAGTTAAACTTTCCTGGAATTTCAAGGGGTGGTTATCAAGAACCTAATTTTTAGGGACCAGGAAGGAGGGGCACCCAGTATTTCTGGAAGCCAGGCCACATGCAACGTACCAGGGCAACACTTTCCAGGAAAAGTTCCCCAAACTGGTGGGAAGGGAAAGAGTCAAAAAATGTGCAGAGATCGAAGGAGTACGTTGACTAAGCAAAGAAAAATTAAGTACTTAATTTAATGGAGATAATAATAATAAAGGCTACGCATTCAATGCTGGACAAGCGGATAAAAGACCTTCGGATACCGCCGCAGCTCCTTCCTGGGGATAAAGTCCGGCTGTCCACCCAGTATATACGTCTGAAGACCCCTTGTTACAAGCTAGCTCCTTCGTTTCTGGGTCCTTATGAGATAACAAAACAAATCAATCCAGTCACTTTCAGACTTCGCCTTCCTCGGTCTCTGAAAATCTCTAATGCCTTCCACATTTCTCTGCTGAAACCCACTATACTCAACCGATTTTCAAAAAAAAAATCCTGTCCATCCTGCTCCTGTGACTGATGCCGAATTTGAAATTAAAGAGATCCTGGATGTCAAACGAACACGGGGGAGATTATGGTACCTAGTGGACTGGAAAGATTATGGTCCTGAGAGATCTTGGGAGCCCGTGGAGAATGTCAACGCCCCAGCTCTCATCAAGGACTTTGAACGAAGGTTTCCAAGCAAGCCAAAAAAAGGGGGCATAAGGGGGGTACTGTAATGGCTGCCGCGCCGTTCCCCGTCTTCCCCACGGCCTCTGCTCCAGTTCCTGCGCCCTCCATTAACTCATGCTCATCCCGAGCTCCACTTACCAAATCCGGACGCTCTGCTGGCCCTGGGCAGCGTCATGTAAGTGCATCCCTTACCTCCCTCCGTGGCCATCATCCTCGATGTGCGGCTGCAGTCACTAGAGGGCGCGCACGCTGACTCGTCCTATCTTAAAGGGCCAGCACGTGCCTTAATTCAAAAGACTTCCTATTTAAGGTTCCTCTTCCTTTCATCCATGCTTGTTCAACCAAGTTCCCCGTGAGTTTCCCTGTGCCCTGGTTCTCTGTTTCCTTCCCTTCTGCCTTTATCTGGATTTCCCATTGTTGACCTCTGCCTGAACGTGACTATCCTTGCCTGCCGCCTGCCTTGACCTATTGCTATCCATACCCGTTACGCCGCCTGCCGCCTGCCACGACCTATTTCTATCCATACCCGATATGACGTCTGCTGCGTGTCCTGACTTCTGCCTACCATCCGAACGCCTCTACCCGCTGTGCCAGGCATTGCCTGGGTTCCAAGCACCATCTCCCAGACGACACAGATGATGCACAAAGAAACCGGTGAGAACCGTTATATTGGATTTTGGATTTCTGATTTTTCTGGAATAGTTTGCAGTGCCGTATCGCGTCTGCAATGCACTGGAGGTATGAAAACAGTGGAAACCCCCCAAAAGTAATCCAATTTTGGAAACTGCACCCCTCAAGGAATTTTTCAAGGGGTAAAGTTAGCATTTTGACCCCACAGTTGTTTTGCTGAATTCATTGGAATTAGTCTATAAAGGTAAAAATCGACTTTCTTTCTGAAAAAACATAGACATTTTTAATTTTTACAAGGAATAAAGGAGAAAAAGCACCCCAACATTTGTAAAACAATTTCTCCCGATGACGTAAATATGCCATATGTGGTAATAAACTGCTGTTTGAACCCACAGCAGGGCTTAGAAGGGAAGAAGCGCTATTTGGCTTTTGGAGCTCAAATTTAGCTGAAATGGTTTTCGGGTGTCATGTCGAGTTTGCAAAGCCCCCAAGGGACCAAAACAGTGGAAGCCCCCAAAAAGTAACCCCATTTGGGAAACTTCACCACTTAAGGAATCTATCTAGGGGTATATTGAGCATTTAGACCCCACAGGTCTTTTACAGAATTTATTAGAATTAGGCCGTGAAAATTAATATCAACATTATTTCCACTAAAATGTTGATTTTATTCAATTTCACAAAGGATAAAGGAGGAAAAAGCACCCCAACATTTGTAAAGCAATTTCTCCCGAGTACGGCAAGACCCCACACGTGGTCATAAATGTTTTTTCATTAGAAAGTAATTAACCCTTTCCGGACTATACCATGTTTTGCTTTTTCTTTTTCATTCTTCCCTCCCCGCTTTCCGACAGCCATAACTTTTTTATTTTTCCATCAATAGAGTGGTGTGAGGGCTTATAGTTTGCGAGACGAGCTGTAGTTTTTAATGGCACCATTGTTTGGTACATACAACTTTTTGAACAGTTTTTATTCCATTTTTTGGTAGAGCCAAGGTGACCAAAAAACAGCGATTTTGCAGTTTTAAATTCTTTATTTTTCACGGCGCTCACCATGCAAGTTAAATAATGGTATATTGTAATAGTTTGGACTTTTACAGACACAGTGATACCATGTTTTTCTTTTTCTTTTTGGTTTTTCCCTCCCCGCTTTCCGAGAGCCATAACTTTTTTATTTTTCCATCAATGGAGTGGTGTGAGGGCTTATATTGTAATAGTTTGGACTTTTACAGACACAGTGATACCAATATTGTGTATTTTTTTTATTTTTTACATTACTTTAGAGAAAAAATGTGAAAAGGTTTTTTTTGGGGACTTTAAATATTGATTTAATTTTTTCCACTAATAATAACTATTTACTTTTGTTTTTACACATTTTATTTGTCCCCATAGGAGACTTGAACCAGTAAATCAGTAGATAGCTGGTACAATACACTGCAATACTGATGTATTGCAGTATATTGTCATTTTTATAGGCTCCTGTAACAGCGCGATCGCTGTTCCTGTCCGTTAGTCCCGGATGTCAGCTCTAATACACAGCTGACAGCCGCAACGTATGGCGCAGGCTCAGCGCGTGAGCCCGCTCCATACATCCCCCCCACACCACGACATGCTATTAAGTCGTGGTGCGCGAACGGTTTCATGCGCAGCGGATGGTGCAGAGTGAAAATTTTCCACTGATGTGCCATTTTAGTGCACTATATGTTGTGCCCTGTTTGTGCCACAAATACCTCATAAAATATTAACAGGGTTCTCCCGGGTATGGCGATGCCATATCGGTGGACGTAAACTGCTGTTTGGGCATGCTGTAGACCTCAGAAGGGAGGGGACGGCATTTGGCTTTAGGGAGCGCAGATTTTGCTTAGTAGTAGCTCTGGCATTTTGCTGGTATTTCAGTTTATAATGTGGGCGCATATGTAGGATGGTGCAGGGTACATCAGGGGCATAATAAGAGGGTATAATAAAGGGGTGAATAAATAATAATCCGCAGATTTGTGGTCAGTGTCGCACTTATAAATGGCGCCCGTTCTTATCCGCTTTTGAAACACTGCACATTTTGCATCGCTATATTCTGGGAGCCAGAACTTTTTTATTTTTTTTCACCACCGGAGCTGTGTGAGCATTTATTCTTTGCGGGACAATCTGTAGTTTTCATCGGTACCATTTTGGGGTACATGCGATTTTTTTGATCACTTTTTATTCCATTTTTCGGCAAGTAAGGTGACCAAAAACCATCAATTCTGACAATGTTTTTTATTTATTTTTTGCAGAGTTCACCCTGGGCTATAAATTAATGTTTTACTTTATTTTGCGGGTCGGTACGATTACCGCGATACCATATGTATATAGTTTTTTTTTTACATTTTGCAGCGTTTGCGCAATAAAATAACTTATTTATAAAATAAATTATTTTTTGTGTCACCATATTCTGAGAGCCATAACTTTTTTATTTTTCAGTCAAAAAAGCTGTGTAAGGGCTTGTTTTTTGCGGGACGGGTTGTAGTTTGTACTGGTACTATATTGGCGTATATGCGACTTTTTGATCACTTTTTATTGTATACTTTAGGAGGGGTGGTGACCAAAAAAATAGTGTTTCTGGCATAGTTTTTCGTTTATTTTATTTGCGGTGTGCACCGTCTGGGAAAAATAATATTAGAGTTTTATAGTTGGGGTCGTTACGAACGCGGTGATACCAAATATGTGTTCATTTTTTTCCTATAATAAAACACTTATTATATGAAAAAAAGCATTTCTTGTTTATGTCACTTCTAACTTTTCTATTTACACTTTTTAAAAAAAAAAATGTATTCTTTTTTTGAACTTTTTTAACTTGTCCCACTAGGGGACACTTAGACTTCCAGCTCTGATCGCTGATAGAACACATTACACTACATACGTAGTGTAATGTATTCTGTCATTGTGACGTGACAGTCACTCTAACAGGAAGCCTAGGAGGACCAGCAGAGGCTGGTCCTCATAAGCTTCTGTACATGGCAGCCCAGAAGCCATTGTCTGGCATCCGGTTGCTATGGGTACCATCACCAGCCCCCGTGATTTCACGTGGGGGCGGCCGATCTGAACGCCGCTTTTAAGGGGTTAACTGCCAAAATCAGTGGCGATAGGGGGCGATCGGCAACAGGGACTGCAGGGCAAACACCCTGCACAGTTAACCGCTGCTGCGGTGTAGCGCCACCTGGTGGTTAACTGTCAAAGCACAGACGTAACTGCACGTCAAGGTGCATTAATGGCAAGGTGCGGGAAGGGGTTACACATGGTAGTCTAATCCAGGCACAGTCAGGGCCGTATTTAGAGTTGATGCTGCCCTAGGCACTTTTAGCACTGACGCCCCGCATAACTCCTGGAGTTATGGAAACAGCATAGCTTGCTGACCTTGCAGCTCAAGTGCTGGACCCAGGAAAGGTAAGTATAATAATTGTTTTGCTTTTTTATGTGTTACAAATGTGTTTTTTTTTGTATATTGGAATGTGTTATTTTACAGGTTCAGTTGTTGGACTACTTCGGATTTGGGAGTAATTCGATACAGCGTTTTTTAGTTTCAATAAAATTATTAACGTGGTATATGTTTTTATTTCAGTAAAATATTTTTTCTGTGTGTCTGCATTTCTTTATAACTTTATTACTATCGCCTTAGTAACCCCCCATTATTACCCCGTACCCACCGCCACTATGGGTACCGGGAAGAGCCGGGTACGGTACAGTACCGACCATCTGAAGTGATGGCTGGCATTGGGGGCTCCAGTGGAAAGATGCCAGATGGTGCGACGATGTAATCGCACCGGCTGCGGCGCAAGAAAAGTGCAGAATAGCAAGGAAGGGATTTTGATGTTTCACTTGCCTTGCCTGCGATCTCAATTGAATTTGCATCCTAAGGACGCGGATACAATTGAAGCGACCCTCTTGTCCCGGGGACTGTGACATACAACATTGTAAAATAATACATACAGTACCTTACCTGGTGCCCTCCAGTTATGCTGTGGATCCACTTTTTCCCTCAGCGCTGTCCAGAAATGGCTGCAGCACTACATAAACTGTAAGTCTGAGAAAGGCCGGCCTTATGTTGGATGGCGCCTGTGCAGGACTCCCTATTGCTGCCCTCCACAAACCAAAAATGAACCACATGTATACTGTACGTATGTAGCCAACTTTACTCTGGTAACTTGCTACAGCGTGATATCACACAACAAAAGTCATTAAAAATCAATTCAAAAAGTCAAGTTAAAGTTGCTTGACACTGTGTATTTAATGTGTTTAAAGCAAAGATATAGATGGTTACGTCTGTACATACATAAAGGCAAAATATTTAGACATGGCAGGCAAATATATGCACACACAGACACATAAATATACACATACTGGAACATACACAATTGTATAAATACACATATATAAACACACAGGCACATGTATACACGCACAAAAACACATGTACACATACAGACCCATATATACCCACAGGCACACATATACACAGTACAGATAATGTACAGGGTGGGCCATTTATATGGATACACCTAAATAAAATGGGAATGGTTGGTAATATTAACTTCCTGTTTGTGGCACATTAGTATATGGGAGGGGGGAAACTTTTCAAGCTGGGTGTTGACCATGGCGGCCATTTTGAAGTTGGCCATTTTGTATCCAACTTTAGTTTTTTCAATAGGAAGAGGGTCATGTTGTAACGACGGGGGTAGGGAAATGAACAAGTGAGCCCTAATCTCCCCTCCACTCTGTCCCTGCCTACTTGCAGTGACCCGCCCTAGGCGACGGGGTACAACTGGGCGGCGGTCCCTACGCTCAGTAAGTGCACGAGACAAACATACAAGGGAATACAAAGCAAAGGGAAAGGGGCAGTTGCCCACGGCAACACCGTGAGCAACCAGAGCGGTGAACGAGCCAAGTCAAACCAGGAGAGCACGAGGTACCAAACGCAGAGCAGGAGAGTAGTCAGTAAGCCAGGGTCAGTATGGAGCAGGATCAAATAGTTAGGAGCTGTAGCTGGGCCAGGAAACCACACGGAAAGAATCACAAGCAAGGAGGAACAGGAAAGGCAGGTATAAATAGACAGAGGGCGGGAGCTAGCTCCGTCTGGCCAGGCTGCGATAGGCTCTCCCACTCCTAAGCCTGCCATCCTGAGTGGTGGAAGATGGAGTCAGTATCAGAGACGTAGATTCAGGTGTAGACTGATTACCTATGGGAGTTAACTCCGAAGCTGTGCCTGGCAGATCCTTTACAGTACCCCCCCTTTTATGAGGGGCCACCGGACCCTTTCTAAGTGGACCTGGTTTACTGGGGAAACAAAGGTGGAACTTCCTGACCAATACCCCAGCGTGAACATCCCGGGCACCCAAGTCCTCTCCTCAGGCCCGTATCCTCCCCAATGGACCAGGTACTGGAGGGAGCCTTGGACCATCTTGCTGTCCACAATCTTGGCCACCTCGAATTCCACCCCCTCAGGGGTGAGAACGGGAACAGGAGGTTTCCTCGAGGGAGCCAAGGACGGGGAGCAGCGTTTAAGGAGGGAGGCATGAAACACGTCATGTATACGAAAAGATGGGTGTAACTCCAGCCAGAAGGAGACAGGATTGAGGACTTCAATGACCTTATATGGCCCAATAAACCGGGGAGCAAACTTCTTGGACGGGACCTTAAGACGCAAGTTCCTAGACGATAACCACACCAGATCCCGGACCATAAACAAGGGGTTAGCAGAATGTTTTCTATCAGCCTGAGTTTTTTGTACGCTCTGGGACGTCTCTAGGTTCTTCTGAACCTGGGCCCAGACTGTGCACAGTTCCCGATGAACGACCTCTACCTCGGGATTGTTGGAACTACCAGGTGAAACGGAGGAGAACCGTGGATTAAACCCAAAATTACAGAAAAAGGGGGAGACCCCTGACGAGTTACTGACCCGGTTATTAAGGGAAAATTCAGCGAGGGGAATGAATGAGACCCAATCATATTGACAGTCAGAGATAAAACACCTTAAATATTGTTCTAGAGACTAATTAGTCCTCTCAGTTTGGCCATTGGTTTCAGGATGGAAGGCAGAGGAGAAGGACAGATCAATCTCCAACTTCTTACAGAAGGCTCTCCAAAACAAAGAAACAAATTGTACCCCTCTGTCCGAAACAATATTGACAGGGACCCCATGGAGACGCAGGATGTGTTTGACAAACAAGGTAGCTAACGTCTTGGCGTTGGGTAGTTTCTTGAGGGGCACAAAGTGGCACATCTCCCTGAAGCGGTCTACTACCACCCACACCACCGAGTTGCCTTGAGATGGAGGCAAATCGGTGATAAAATCCATGGAGATATGTGTCCAAGGTCTCTGGGGAATGGGCAACGAACGTAGTAAGCCCGCTGGTCGGGACCTGGGAGTCTTGGACCTAGCACAAACCTCACAAGCGGCGACGTAGGCCTTAACGTCTTTAGGCAACCCAGGCCACCAATAGTTTCTGGTAATGAGGTGTTTGGTACCCAGGATGCCTGGATGACCAGATAGTGCAGAGTCATGATTTTCCCTAAGTACCCTTAGCCGGAATTGCAGGGGAACAAACAGCTTGTCCTCAGGAAGGTTCCCGGGAGCTGAACCTTGATCAGCCGCAATTTCAGAGACTACATCAGAATCAATAGAAGAAATGATTATACCGGGAGGCAAAATACAAGCAGGATCTTCCTCCGAAGGAGGGATGGCCATGAAGCTACGCGACAGTGCATCGGCCTTAATAGTTGTAGACCCAGCCCTATAGGTAACCAAAAAGTTGAATCTGGTAAAAAATAGCGCCCATCGAGCTTGTCTCGGGTTTAGCCTCCGGGTAGATTCTAGGAAAACCAGATTCTTGTGGTCGGTAAGGACCGTTACCTGGTGCCTAGCCCCCTCCAGGAAGTGGTGCCACTCTTCAAATGCCCATTTAATGGCTAAGAGTTTGCGGTTGCCAATATCATAGTTACCCTCAGTGGGCGAAAACTTCCTGGAGAAGTAGGCACAGGGGCGGAGATGGGTGAGGGACCTGGTACCCTGGGACAAGACAGCCCCCACTCCCACCTCGGATGCGTCAACTTCCACGATAAATGGCTCCATTTGGTTGGGCTGAACCAGCACCGGGGCCGAGATAAAGCACTTCTTAAGGACCTCAAAAGCCTGGACAGCCTCAGGAGGCCAGTGGAGGAGATCAGCACCTTTACGAGTGAGGTCCGTAAGAGGCTTAGCGATGACCGAGAAGTTAGCAATAAATCTCCTGTAATAATTAGCGAACCCCAAAAAACACTGTAACGCCTTCAGGGAGGCAGGTTGGACCCATTCCGCCACAGCCTGAACCTTGGCGGGGTCCATGCGGAATTCATGAGGAGTGAGGATTTGACCCAAAAATGGTATCTCCTGTACCCCAAACACACATTTTTCGGTTTTTGCAAACAGTTTGTTTTCCCGAAGGACCTGGAGCACCTTCCTGACATGCTCAATGTGGGAGGACCAGTCCTTGGAAAACACCAGTATGTCATCAAGGTACACTACAAGAAATATCCCCAGGTAATCTCTCAAAATCTCATTTATGAAATTCTGGAAGACCGCCGGAGCATTACACAACCCAAAGGGCATGAAGAGGTATTCGAAATGACCTTCGGGCGTGTTAAACGCAGTCTTCCACTCATCCCCCTCTTTGATGCGGATAAGGTTATACGCCCCCCGTAGATCAAACTTAAGAACCATTGGGCCCCCTGAACCTGATTAAAGAGATCAGGAATCAAAGGAAGGGGATACTGGTTCCTTACAGTGACCTTATTCAGGTTACGGTAGTCAATGCATGGCCTAAAACCACCATCCTTCTTCCCTACGAAGAAGAAGCCAGCACCTACCGGAGAAGTAGAGGGGCGAATGTAACCCTTGGCCAGGCATTCCTGGATATACTCTCTCATGGCTTCACGTTCGGGACAAGAAAGATTAAATATCCTACCCTTAGGAAGCTTAGATCCTGGTACCAATTCGATAGCGCAATCGTATTCTCTATGAGGAGGTAACACTTCGGAGGCCTCCTTAGAGAAAACATCAGCGAAGTCCTGAACAAAGTCAGGTAGCGTGTTCACCTCCTCAGGGGTAGAAATAGAATTAACAGAAAAACATGACGTCAAACATTCATTACCCCATTTGGTAAGCTCCCCAGTATTCCAGTCAAACGTGGGATTATGCAACTGCAACCAGGGAAGGCCTAAAACCAAATCGGACGATAATCCCTGCATCAACAGTACAGAGCACTGCTCCAAATGCATGGAGCCAACAAGGAGTTCAAAAACAGGGGTATGCTGTGTAAAATAACCATTAGCAAGAGGAGTGGAGTCGATACCCACTACCGGGACAGGTTTAGGCAAATCAATCAAAGGCATAGCAAGAAACATAGCAAATTCCACAGACATGATATTAGCAGAGGACCCTGAATCCACGAAGGCACTGCCGGTAACAGACCTACCACCAAAAGAGACCTGAAAGGGAAGCAAGATCTTATTACGTTTCATATTTACGGGAAATACCTGTGCGCCCAAGTGATCACCCCGATGATCACTTAGGCGCGGAAGTTCTCCGGCTGCATTCTTACGCTTAGGACAGTTGTTCACTTGATGCTTGTCATCCCCACAGTAGAAGCAGAGACCATTCTTCCTGCGGAAATTTCTACGTTGTTGGGGGACATGAAGGCCCCGAGTTGCATAGGTACCTCTGAGTTTTCCGGGGAGGAACGAAGCAACGGAACCTCGGGAGGCATCATGGGGGAGTCGGAGGAGAAAACACATAAACGTTCACGTTGTCGTTCCCTGAGACGTCGGTCAAGTCGTACCACTAAAGCCATAACCTGGTCTAGGGAGTCAGAAGAGGGATAGCTAACTAGCAGGTCTTTCAGGGCATTCGACAGACCCAACCTAAACCGGCACTTTAAGGCAGGGTCATTCCACCGAGAAGCTACGCACCACTTCCTAAAGTCAGAACAATACTCCTCAACAGGTCTCTTACCCTGACGTAAGGTCACCAGCTGACTCTCGGCAAAGGCAGTCCTGTCAGTTTCGTCATAAATGAGTCCGAGAGCAGAAAAGAAACGATCAACGGAGGAAAGTTCAGGGGCGTCAGGAGCCAAGGAGAAGGCCCACTCTTGGGGCCCTTCCTGGAGCCGGGACATAATTATACCCACCCGCTGGTTCTCAGAACCTGAGGAATGAGGCTTTAAGCGAAAGTAAAGCCTACAACTCTCCCGAAAGGAGAGAAAAGCCCTCCGGTCCCCTGAGAACCGGTCGGGCAACTTGAGGTGGGGTTCAGGAGGTGAGGTGAGGGGAACTACCAAGGTAGCATCAGGCTGGTTGACCCTCTGAGCCAGGGCCTGGACCTGTAGGGAGAGACCCTGCATTTGCTGAGCCAGGGTCTCAAGGGGGTCCATAGTGGTGTCAGGGACCAGGGTAGACTAGGTATGGGCTTGTGATTATGTAACGACGGGGGTAGGGAAACGAACAAGTGAGCCCTAATCTACCCGCCACTCTGCCCCTGCCTACTTGCAACGACCCACCCTAGGTGACGGGGTACAACTGGGCGGCGGTCCCTACTGTTACGTCCATGGCCGGGGATCGCCGTTCTAACTCACCCCCTGACGATCCCGGCCATGGACACCTCTCTGCTCGGCGTCCTCCTCCCTCTGGCAGGCGCCGGCACTGTCTTCCGGGTCCTTGCGCCGTTCCCCGCAGGGCGCGCGCGCCCGCGCGTGCACGGCCTTAAAGGGCCAGTACGCGTCCAGCTGCCAGTAATCAGTTATTAGCCCAAATGGCTGCTGGACTATAAAAATGAGCTCTGCCCACTGGTTCCTTGCCTGAGCGTTGTTGTATACCCTAGTCTGTCTTGCTAAAGGTCTCCCATTGTTTTCCAGTTCCCAGTGTTGCCCGTTCCTGCTGCCTGTATCCTGTATCCCGTACTATCGTTACCTGCTGTGAAAGCCAAGTCGTGTCTTCCGCCGCATCCGCGGCGTCACCTGCTGTGAAAGCCAAGTCGTGTCTTCCGCCGCATCCGCGGCGTCACCTGCTGTAAAAGCCAAGTCGTGCCTTCCCGCTGCATCCGCGGCGTCACCTGCTGTGAAAGCCAAGTCGTGCCTTCCTGCTGAATCCGCGGCGTCACCTGCTGTGAAAGCCAAGTCATGATCCTGCCACTGTCTACTATTGCGTCAGGTACCCGTTTTGAACTATAGACATTGTTTTGTACCTAGTTGGCCAGCTGCTACCCCGCTACGCGGTACGGCCCAGTGGGTCCACACCCCGCGCCGTGACAGTACGCTCAGGCCATGGACCCCGCTGGCCAAGTCAAGAGTCTGTCATCCTCCCAAGCCATGCGGGCAGACCTGCAGGATCTGCAAGCGCGACAGGATCAACTCATTGTGGCAGTAGACTCCATGGCGCAGCATCTTGGTGCACTAGTTTCTTCCGTCATCGCTCCTAGTGAAACTCCTCCCATCAACCCTCCAGCTACACCTCCTGGCAGCTCCAGTTCGGACTCTCGGTTCTCGCTGCCATTGCCACCACGGTTTCATGGAGATGCAAGTTCGTGCAGGGGGTTCCTGAACCAATGCCAAATCCATTTCACTCTGCACGCCCAAGCATTTCCTTCGGACGGAGACAGGATCGCCTTTATTGTATCCCTACTCGCCAGCAAAGCCCTGGCGTGGGCGAACCCAATGTGGGAACGACAGGGACCCGTGACCAGAGACTTCCTGGGGTTTGTGCGGTTGTTCCGTTCCGTATTCGAGGAGCCTGGACGAGCCTCATCGGCTGCTACTGCTATTTTTAACCTGCGTCAGGAGGACGTCTCCGTGGGCGAATACACCATCCAGTTCCGGACTCTGGCAAGAGAATTGTCTTGGAATAATGAGGCCTTGGTAGCATCCTTCTGGCATGGCCTAGTGCCTGAGATCAAGGACGAACTGGCTGCTCGAGATCTCCCAGCTGCCCTGGGTGATCTGATTCGGCTGGCTAGCCGCGTGGACATAAGGCTCAGAGAGAGATCCCAAGAGATTCTTCAGGTGAGACGGCTTCCTAGACTGGCGCTCAACTTCCAGCAACCCCTCTTGCCCTGTTCTTCTGCTGTGTCCGAGGTCCCGATGCAGGTGGATCGGCTTAAACTGTCTGATCAGGAGAAACAGCGCAGGCGCACCTCTGGACTCTGTCTGTATTGCGGCCTCGCTGGCCATGTCGTGCGTCTGTGTCCCCAGAGGCCTAAGAAACCCCAATGTCTGGGATTGGTTGGAGAGACAACCCTGGGCGCTACTGCACTTGATAGAGAATTCTCGTCCAAGCTGTTCATTCCTGTAACCATTGTCGCTGGCGGGAGACCTCATCCAGTCTCTGCCTACCTGGACTCTGGCTCTGCAGCCAATTTCATCTGTCAAGACCTTGTGGATCTCCTTCAGTTGCCCACTGTTTTGCTGGAGAGACCATTGATCGTTGCCTCGGTAGATGGACTGCCTTTGCCTGACCCAGTATTGTCTGTGACCAAGCCGTTGAGACTCCAGGTGGGAGCTCTTCATTCCGAGCTGATCTCTCTGTATGTCCTGTCCAAGGCCGTCAAACCCGTGCTGCTGGGCTTGCCTTGGCTTCGTCTTCACGCCCCAGTCCTGAATTGGAACTCTGGAGAAGTTATTCAGTGGGGCCCCAAGTGTCTAGACCGCTGTCTGGGTCATGTCCTTCCATCCCAGCCTTCTTCGCATCAGTCATTGTCTGGGCTACCTCCTTGTTACTCTCAGTTCGGTGATGTCTTCGACAAAAAGGAGGCAGAGATATTGCCACCACATCGAGAATACCACTGTCCTATCGACTTGATTCCTGGCTCTTCTCCTCCTCGCGGTAGAGTATACCCTCTTTCCTTGCCAGAGACCCAGTCTATGTCGGCCTACATTAAAGAGAATCTAGAGAGGGGCTTCATACGAATGTCTTCATCCCCGGCCAGAGCCGGGTTTTTCTTTGTCAAAAAGAAGGATGGATCCCTTCGACCCTGTATTGACTACCGGGGTCTCAATCAGATCACGGTGAAGAACAGGTACCCCTTGCCGTTTATTTCTGAGCTCTTTGATCGTATACGGGGGGGTGAAAATTTTTTCCAAGCTTGACCTGCGGGAGGCCTACAATCTAATCCGGATCCGTCAGGGAGACGAGTGGAAGACTGCCTTTAACACACGTGATGGACACTATGAATATTTGGTCATGCCCTTCGGCCTGTGTAACGCTCCCGCAGTATTTCAAGAATTTGTGAATGACATATTTCGTGACCTCCTCTATGTCTGTGTTGTGGTGTACCTCGATGATATCTTGATTTTTTTCCCCAGATCTTGTGACTCATCAGGGCCATGTCCGCCAGGTGTTGCTTAGATTAAGAGAGAATCATCTCTACGCCAAGTTGGAGAAGTGTGTGTTCCAAGAAAAGTCTCTTCCCTTCCTGGGCTACATTATCTCTGATCAGGGTCTCAAGATGGATCCTGAGAAGGTCAAGGCTGTCCTGGAGTGGCCACGTCCCCAAGGCTTAAGGGCCATACAACGCTTCCTGGGATTCGCCAACTTCTACAGACTATTCATCCCCAACTTCTCTTCTCTGACAGCTCCCATCTCCACCCTTACTAAAAAGGGTATGAATGCCAAAGTATGGACTCCAGAGGCGGAGATCGCATTTGAAACCTTAAAGAAAGCCTTCACGTCTGCCTCCATTCTGCACCATCCTGATGTGTCTCTGCAGTTTTCGTTAGAGGTGGACACCTCCTCTATTGGTGCCGGGGCTCTATTGTACCAGAGGGGTTCGAAAGGCAAGACAGTGGTATGTGGTTACTACTCCAAGCTGTTTTCTTCTGCAGAGCGCAACTACTCGATTGGGGACCGGGAGTTACTGGCCATCAAGATGGCTCTGCAGGAATGGAGTCACCTATTGGAAGGCGCAGCTCATCCTATCCTGGTCTTCACGGACCACAAGAACTTGACCTATCTACAGACGGCTCAACGACTGAATCCTCGTCAAGCCAGATGGTCATTGTTTTTTGCACGGTTCCAGTTCGAACTCCACTACCGACCTGCCGACAAGAATGTGAGGGCCGATGCCTTGTCTAGGTCTTTTGAAACAGAGGACACTGTGGAGCCCCCACAGAATATTATCGATCCCTCCTGCATCTACCCTGTCAACCCTCTGCAGGTTAGAGGCATTCCCCGAGGAAAAACTTTCGTACGGCTGGCAGACAGAGGAAGAATCCTTCGCTGGGGTCACTGTTCCAAGCTGGCAGGACATGCGGGTGCCCGTAAGACCCGAGACCTGATTGCCCGTCAGTTCTGGTGGCCGACGCTGCCCAAAGACGTCATAAACTTTGTCTCCTCCTGTACGGTGTGTGCAGCCAACAAGGGTTCCCACTCCAGACCAGCCGGTCTGCTCCAACCACTGCCGGTGCCCGAGGCCCCCTGGCGGCATATTGCTATGGATTTTGTTACGGATCTGCCTCCCTCTGCAGGATGCAGTGTGATCTGGGTGGTGGTGGATCGTTTTTCAAAGATGGCTCATTTTGTTCCCCTGACTGGCCTGCCTTCTGCCGCTCGACTGGCTGACCTCTTCATGCAACACATCTTCCGTCTGCATGGATTACCTCTGCATATTGTCTCGGATCGAGGGGTCCAGTTCACCTCTAAGTTCTGGAGAGCACTCTGTGGCCTACTCGGGGTAAAGTTGGACTTCTCCTCAGCTTATCACCCTCAGTCCAATGGGCAAGTTGAGAGGATTAATCAAATTATGGAGAACTACCTACGGCACTTTGTTTCCAGAAGACATGATGACTGGGTGCAGCTGCTTCCGTGGGCGGAGTTCTCTTATAATAACCATACCAGTGAGTCCACCACTTTCAGTCTGTTCTTTATAGTCTATGGCCAACATCCTCGAATACCCCTGCCCGGCTCTACCATGTCTCAGGTGCCTGCAGCCGATTCTACCTTCAGGAACTTTCTGCAAATATGGCAGCAGACACGGTCTTCTATTCTGCTGGCGGTGGACCGCATGAAGAGAAAGGCGGACACTAGAAGACGAGAACCTCCCCAGTTTCTTCCAGGTACAAAGGTCTGGCTGTCTTCCAGGAATATCCGGCTGAGGGTGCCATCTTGCAAGTTTGCCCCCAGGTTCCTTGGACCCTTCGAGATTCTGCTGCAGATCAATCCTGTGTGGTACAAGCTTCGACTGCCTCCTACCCTCAAGATCCCTAATTCCTTCCACGTCTCCTTGCTAAAAACCGTGGTTCTAAACCGCTACTCCAGGACTCCTAGTTCCGCAGTGGCTCCTGGCAGTTCATCCGGAACTTTTGAAGTGAGGGAGATCCTGGCCACCAAGAAAGTAGGAGGCAGGACATTTTACTTGGTGGATTGGAGGGGATTTGGTCCAGAGGAGAGGTCTTGGGAGCCAGAGGAGAATATCGATGCCCCGGTCCTCGTGAAGAAATTTCTTTCCAGCTCTGGTCCCAAGAGGAGGGGGAGTAAGAGGGGGGATACTGTTACGTCCATGGCCGGGGATCGCCGTTCTAACTCACCCCCTGACGATCCCGGCCATGGACACCTCTCTGCTCGGCGTCCTCCTCCCTCTGGCAGGCGCCGGCACTGTCTTCCGGGTCCTCGCGCCGTTCCCCGCAGGGCGCCCGCGCGTGCACGGCCTTAAAGGGCCAGTACGCGTCCAGCTGCCAGTAATCAGTTATTAGCCCAAATGGCTGCTGGACTATAAAAATGAGCTCTGCCCACTGGTTCCTTGCCTGAGCGTTGTTGTATACCCTAGTCTGTCTTGCTAAAGGTCTCCCAGTGTTTTCCAGTTCCCAGTGTTGCCCGTTCCTGCTGCCTGTACCCTGTATCCCATACTATCGTTACCTGCTGTGAAAGCCAAGTCGTGTCTTCCGCCGCATCCGCGGCGTCACCTGCTGTGAAAGCCAAGTCGTGTCTTCCGCCGCATCCGCGGCGCCACCTGCTGTGAAAGCCAAGTCTTGCCTTCCCGCTGCATCCGCGGCGTCACCTGCTGTGAAAGCCAAGTCGTGATCCTGCCACTGTCTACTATTGCGTCAGGTACCCGTTTTGAACTATAGACATTGTTTTGTACCTAGTTGGCCAGCTGCTACCCCGCTACGCGGTACGGCCCAGTGTGTCCCCTCGCCGTGACACCTACGCTCAGTAAGTGCACGAGACAAACATACAAGGGAATACAAAGCAAAGGGAAAGGGGCAGTTGCCCACGGCAACACCGTGAGCAACCAGAGTGGTGAACGAGCCAAGTCAAACCAGGAGAGCACGAGGTACCAAACGCAGAGCAGGAGAGTAGTCAGTAAGCCAGGGTCAGTATGGAGCAGGATCAAATAGTTAGGAGCTGTAGCTGTGCCAGGAAACCACACGGAAAGAATCACAAGCAAGGAGGAACAGGAAAGGCAGGTATAAATAGACAGAGGGCGGGAGCTAGCTCCGTCTGGCCAGGCTGCGATAGGCTCTCCCACTCCTAAGCCTGCCATCCTGAGTGGTGGAAGATGGAGTCAGTATCAGAGACGTAGATTCAGGTGTAGACTGATTACCTATGGGAGTTAACCCCGAAGCTGTGCCTGGCAGATCCTTTACACATGTGACACATCAAACTTATCGAAAATTTCACAAGAAAAACAATGGTGTGCTTGGTTTTAACGTTACGTTATTCTTTCATGAGTTATTTACAAGTTTCTGACAACTTATAAAATGTGTTCAAAGTGCTGCCCATTGTGTTGGATTGTCAATGCAACCCTCTTCTCCCACTCTTCCCACACTGATAGCAACACCGCAGAAGAAATGCTAGCACAGGCTTCCAGTATCCGTAGTTTCAGTTGCTGCACATCTCGTATCTTCACAGCATAGACAATTGCCTTCAGATGACCCCAATTATAAAAGTCTAAGGGGGTCAGATCAGGGAGGCATTTCTTCTGCGGTGTTGCTATTAGTGTGTGAAGAGTGGGAGAAGAGGGTTGCATTGACAATCCAACACAATGGGCAGCAATTTGAACACATTTTATAAGTGGTCAGAAACTTGTAAATAACTCATGAAAGAATAAAGTAACGTTAAAACCAAGCACGCATTTTTTCATTGTTTTTCTTGTGAAATTCTCGATAAATTTGATGTGTCACATGAACCCCTTCCCATTGAAAAAACTACAGTTGGATACAAAATGGCCGACTTCAAAATGGCCGAACCCAGCTTGAAAAGTTGACCCATGGTCAACACCCAGCTTGAAAAGTTTCCCCCCTCCCATATACTAATGTGCCACAAACAGGAAGTTAATATCACCAACCATTCCCATTTTATTTATGTGTATCCATATAAATGGCCCACCCTGTAGTAGACGTTACCTGCAGTCCAAACACCACAGATAACACACAGTAATAAATCTCGGATAATGTAGTAGATGTTACCTGCAGTCCTATGTAACACCACAGATAACACACAGTGATAAATCTCTGTGTATAGATAATGTAGTAGATGTTACATGCAGTCCTTTGTAACACCACAGATAACACACAGTAGGGGCTAGGCGATTAATTTGATTAATTCGACCTTTGATTGAAGCATGATTCTGATTCTAATCAGAATCGTGAAATCGATATTAGCCCCGAACCCAGGGGCGGATTAAGGGTACCATGGGCCCCAGGCAGTGGCGTAACTACCACAGTAGCAGCCGTAGCGACTGCTCCCATGGCCGGAGGCTCCGCTAGCAGCCGCTATGGCTGCTACAGCGCGACGCCACTGAAGGGGTTGTTCCTACAAAAGACATCCATCCCCTATCCACAGGATAGGGTATACATGTGGGATCGCCCAGCGATAAGGAGAACAGGGGACAGAAAGTCCCTCGAAGTTCTCCATGACAAACCTCATACTTCCAGAGTCTGTCGGCAGCCCCATAGAAATTAATTGCGCACCGGTCGCGCTTGTGCGCATGCGTGACCAGCGCTCCTTTCATTTTTATTGAACTGCGCAGACCCCGGAAGTCCGAGGTTTGTCATGGAAGAACTTCGGGGGACTTTCGGTCCCCCGTTCTCCTTATCGCTGCCAGCGATCACACATGTATCCCCCTATCCTGTGGATAGGGGATGCATGTCTTTTGTAGGACAAACTATAGGTCGTTTTTTGTTGGGGGCTGCATGGCGATACCTACAGGGGGGGTTTAGAGCTGCATGGCGTTATCTACAGGGGGGGCTGTCTGGCGTTATCTACAGGGGCTGTCTGGCGTTATCTACAGGGGAGATGTCTGGCGTTATCTACAGGGGGAGGGCTGTATGATGTTATTTACAGGGGGAGGGCTGTATGCCGTTATCTACAGGGGAGGGCTGTATGATGTTATCTACAGGGGGTTGTATGGCGTTATCTACAGGGGGGGCTGTATGGCGTTATCTACAGGGGGTTGTATGACGTTATCTACAGGGGGGCTGTATGGTGTTATCTACAGGGGGGTTTAGGGCTGTATGCAGTTATCTACAGGGGGGGTTTGGGGCTGTCTGGCGTTATCTACAGGGGGGGCTGCCTGGCGTTATCTACAGGGGGGGCTGTCTGGCGTTATCTACAGGGGTGCTGTATGATGTTATCTACAGGGGGTTGTATGGCGTTATCTACAGGGGGGCTGTATGATGTTATCTACAGGGGGGTTGTATGGCGTTATCTACAGGGGAGCTGTATGATGTTATCTACATGGGGAGGACTGTTTGGCGTTATCTACAGGGGAGAGCTGTATGGCGTTATCTACAGGGTGAGGGCTGTATGATGTTATCTACAGGAGGAGGGCTGTATGCCGTTATCTACAGGGGAGGGCTGTATGATGTTATCTACAGGGGGAGGGCTGTCTGGTGTTATCTACAGGGGAGGACTGTATGATGTTATCTATAGGGGGAGGGCTGTCTGGCGTTATCTACAGGGGAGGGCTGTATGATGTTATCTACAGGGGAGGGCTGTATGGCGTTATCTACAGGGGGGCTGTATGCCATTATCTACAGGGGAGGGCTGTATGATGTTATCTATAGGGGGAGGGCTGTGGCGTTATCTACAGGGGAGGGTTGTATGAAGTTATCTACAGGGGGAGAGATGTATGGCGTTATCTACAGGGGGGCTGTATGGCATTATCTACAGGGAGGGCTGTATGACGTTATCTACAGGGGGGGCTGTATGGCGTTATCTACAGTGGGGTTGTATGGCATTATCTACAGGGGGAGGGCTCTATTACGTTATCTACAGGGTGGGCTCTATGGTGTTATCTACAGGGGGCTGTATGGGATTATCTACAGGGGGCTGTCTGGCCTTATCTACAGGGGGAGGGCTGTATGGCGTTCTCTACAGGGGGCTGTATGTCGTTATCTACAGGGGAGGGCTGAATGGCGTTATCTACAGAGGGGGGCTGTATGGTGTTATCTACAGGGGGAGGGCTGTATAGCATTATCTACAGGGGGAGGGCTATATGGCGCTATCTACAGGGGAGGGCTGTATGGCGTTATCTACAGGGGGAGGGCTGTATGATGTTATCTACAGGGGGAGGGCTGCAGATTTCTGTTTAGGCGGCCACAGATCTGGCACGGTTTTAATTTAGCTGTAAAAGCACAATGAGCCATATAGAAGAAAAAAGCAGAATACTTTAAGACACTGAAGTGGTCAGGAGCTTTATAACGTTTTTATTTTTACGTCAATGGTGTGGTGTGTGAAGGATTCTTTTTTTGCGGGAGGAGTTATAGTTTTTATTGGAACCATGTAAAGTACCATATAATGGGTGAATTGGAAAAAACTGAGATTGCTCCATGGTTTTTTGGGTTTAGTTTTTACTGTATATATTTACCTTCTCTTAAGGTAAAAGTAGATTTAACATATACTTTTACCTTAAGAGAAGGTAAATATATACAGCCCCAGAACCAGGCTCATTACATATATACAACACCAGAACCAAGCTCAGTACATATATACAGCACTAGAACAAAGCTCAATACATAAACCAACCTCAGTACATATATACAATGCCAGAACCAAGCTCAGTACATATAACCATACCCAGAACCAAGCTCAGTACATATATACAGCACCAGAGCAAATACAGTTCAGTACAGAGATCATTTGCAAATTCAGTTTTACCCCTGCTGTATAAATTTGTATGACATAAAGTGACAACTCCCAGTATAGGCTGAACAATGGTTCGGATATGCTGGGAGTTGCTGTTTAACAAAAATAATGCTACCATCTGTCATCTCGCTGCAGATCATACAGTGACTACAGTACTGACCAGTCACAGGGAGAATAAATATTTACATTGAGTGACTCACAGGTGATGTCGCAGATTCTTTTTCGTTCTTTTTCTCTTTTTTTCTCCATCCGGTCCAGACCTCTATGATGACTTCTCTCGGGCACGGCCCATTTATGCAGTTCACAGCTCAGATGTCATCGGCTCCTCACTTTTCCAACATTTCCGCAGCAGATTCCAACATTATATTTACTTCCCAAAGTCCATTAGAATGCCACAACCCCCCTGGGAAGACCAATAATTTCAGGTAAGGGAAGTCTGACTGAAAAGATTTGTACTTTCATTGATTACCACCTTAAAGGGATTGTAGAAAATGTACCAACATACATTCGGGACACAGCCGACCTCCTACAAAAGATCGATGGAATCAATATTGAGGAGGACATACTTTTAGTCACCTGTGATGTTGAATCTCTATACACGAGTATTCGACACACAGATGACTTGAGGGCAGCAGCCTCGTTTATGACTATGACGAACATAGAAAAATCATTTGCCAACCTGATACTTACCCTTTTGGAATATGTCTTAACACATAACTTCTTTACATTCATTGGGTCCTTTTACCTACAGCTCCAGGGAACAGCAATGGGGGCGGAATGTGCGCCCTCATATGCCAAATTGTTCCTGGGGCTGTGGGAGAGGGACCTATTGGGAGATGGTCGGGATGTCTCAATGGACCAAGTCATTTTTTGGGGTCAGGTACATCGATGACATCCTGATCATCTGGAAGGGTACTCCAACATCTTTGGAGAATTTTATCAACAATCTAAATAAGAACAAATCGAATATCAAATTAACATATAAATATGACAAGTGCCATGTCGACTTTTTGGATGTTAGTTTATCTAGGGATATGTATGGATTTCTTCAAACTGACGTATTCAGAAAATCCACTGCAGTAAATGCATTACTTCATGCGTCTTCCTCTCATCCCGCACAGACCATTCAAGCCATACCTACGGGCCAATTTTTGAGGATTAGAAGGATTTGTTCCTCAGATGAAGTATTCGAAAAACAGGCCTATGATCTCACAAATCGCTTCCTAAGTCGGGATACAGCAAGAGATCTATAAAAAAAAGGCCTATCACCGTGCAAAAAATACTCCAAGAGAAAATCTTCTATTTCCAAAGAGTAAAAAACAAAATGACGTACGGGTAAGATTTACAACTAATTACCACTCACGCTGGTCCCAGATGAAAGGGATCATGAAACAGTTGTGGCCGATTCTCCGGTCTGATCCTACCATCGAGAAATACACTACCGTTCAAAAGTTTGGGGTCACCCAGACAATTTTGTGTTTTCCATGAAAACTCACACTTATATTTATCAAATGAGTTGCAAAATGACTTGAAAATATAGTCAAGACATTGACAAGGTTAGAAATAATGATTTTTATTTCAAATAATAATTTTCTCCTTCAAACTTTGCTTTCGTCAAAGAATGCTCTATTTGCAGCAATTACAGCATTGCAGACCTTTGGCATTCTAGCTGTTAATTTGCTGAGGTAATCGGGAGAAATTTCACCCAATGCTTCCAGAAGCCCCTCCCACAAGTTGGATTGGCTTGATGGGCACTTCTTGCGTACCATACGGTCAAGCTGCTCCCACAACAGCTCTATGGGGTTGAGATCTGGTTACTGCGCTGGCCACTCCATTACAGATAGAATACCAGCTGCCTGCTTCTTCCCTAAATAGTTCTTGCATAATTTGTAGGTGTGCTTTGGGTCATTGTCCTGTTGTAGGATGAAATTGGCTCCAATCAAGCGCTGTCCACAGGGTATGGTATGGTGTTGCAAAATGGAGTGATAGCCTTCCTTATTCAAAATCCCTTTTACCTTATACAAATCTCCCACTTTACCAGCACCAAAGCAACCCCAGACCATCACATTACCTCCCCCATGCTTGACAGATGGCGTCAGGCACTCTTCCAGCATCTTTTCAGTTGTTCTGCGTCTCACAAATGTTCTTCTGTGTGATCCAAACACCTCAAACTTCGATTCGTTTGTCCATAACACTTTTTTCCAATCTTCCTCTGTCCAATGTCTGTGTGCTTTTGCCCATATTAATCTTTTCCTTTTATTAGCCAGTCTCAGATATGGCTTTTTCTTTGCCACTCTGCCCTGAAGGCCAGCATCCCGGAGTCGCCTCTTCACTGTAGACGTTGACACTGGCGTTTTGCTGGTACTATTTAATAAACCGAATAAAAACCCGAATAATACTAGTGGTCCTAGTGACTAATTACAACTAAACCAGAACAAGAAACAAGTCACGACCAGGTGTTTTGAAAAAATACAAAAAATCTTTATTAAAGTAAATTAGACACATGAAGAAAACGTATAACACTTAGACATACTAAAATGCCATGGACCCTTGAACATAAACGGAATCCGAACGTAAAAGCAGCATGGCCCCCCAGATGTAAAAATGGTCTGAAACAACCTATAAATGGCTAAAGTGCATAAATATATATTAATGAGCAGGTACTAGGCATGGTACGCTTTTGCACAGATGAACACATAAGTAAGTGTAGAGAGTATATATAAGGTACAATCTTAAGAAAAAATGACATGTAAAGTAATATACCTACACCTGCGTATAAGAGGATAAATAGGAGATCAAGACCAGGAGGGGGACCTCTGCTTAACCCAACGCGCGTTTCGCTGGTGCTTCGTCAGGGGTTGATGTCCAAATGCCCCAATTGCCCCTAGATATACCTTCCTCAATAATGTTTTACCGGTAAAATCACAGCTGTTTCCTATCGGGTGGTTAGGTGTTCAGCGTCGGTCATCAGTGACAGACGGCGATACATCCCGCCCACCCACGATAGCGTCCTATCGTGTAGTCATATCTCAAAACAGTCCTCCTCCCAGAACCTCCTCCATCGGCATAACCACACCAGGCGGGCGGGGGAATGAAATCAGCCCGCCCGCTCGATGTGGAGCCGCCGAAGGTCAGAAGCAGGGATATAAGGAAGAATGAAATTAAAAAATTAGTAGCAATCCAGTTTTGGCCCAAGGTAGAACTATCTATCCTGATCATTAAGGTGACAAAAATGAGTTAAAAGAGGCCAGCCGATCTCATTGAACAGCAGCAGCGGGACAAAGCGTCCCGTTGCTAGGGAACAGTCCAGCGTGAGAGCAGCAGTTGCTGTTAAACACGCTGGAGAGCATAGTAGAGCATTACGAGCCAAGGTCACTGTCCAACGTGGGGCATTTGGACATCAACCCCTGACGAAGCACCAGCGAAACGCGCGTTGGGTTAAGCAGAGGTCCCCCTCCTGGTCTTGATCTCCTATTTATCCTCTTATACGCAGGTGTAGGTATATTACTTTACATGTCATTTTTTCTTAAGATTGTACCTTATATATACTCTCTACACTTACTTATGTGTTCATCTGTGCAAAAGCGTACCATGCCTAGTACCTGCTCATTAATATATATTTATGCACTTTAGCCATTTATAGGTTGTTTCAGACCATTTTTACATCTGGGGGGCCATGCTGCTTTTACGTTCGGATTCCGTTTATGTTCAAGGGTCCATGGCATTTTAGTATGTCTAAGTGTTATACGTTTTCTTCATGTGTCTAATTTACTTTAATAAAGATTTTTTGTATTTTTTCAAAACACCTGGTCGTGACTTGTTTCTTGTTCTGGTTTAGTTGGTACTATTTAATGAAGCTGCCAGTTGAGGACCTGTGAGGCGTCTATTTCTCAAACTAGAGACTGTAATGTACTTGTCTTGTTGCTCAGTTGTGCAGCGGGGCCTCCCACTTCTCTTTCTACTCTGGTTAGAGCCTGTTTGTGCTGTCCTCTGAAGGGAGTAGTACACACCGTTGTAGGAAATCTTCAGTTTCTTGGCAATTTCTCGCATGGAATAGCCTTCATTTCTAAGAACAAGAATAGAGTTTCACATGAAAGCTCTCTTTTTCTAGCCATTTTGAGAGTTTAATCGAACCCACAAATGTAATGCTCCAGATTCTCAACTAGCTCAAAGGAAGGTCAGTTTTATAGCTCCTCTAAACAGCAAACCTGTTTACAGCGGTGCTAACATAATTACACAAGGGTTTTCAAGTGTTTTCTAATCATCCATTAGCCTTCTAACACAGTTAGCAAACACAATGTACCATTAGAACACTGGAGTGATGGTTGCTGGAAATGGGCCTCTATACACCTATGCAGATATTGCATTAAAAACCAGACGTTTGCAGCTAGAATAGTCATTTAGCACATTAACAATGCATAGAGTGTATTTCTGATTAATTTAATATTATCTTCATTGAAAAAAACTGTGCTTTTCTTGCAAAAATAAGGAAATTTCTAAGTGAAAGTGACCCTAAACTTTTGAACGGTAGTGTATATAAACGAATTTCCATGTATTTCTGCTCGACGCTCACGAAACTTGAAAGACTACATTGTGAGAAGTCACTACCAATCCAAAAATTAAAAATTTCCCTTTGGTACTAAAGGCCCTAAATGGGGGTGCAACCCATGCGGACATTGTGTCGCATCTCCAAATATTGAAAAGACAACCACTTTTGTGGATGCTGGAGGTGAGAGAACTTTTGAGATCACACATCATATAAATTGCTCCACAAAATCGGTTGTTTACTATGCCACATGTCCCTGCCCTAAAATATATATTGGTCTCACTTCCAGGGAACTGAGAATACGAGTAAAAGAGGATGTACGGGATATATTTGGTGCAGTTGAAATTAAAACCAATCGCCCGACATTTTAAGGTTCATCATGCATGCAACCCTATGAAATTGAAGGTAAGGGGCATTAACTGCATCAAGGTTGACATTCGGAGGGGTGACATACTGCAAAAATTGGCACAATGTGAATCCAAATGGATTTGGACTCTCAATACCATGTATCCACATGGGCTAAATGAAGTCCGTAGTTTCGGTCCTTTTCTCTGACCATGGATCTCCATCGGGTCCATTTTTTAATCTCTTAGTTTTAATTTCGCCTACACCGTTGTTTTATATATATCATATATGTTTTTTTAACTAGCTTTCATTCTCATGCATGTAGATGGAGTTGAGATCATGAATCTCGTTGGATGTATGGATTTAGAATGGATATGCATATAGGTGCTATGTCGCTGGACAGGATCGGATTCCAAAGGACGCTAATTCTCCCTTATATATCCATCTAAAAATATTTTCATTGCAAAGTGTGATATATGGTCTTTTGTGGTATATGCACCATTTTCTCATACATATATATATATATATATATATATATATATATATATATATATATATATATATATATATATATATATATATATATACATACATATATCACATATATTCTTAATCAATGTCTTAGTAGTTTTGTTCTTCTTATAAATTGTTATATATTTTCCCATCACTATTCGTATTTATTATGTATTATTTTTATATATTTTTTCATTTTTATTTTCCTACTCACTGCATTATTTATTAAATATTAATTATTACCAACCATTTTATGACCACTTATTCACCTTTTATTGTATATTTTTTTTCCTTCACCCATTCACTTCCACTGCTCACTGATTATCTCTGTATCACCACCATTTCAATTCATTTTTTTAGTATTTCAACATAATTTATCGATACAACGATATGCCATCACAGCACACTGTATATATATTATTCATATCACGACATTGTCACATGTTTTATTTTATACAGATATTGAGTTTTCTGGTTTTCATTGTTGTATTTAGTACTTTCTCTTTGTCACACACACATATCATTTTCACATTTATACACATATTTTTGCATTATTATTCATCACTCACGACTATAACATTTTTGAGTATGACTCTTTAGATTATGTACACACATATGTATGTTTTTTCTCATGTTTTTTTATACGCATCACACACTGCATGTATCATCACGTTGAACTTTTATATTTATTTTTATTATTTTTCACCTTCATTCTATATCTTAATTATTATTATCATTTATGTCTTTTTATTACCATTCTCAAACTGCCCATATATATCAATTTTCTCTGATAATGTTTAAGCAATAACATATCGGCGATTGAGTGTCCGCCCTGATCTGTCTGTCCATTTTTCACATACCCCCTACATCCACTTTTCATCCAGTCATGTTCCGGGTTTTTGACTTCTTACATTGATCCAGGGAAAAGCCGAGCGCACACGCTTTGGTGGGAGTGTCCGTGATGACCTGCGGTCTGGCGTCTCTATCCGGCTGTGCGGAGTTTGAGTGACGTTCTCGTTGCTCTCTCTCTGGCCCCTCCTGATGACGCCACACCGGAAGAACATCGCCGGACATCTCCGGACCTGGCGTGTGACGCTATATAGAAGTTATCCCACTACCAGTCGGAAAATGTTCTCACTCCCCTCACATTATTGGACGACGTCTCCGTAAATAGCAGCTTCCGCTGGAGAGACACCACCCCCAGACGAAGGCATTTCGCCGAAACGTGCGTCGGGTTGGTGTCTCTACGGTGCAGGAGCAATAATATGGGTAAGTAACCCTGTTTATACCAATCAAGTGCATAGGTCTGGCTTCTCTCCTCTCAATTCATTATCCTCTTTTTGAGGTTGTCCACACTGTATAAGTGTTTATACTATATCTTTTTGAATCATTATTTTTCTTGAGCCAGTTCCAAATCCATGCACGGGCATATCTGCCCATCACCTTTGCTGCATGCATTTGATGCCACTTCTTTGTAGCTTATATTCATATACTCTTTGTATGCCCATATGTTTCCTGCCCTGTAAGACACCACGATGTTGCATTGCATGCTTCATTTTTAAATCTGTTTTGTCTAATATATGTTTACCAATAAAGTATATTTTGTATTTTTTCATAACAATGTTGTGTTAATTGACCTCATCTATAGGATATATCCTGTAAACGAAGATAAAATTCTCATGATGCCACACTCTATGCTTCTAAATATAATCGTATCATACAATGAATATAATAGTACTATACACTGTACTCCTGAATATAATGGTACTACACACTGTGCTCCTGAATATAATAGTACTATACATTGTGCTCCTGAATATAATAGTACTATATACCGTACTCCTGAATATAATAGTACTATACACTGCGCCCCTGAATATATATGTCTGTGTGTGTGTGTGTGTGTGTGTGTTTGTGTGTGTGAGTGTATGTCTGTGTATATGTGTGTATCGCAGACAGCATATCTATAGCACTTACGACACTATAAACTATGGACAGGATTAGATACAGTGGCTCAGCACAGTATCACACATGATAGGATTAGATACAGTAGCTCAACAGACAGTATCACACATGATAGGATTAGATACAGCGGCTCAGCAGACAGTATCACACATGATAGGATTAGATATAGGGACCAGCTTGCTGACATTGCGGTTCCACTGCTGGACCCAGAAAAGGTAAGTATAAGAATTGTTTTGCTTTTTTATGTGTTACTAATTATTTTTGTGTGTTTGTGTTATTTTACAGGATCGGTTGTTGGACTACGTCGAATTCGAGGACTACTTCAATGACAGCATTTTTTTTATTCTCAATAAAATGGTTAATGAGGGTTGTGTTTGTCACATTAATTTCAATAAAATATTTTTTCTATGTCCGTTTTTCTGACGGCTAGCACCCTGACTCATTCATTTCAATGGGGCCATGCACACTTCAGTTTTTTTGACGGTCCCGATCAAAAGTAGAGCATGTCCTACTTTGGTCCGAGATTCCGTGACCGTGAGGCCCATGCAGGTCAATGGGGCCGTCAAAAAACTGAAGGCACACGGAAGGCATCCGTGTGCAGGCCGTGTGTGACTGAGCCGTTGCCTAGCAACGGCCGGGCGGGCAGAAGTACATTTGTGATATTACACTAATCGGCAGTCACTTATCTCTATCCAGAACTGATAGAGAGAAGAGGCTGCTGATAAAAATAAAATAAAAAGCAGTTCATACGTACCCCGGTCGTTGTCTTGGTGACGAGTCCCTCTTCTTCCTCCAGTCCGACCTTCCTGTATGACGCGGCAGTCCATGTGGCCGCTGCAGCCTGTGATTGGCTGCAGAGGCGGTCACGTGGGATGAAGCGTCATCCCTGGAGGTCGGCCTTCTGACGTCATCCAGACTTGCGTGACCGCCACTACAGCCTGTGATTGGCTGCAGCGGTGACATGGGATGAAACGTCATCCCTGGAGGCCGAACAGGAGGAAAGTAAGTATGAACTGATTTTTTTATTTTTTACTTCTTTAAAATCTTACTTTGCGAGCGCCGAGGATGGTCATTCTTCAGCGCTAGTCACTGTCCAGTGTGCTGAAAGAGTTACCGCTGATCAGTGCACCCCATTAACACTTTCAGCACCCTGTACAGTGACTAGCGCTGAACAACCCTGCTCTTTCAGCACCCTGGACAGTACCATGCTCGGCGCTCGGAAACGGAAACACGGAGTGCACACTGGAGTGCACACGGAAAACACACGGCCGCTAAAACGGGCACACGGATCCGTCAAAAACAGCCGTGAAAACGGTGATGGAAGTGTGCACGAGGCCTTACCCTCCTCTTCAGCCAAAGCGCATGTCCTGACTCTATCCAGGATCAGGATGCTGTGCACAGCGCATAGCGTTGTGACGTCATGCACTGCGCACCAGACAGAGGAAGGTAAGTACTGTAGTTACTATAGTAACGGGCCCGCGGCTCCAATTACTATAGTAACTTTTTATTGATGTAGTGCGGCCCCTATAGCTACGCCACTGGTTGAGTCAGAGGTCCCGCTTCACTCCCGTTCTCTGTAATTTTAACAGCCGGTAAGGGAGAACCGTGGCGAACTGGGCCCCCTTCCGGCCTCGGGCCCCGGGCACTTTCCCACATTGCCCTCATTATAATACACCCCTGCCCGAACCAATGGCAGCGGCTTCTCATTATGGCAGGAGGGGACGATGGAGGAAGAAGCCGTTAGAGCAGCAGCGGCTCCAACACCAGCAGGCTCTCCAAACTTAAAGAGGCTCTGTCACCACATTATAAGTGCCCTATCTTGTACATAATGTGATCGGCGCTGTAATGTAGATTACAGCAGTGTTTTTTATTTAGAAATACGATCATTTTTTACAGAGTTATGACCTATTTTAGGTTTATGCTAATGAGTTTCTTAATGGACAACTGGGCGTGTTTTACTTTTTGACCAAGTGGGAGTTGTGGAGAGAAGTATATGACGCTGACCAATCAGCGTCATACACTTCTCCCCATTCATTTATACAGCAGACAGCTTTCTTATTACATCACTATGTGCAGCCACATAAACACACTATAACGTTACTCAAGTGTCCTGACAGTGAATATACATTACCTCCAGCCAGGAATTGATGTCTATTCAGAATGCTGACATTTCTGTAGCATCTGTCTGAGATTAACAGCAAGGCAAGCGTAATCTCGCGAGATTATAATGTAACCTGTCATTTAAAACGAGATTACGCTTGTCTTGCTGTAAATCTCACAGAAACGCTACAGAAATATATGGACAGTTACATCAGGGACTTCTCCTGAAGCTGTTCCCTACTCCTGAAGCGGAATCCCCAGCTCTGTGGCAGGTGTTTCTGCTCCAGGAGAAGTCCCTGACTTCACTGTCCATATATAAACACAGTGATGTCAGGGACTTCTGAAGCGGAATGTGGCCAGTGATTCCGATTCAGAAGAAGTCCTTGACTTCACTGTCCATATATAACGGTTCTCACCGGTTTGTTCGTGGATCTTCGGTGTCGTCTGGGAGAAGGTGCTTGGAACCCAGGAAACGCTTGGCACAGCGGGTAGAGGCGGTCGGATGGGTAGGCAGAAGTCAGGACAGGCAGCAGACATCGTAACGGTTATGGCAGCAATAGGTCAAGGCAGGCGTCGTAGCGGGTATGGATACCAATAGGTCAAGGCAGGCGGCAGACAAGGATAGTCAAGTTAAGGCAGAGGTCAGTAACGGGAAATCCAGACAAAAGGCAGAAGGGACGGAAACAGGGAAACTCACGGGGAACTTGATTGAACAAGCATGGATGCAAGGAAGGAGGAACCTTAAATAGGAAGTCTTAGGAATTAAGGCGCGTGCTGGCCCTTTAAGACAGGACGAGTTAACGCACGCGCCCTCTAGTGACTGCAGCCGCACATCGAGGATGACGGCCGCGGAGGGAGGTAAGGGATGCCGCTGGTGCAGGATGGACAGGAATTTTCTTAGAAAAACGGTTGAGTATAGTGGGTTTCAGCAGAGAAATATGGAAGGAATTAGAGATTTTCAGAGACTGAGGAAGGCGAAGTCTGAAAGTTACTGGATTGATTTGTTTTGTTATTTCATAGGGACCCAGAAACCGAGGAGCTAGCTTGTAACAAGAGGTCTTCAGACGTATGTACCGGGTGGACAGCCAGACTTTATCCCCAGGAAGGAGCTGCGGCGGTATCCTGCGTCTTTTATCCGCGTCTCTCTTAAATCTGGCTACGGCTTTGTGGATGGAGTCCTTGGCCTTCTGCCAAATCCGTACAAAGTTGCAGTGGACCGTGTTAGCAGCTGGAACCTCAGAAGGCACAGAGACTGGTAGGGGAATTCCTGGGTGCTGGCCATACACCAAGAAGAAGGGAGAAGAGCGGGTAGATTCCCCCGTATGGTTGTTGTAGGCAAATTCGGCCCATGGAAGCAGACCTGCCCAGTCGTCTTGTCGCGGAGACACGAACATCCTGAGGAAACTTTCAAGTATTTGGTTTATCCGCTCTACTTGACCATTGGGGATGGTACGCGAAAGAGAAGTCTAGTTTGATCTCCAGCAGTTTGCACAAGGCTCTCCAGAACTTGGATGTGAACTGAACTCCTCTGTCAGAAACAATATGCTTAGGAAGACCATGCAGGCGAAAGATGTGCTTGATAAACAGTATTGCCAGTCGGGAAGACGATGGAAGGCCTGAGAGAGACCCAACAAAGAACATAATCCCTTTGTTTAAGGGGTACGTAGGTCTTTCCTGAGGAATGTGTACCACTTCAGCTGGAGCAGCAATCACAATAAGTTTAGGACCTATAATAAACTGTGGGCTGGGCTCTTGGTCTGTGGGGTCAAAACAGCGAGATAAAGCGTCAGCCTTGGTATTCTTTACAGCGGGTCTGTAGTGAAGCTAAAAATTGAATCTGGAGAAGAATAATGCCCATTGAGCTTGACGAGACTTTAGGCGTTGAGCAGTCTGTAAATATAGGAGTTTCTCTCAAAGACGCATTTTTCTAGCTTGGCAAACAGAGAGTTCTCTCGCAGACGCTGTAACACTTGGTGCACATGCACACGATGAGTTTGAATATTGGGAGAAACTATTAAAATGCCATCTAGGTATACCACCACACAGCTGTACAACAGATCTCGAAAAATGTCATTAACAAAAGCCTGGAAAACCGCAGGAGCATTACAAAGTCCAAAGGGTATGACGAGGTATTCAAAATGCCCATCACGAGTGTTGAAGGCGGTTTTCCATTCGTCTGCCTCGCGGATACGGATGAGGTTATAAGCTCCACGAAGGTCTAGTTGGTGAAGATTTTCGCCCCCTGTAGGCGGTCAAGGAGTTCTGAGATAAATGGTAATGGGTACTTGTTCTTTAATGTGATATTATTCAATCCTTGGTAATCAATACAAGGACGCATGGAGCCGTCTTTTTTTCCCACAAAGAAAAACCCTACGCCAGCAGGAGAGGAGGACTTACGGATGAATCCTCTTTCCAGATTTTCTTGGACATACCAAGACATGGCCTGAGTCTCGGGCAAGGACAAAGGGTAGACTCTACCTCTGGGAGGCGTGGTGTTGGGGACCAGGTCTATGGCACAGTCGTATGGCCTGTGAGGAGGCAGCGATTCAGCTTGTTGTTTACAGAAGACATTCGAGAAGCTTTTGTATGGAGTAGGAAGTCCTGCTGAGTTAGGTTCTGTAGACTGAGGCATGGGTGGGCGAATAGATTGTAGACAATGTTGGTGTCAGAAGTCACTCCAGCGGGTAATTTGACCTCCAGTCCAGTCAATAACAGGAGAGTGCTTCTGCAACCATGGTAGACCTAGTAGCAAAGGGTTCAGAGAGTCCTTTAAAACATAGAAGGAGATACGTTCCTGGTGCAGTGCCCCTGTTAACAGGAGAATGTGCTCGGTGAAGAGATAGTTTCCTGTAGAAGCCTCCCATCTACAGAAGCAATGGACAATGGTTTGGTTAGTTTTTGCACTGGGATTTGGTAGCGATTTACCAAGGACTGGCACAGAAAATTCCCAGCGGATCTGGAATCTAGGAAGGCTTGAACGCAGAAAGTGGTTCCTGCAAAGGACAGCTTCGCTGGTATGGTCATCTTCTGAGAGGAAGGTATTCCTCCTAGGGTAGCCTCTCCTACTTGCTCTAGGCATTGGAGTTTTCCGGCCTCACTGGACAGTCTCTGATGAAGTGCATTTTACCACCACAATACAAACATAAATTCAACTTGCATCTATTCTGGCGCTCCTCAGGAGTGAGTCTTGTTCTCTCCACCTGCATGGGTTCGTCCGACAGAGAGGAAGATGAGGCCAGAAGAGGTCTTTGGAAGGTTGGTGCCAACCGTGATGTCCGATTGCCTCGAGCAGATTCTTGTTGTCTCTCACGGAAACGTATATCTACACGATTAGCTAGAGTAATCAAGTCATCCAAGGACGATGGAAGGTCTCGGCCAGCAAGTTCATCCTTGATTCGGCCCGCCAGACCCTCCCAGAAGGTCGATACCAAAAGCCTAATTATTCAACTGGAGTTCAGTAGCCAAGGTGCGGAATTGAATGGCGTATTGGCCTACTGTGAAGGTTCCTTGCCGGAGCTTGAGTAGAGAGGAAGCTGCAGAAGAGGCTCGACTCGGTTCTTCAAACACCCTTTTAAACGTGGAGAGAAAGTTCTGAATGTTGTACATGATGGGGTCGTTTCTCTCCCACAAGGGCGATGCCCAAGCCAGCGCTTCACCAGACAGCAGAGACAGAATATAGGCCACCTTAGCCCGGTCTGAGGAAAAATGATGCGCCATGACTTCAAAGTGGATGGTGCATTGGTTAACAAATCCCCTGCAGGTCTTGGGGTCTCCCTCATAGCGGGCAGGCATAGGTAAATGTAGTCCAGGACTGTAGACAGGAGCTTACGGTGGTGGTGGTGGCATCGGACGCGCCGGAGGCGCTAGTTCGTTCAAACGAGTGGACACATTCTGCAGTAGCTGAAACAGCTTATCTTGTTGGATGTCATGTCCGTGGCTGCGGGCTGTCAGCTCCGTTCCTCCCCTGACAGCCGCAGCCACGAGTCAGCAAGCGCTGGCCCCAGCCTCCTCCTCAGGAGAAGCCAGCGCTCGCGACTACTCACCAATTCCGGATCCCGTAGGGTGCGCGCGCACGCTCGTGCCCGCTCTTAAAGAGGGCAGCCTGCGCACCGGACCTTGTTCCTGAACTTTGACCCGTGAGTACTCTGGACTATAAGAGGGGTCCAGCCCCCTAGTTTTATGCCTGAGCTTTGTATCCCTAGTCTGTCTTGCAAATGGCCCCCTAGTGTTTCCTGCTCCCAGTGTTTCCTCTTCCTGTTCCTGTATCCTGATCTAGTGTCGTGCTTGCTGTTACCGTGCTGTGCTGTATACCACGCCTGTCCTGCTTCTCTACACATTACGCCCACCTGCTGCCAAGTTCCTGCCTAGCCTGCCTTGCTACTGTCCGAGCTGCCACAGGTACCCTATACGAACTATAGACTCTGACCTGCGTCCTGTTAGCCAGCTGCCATACCGCCAAGGCGGTACGGCCCAGTGGGTCCATGAACCCCTCGTGACAGTAAGCTCAGGCCATGGACCCCGCTGGTCGATCCAAGACCATGACGACATCACAGGAGATGCGGGCGGATTTGCTGGATCTCCAGTCTCGACAGGACCAACTCCTCCAAGCTTTGAACACTCTCGTTCGTCAGCAGGAAGCAAGAGCTACCGATCCTCAACCTATACCTCCTGGCAGTGTTGATCCTCAGACTACACCTCCTGGCAGTGTCAACCCGCGTTTTTCTTTGCCACTGTGCCAGATCCATTTCAGCCTGTGTTCTAGGACATTTTCATCTCGCTTTCATCATCTCTCTCCTCACTGGCAAGGCTCTTGCATGGGCAAACCCTATCTGGGAGAGACAAGGACCTGAGACCCGTGACTTCCAAGCCTTTCTCCGGACATCTCGCATGGTGTTTGAGGATCCTGGACGGGCCTCATCTTCAGCGGCTGCCTTGATTAAACTACGCCAAGGAGACACCTCCGTGAGTACGCCATCCACTTCCGCACCCTGGCGGGAGAACTGTTGTGGAACAATGAGGCTCTGGTGGCTGCAATCTGGAATTGACTGTCTCCTAAGATTAAGGACGAACTTGCCGCTCGAGACCTGCCATCTACCCTGGATGACCTCATCCTTATGTCCGCCCGGTTTGATATGCGGATCCGAGAACGCCTCCAAGAGGTTCGTCAGGAGGGAGACCCTCCTAGTCTGGGACCTACTTTACAGCAAGCCCTTCTGTACTAAGATGTCGATCCTCCTAAGGAGTCTGTGTTGATGGACTGGGATAAGCTATCCACCCAGGAGAGACAACGCAGACGCACTTCGGGATTTTGTCTTTATTGCGGCCTCGGTGGCCACCTTGTGCGCTTGTGTCCACTAAAGCCCCAAAGCCTAGGGTTGCTAGGAGTGACAACCCTGGGTAAAAAATTATCCATACCAGCGACCATAGTGTCCGGCGAGAGAATGCATCAGGTCTCTGCGTATCTGGATTTGGGATCCGCTGCTAATTTCATCCGTAGAGACCTGGTGGACCTCCTTCAGTTGTCTACCACCCCTATGGAGAGCCCGTTGACAATTGCTTCAGTAGATGGTCTACCCCTGCCAGACCCAGTTATTGCTGTGATCAAACCATTGAGGTTCCAAGTAGGAGCTCTCCACTCCGAACTGCTGACGTTCTATGTCCTACCCAGAGCCGTTGATCCTGTGTTGCTGGGCCTGCCTTAGCTCTGATTGCATGCCCCAGTTCTGGACTGGAACCCTGGAAAGGTTCTCCAGTGGGGCCCAGAGTGTCACAATCGTTGCCTGGGACAGATTCGTTTGGCTCAGTCTCCTCTGCCTCAGTCACTGGCAGGACTCCTGAGTCATTTTGCTTCATTTGCGGATGTCTTCAGCAAGAAAGAGGCGGAGACACTGCCCCCACATCGGGCGTATGACTGTCCTATCGAGCTGATTCCTGGTGCTTCCCTTCCCTGTGGCAGGGTATATCCTCTCTCTCTGCCAGAGACTCTGTCTATGTCCGCCTATGTTAGAGAGAACTTGGAGCGGGGCTTCATACGCAAGTCTTACTCCCCGGCAGGAGCCGGGTTCTTCTTCATCAAAAAGAAGGATGGTTCTCTTCGTCCCTGTATAGACTACCGGGGTCTCAACCAGATCACGGTGAAAAATAAGTATCCATTGCCATTGATCTCAGAATTATTTGACCGTATACGTGGTGCCAAGATCTTTTCCAAGTTAGACCTGCTGGGGGATTACAACCTAATCGCCAGGGTGACGAATGGAAGACGGCATTTAACACCCGGGACAGACACTATGAATATCTAGTAATGCCCTTCGGCCAGTGTAATGCTCCCACGGTCTTCCAGGAGTTTGTGAATGACATTTTCTGTGACCTCCTCTATGTTTGTGTAGTAGTCTATCTTGATGACATCTTAATTTTTTCTCCAGATCCTATGACTCATCGGAAACATGTCCGTCAATTCTTGCTGCCGTTAAGGGAGAATCATCTGTCTGCCAAATTGGAGAAGTGCGTATTTGAGAGAGATGCTCTACCCTTCCTGGGCTACATCATCTCGAATAGAGGTCTCAAGATGGATCCTGAAAAGGTAAAGTCCGTCCTGGAATCGCCACATCCTCAAGGCTTGAGGGCCATACAGCGCTTTCTGGAATTCGCCAATTTTTACAGACAGTTCATCCAAAACTTCTCTTCACTAACATCTCCTATCTCTAACCTCACCAAGAAGGGCATGAATGCCAAGGTGTGGACTCCTGAGGCAGAGTCTGCATTCAATACCCTGAAGAGTGCCTTCACGTCAGCCTCTATCCACCATCATGCAGACGTTTCCCTACAGTTCTCTTTGGAGGTGGACGTGTCCTCTGTTGGTGCTGGGGCACTCCTGTTCCAGAGAGGTTCCAAGGGCAAGTCTAGGGTATGTGGATATTTCTCTAAGCTCTTCTCTTCCGCAGAACGCAACTACTCGATTGGGGATCGGGAGTTACTGGCCATCAAATTGGCCCTGGAGGAGTGGAGACATCTACTAGAGGGCGCAGCTCACCCCATCCTGACTTTTACGGACCACAAGATGCTCACCCACCTACAGACAGCCCAATGGCTGAATCCTCGTCAGGCCAGGTGGTCACTGTTCTTTGCCAGGTTCCAGTTTGAGCTCCATTATCGCCCCGCTGACAAGAATGTGAGGGCCGATGCCTTGTCCAGGTCTTTTGAGATGGAAGACACTATGGAGATGCCCCAGAACATTATCGACCCGTCCTGTATTGTTAAAGTCAATCCACTGCAAGTTGGGGACATCCCTCCTGGGAGAACTTTTGTGCGCATGGCTGAACGAAGGAGAGTCCTCCACTGGGGACATGCCTCTAGACTGGCAGGTCACGCGGGGATCCGTAAGACCCGGGATTTGATTGTCCGTCATTTCTGGTGGCCCACGCTGCCCAAAGATGTTATTGACTTTGTTTCCTCCTGCTCTGTGTGTGCAGCTAACAAGGTCGCTCACTCCAGACCCGCTGGTCTGCTCCAGCCATTGCCTGTGCCCGATGCTCCCTGGCAGCATATAGCTATGGACTTTATTATTGACCTGCCTCCCTCTGCCGGATGCAGCACTGTCTGGGTGGAGGTGGATTGATTTTCAAAAATGGCCCACTTCGTTCCTCTGACAAGTCTTCCGTCTGCTCCTAAACTGGCCAAACTGTTTATCCAACACATCTTCCACCTGCACGGCTTCCCACAGCATATTGTGTCTGATCGGGGGGTTCAGTTCACCTCGAGGTTCTGGAGAGCCCTCTGCGGACTTCTAGGTGTGAGACCTCGGATGGGATACGACACGTCACTGGTGACGTGTCGTTTCTGCGGGTGCTCGTTCATGACTGCCCGCCCAGCCTATGCAGCTTTTCACTGTGAGCGCGCCTATGCGTGTTCACAGTGAAAAAAGTGAAAAGGGACGGCACCTGCTGACTAGAGAGGTACAGTGGCATCTGTACTTTTAGTTCTTACCCTATCAAAGCCTACACACAGTAGGCTTTGATAAGGGGTCATACAACACGATGCAGCACACGGGTCGCATGCAGCCCTTGAGGCTGTTATCTGCGGCCCGCGGGACACCGTTGCGCCGTAGGACCGAGCAGGCCCAAGGAGGAGCCGCACTACGCTAGTATAGGCTCTGCTCCGATGTCAGGCGAGTCCCGGAGCAGAGCCTATAATAGTACACTGTTTAACAACTGGTTCCCGACCGCTGGCTGTATTTTCCAGCGGTCGGGGTCCTTAAAACCCGAGCCATAGACTTTTTACGGCTCGGGTTTTAACTAGCTGCCCGCGCGATCGGGCAGCTGAATGTCGGGTCTCCGACTGTCAGTGACTGCCGGGGACCCTGAGGAGAAGATAGGAGCAGCTTCCGCTGCTTCTGTCTTCTCCGATGTCTTTTTACACAGCGTTCAATGAACGCTGTGTATATGAATAGAGACAGCAGCAGTGCCGCTGTCTCTATTCCTCCCGGTGATCATGTGACTGGTCACATGATCGCCGGGTGCCGTTGTGGCAGAATGCTGCTGGGTCTTACTAGACCCAGCACAGCCCTATTAGTGACAATCGTCACTATGAGAGGGCTGATTTCCCTTGTAACTGGGGCTGCTGTGCAGCTCCAGTTACAGTGGAAAAGATGGTGTAAAAGAAAGAAAAAATATATATAAAGTTCCCCAAAGGTCTTTTTTGACCTTTGAGGGACAGACCATAGTAATAAAAAAATAGTAAAGTACAAAAAATAAAATAAAAATAAATACACATAAAATACCCACCCCAAAAAAATACCGTTCCCCCCGCCAATCATTGTTGTAACACTAGCGCTGACCCAATTACCCTAATATAGACATGTAATATATTAAAATTTACGGTAGACAATGACGATCACAAATAAAAGGTCTACTTTAGGGTAAAACTATGTTATTACCAAAAAAAAATAATAGCTGAAACGTAAAAAAGCTTATTTTTTTACTATTATTTTCAAACTTTATGAATAAAAATTCTAAAATGGCAAAAAAGGTGTGTATAAAAACGATAAAAAAATAAACCTCCATTGTCTACGGAAAAAACGTTGCAAAAATCACGTCGTTGGCCCAACAAATAAAAAAGTTATAGCCAATTAACTAACACGTGCTAAAAATGGCTAAACGGTGTCTGGTCGTGAAGGCGCAAAATAGCCCAGTCCTGAACTGGATAAGATCTTCTGGGGTCCTGTATCTAGGCCTACATTGTTAGGCTTAGATACAGGGTCTAACAAACAGTGTCACACATGGAGCCTGTATCTAAGCCTAACACAATGTAGGCTTAGATACAGGACACCAGATGACATTCTTTTTATTCCTGTATAAGGGTATGTTCACACGGCCGAAAATGCGTAGCAATGATTTCAATGGGAGGCGTCGGCGTCTTTTTCCCGCGAGCAGTAAAACTGCCTTGCGGGAAAAAGAAGCGACATGCTCTATCTTGGGGCTTTTACGCCTCTGACCTCCCATTGACTTCAATGGGAGGCAGAGAAAGCGCATTTCGCGTTGTTTTATGCCCACGGCGCTCAATTGCCGCGGGCGAAAAACGCCACGGAAAACGACGCGAAAAATGCAGTGAAAAACGCAGCAAGAAAAGCCGCAAACAACGCCGCAAAAAACAGACGGAAAAAACAACGCTACGATAGGCTACGATAGGCTACGATAAACGCCGCGAAAAACATCGCAAAAAGAGCCGCAAACAAAGAGGCAAAGAACGCCACGAAAAACAACTTGGAAAACACCATGAAAGACGCAACAAAAAACGCAGCAAAAAAAAACGCAAACAACGACGCAAAAAAAAGACGTGAAAAACGGCGAAAAAAAAGGCTACGATAAATGCCACGGAAAACGCAGTGAAAAACATCGGGGAAAAAGACGCGAAAAAAGACGCAAGCAAAGAGGCAAAGAACGCAGCGAAAAACAACAGGGAAAATGACACGAAAGACGCAATGAAAAACGCAGCAAAAATAGCCGCAAACAACGACGCAAAAAAAGAAACGGTAAACGACGCGAAAAAGGCTACAATAAACGCAACGGAAAGCACAGCGAAAAACATCGCAAAAAAAAAGACGCAAACAAACAAGCAAAAAACGCCAAGATGAACTAAGCGAAAAACGCCCCGAACAAAGCGACAAACACAAATGAAAAACAAAGCGCACAAAAAACCCCGGGAAAAAGGATGCAAAAATCAACGTGCAGGGAGAGGTAAATCTGCCGCAAACTTCAAGAGGGAATTTTGAGGCAGATATTCCTCCTGCAATAAAACTCTGTGTGAACATAGCCTTAGTGGAGAGAGACATGAGATAGAAGAAAGTGGACGAGGGTGAGGGTAGACACGAAGAGGTTTATAGACCTGAAAAGAGAAAGAAAACATCAATGTGAAAAACATAATGGGGGGGTGACATTTGCTCACCATCCTTCAAGAATGTCAGCAAGGAGACAAGTCCAGTGAAGGATGTCAGCGGAGAGGAGCAAGGACAGTACGTGCACGCTCATTGCAGCCTGCAATGAGCGTGCATGGAAAAAAAGTTTAATCACAAGGAAAGATCAACAAACCAGACCTGAACTGCATGTAAACAAGCTGTGCTAAATTCAAAGAAGAAATGTGGTAAGTAGAATTTTTAAAAAAAATAATGCTTTATTTAGGTTGTCTGTATAAGGGGTAATGTATGACACAGTTTTTGAAAAAATTTTGGTATCTCGGACAACCCCTTTAAATAGGAAGTCTTAGGAATTAAGGCGTGCGCTTGCCCTTTAAGACAGGACGAGTCAGCGTGCGCGAACTCTAGTGGTGCAAAGAACTAATGTGCCTGTGGCACAGTGAAAACCCAATTTCCCAACTACTGACTGAAACTGAATAAAATATAACTTTTATTAATGTACTTGTAAAATGTCCAAAGGAAAGTGAGTGCAGCCGCACATCGAGGATGACGGCCGCGGAGGGAGGTAAGGGATGCACTTACCTGACGCCGTCCAGGGCCAGCAGAGCGTCCGGATCGGGTTAGTGGAGCTCGGGATGAGCAGCTGGTAATGGAGGACGCCGGAACAGGAGCAGAGGCCGTGGGGACGGCGGGGAACGATGCGGCAGCCGTTAAACCATATATGGACACAGTGACGTCAGGGACTTCTGAAGCGGAATCCCCGGCGCTGTGGCCAGTGTTTCCACTCCAGGAGAAGTCCCTGACTACACTGTCCATATATGGACACAGTGACGTCAGGGACTTCTGAAGCGGAAACCCCGGTGCTGTGGCCGGTGATTCAGATTCAGGAGAAGTCCCTGACTTCACTGTCCATATATAGACACAGTGACGTCAGGGACTTCTGAAGCGGAATCCCCGCCGCTGTGACCGGTGATTCTAATTAAGGAGAAGTCCCTGACTTCACTGTCCATATATTGACACAGTGATGTCAGGGACTTCTGAAGCGGAATCCACGGCGCTGTGACCGGTGATTCTGATTCAGGAGTCCCTGACTTCACTGTCCATATATGGACATTGAAGTCAGGGAATTCTCCTGGAGCGCTCCCCCTACAGGAAGGTGGGGGGGTGCCATCTATGGGGGGTGGCTTGATACACGTGTGCTGTATAGCACTACCTACAGGGAGGCTGTGTGGCATTACCTAGAGGAAGAGGGGAGCTGTGTGGCATTACTTACAGGGGTTCTGTGTGCCACTACCTACAGGGGGTCTGTGTGGAACTACCTACAAGGGGGTCTTTGTGGTACTACCTACAAGAGGGTCTGTGCGGCACTAACTACAAGGGGGTTGTGTGGCATTACCCACAGGGGGGCTGTGTGGCATTACCCACAGGGGGGCTGTGTGGTATTACCTACAGGGGGGCTGTGTGGCACTACCTACAATGGGGTCTGTGTGGCAGTACCTACAAGGAGGTCTGTGTGGAATTAACTACAGGGGGGCTGTGGAAATATCTACAGAGGGCAGTGTGTGGCATTATCTACAGGGAGCAGTGTGTGGCATTATCTACAGAGGGCAGTGTGTGGCATTATCTACAAGGGGGATGTGGCAATATCTACAGAGTGCTGTGTGGCAATATCTACAGAGGTCAGTGTGTGGCATTATCTACAGGGTCTGTGTGGCATTAACTACAGAGGGAAGTGTATGGCAGAAAATTTACAAATGAAATGCATCCGTTTTTAAAACGGACAGGGAAAAAAAACGGATGCAGAACGGGTCACAATCGGTCGTTAAAAACGGAAACAGAACGGATGCAAAATGGCCGAGAAAAACGGACCAAAACTGGTGTTTTTATCGGCCGACACTCGGACCCTGTCATGTGAATAGAGCCTAAGCGCTGTGCTCGGGGAAGCCCTTGACATTACTGTCCATATATGGACAGTGACATCAGTGGCTACTGATTGAGCGGAATCCTCGTTGCTGATAATCTGTCCGGGGATTCCGCTCCTAGAGGAAACCCCTGAGGTTACTGTCCATATATGGACATTGACGTCAGGGGCTCCTCCTGGAGCAGAATCCCCGGCCAGAGGGCAATGCGGCATTATCTACAGGGGCGTGTGTGTGTGTGGCGCCATCTACAGGGGGCCTGTGTGGCATTATCAACAGGGGGTACTGTGGCATTATCTGCAGGGGGTACTGTGGCATTAACTACAGGGGGTACTGTGGCATTATATACAGGGGGTTCTGTGGCATTATTTTTTTCAATTTAAATTTTTATTACGTTTTCAATATAACAAAGGAGAAAAGGAAAACACATTTGCACTACATAATCCATTCCAATAAAACAATTCCATACATTGTCAGCAAGTTACCGTAAATCTTGAACTATAGTACAAATGCAACAGAAATAACAAACAGACAAATCTCAGCTCCTTAGGGTATGTTCACACGGCCTATTTACGGACGTAAATCGGGCGTTTTTGCCCCGAATTACGCCCGAAAATAGCGCCTCAATAGCGCTGACAAACATCTGCCCATTGAAAGCAATGGGCAGACGTTTGTCTGTTCACACGAGGCATATATTTACGCGCCGCTGTCAAAAGACGGCGCTTAAATAGACGCCCGCGTCAAAGAAGTGACCTGTCACTTCTTTGGCCGTAATTAGAGCCGTTATTCATTGACTCCAATGAATAGCAGCGCTAATTACGCCCGTAATTGACGCGGCGTTCAAGCGGCTGCACATGCCGGTACGGCTGAAATTACGGGGATGTTTTCAGGCTGAAACATCCCCGTAATTTCAGCCGTAACGGACGCCCTCGTGTGAACATACCCTTAGGCTGTAACGAAATAAGTTTAATAAAGACCACCGTGTTACCTTCTTTCAAAACATGTAGCCTCTAAACCAGAGGTTGTGCCCTCCCATATCCATCCCACAAACAGTCAGAAGATCACCCTAGGCCTCAGTGAGAATTTTTTTTTTTTATAGGACTATTCAAAAGTACAAGACGTCAAATCAGAAGATAGAAAGATGAACCTATAGCCTCGAACGTACCACCCAAAACTACTAATGCCTATGTCATGACGGAAGGGGGGGGCAGTCCCGGACAACCTATATTCAGACCATAGGGCCCATTGCACGCGAAAACTATTGAATGTATTTAGACGTACAGCTACCATCTTCTCCATAACATAGTCAAATTGCACTAAATTAATTAACTCCGCTGTTGTAATCGGATCTGAGGACTTCCAAGACCTGGATATCAATAGTCTGGCAGCCAGGATTACATGGCCAACAACCCACCGAAACTCTGTAGGAATGTCAACAAGGCCAATGAAACATAATGCCAGAGCAGGGGATGGAGATACCTTAAACTGTACAATAAAAGAGATAACTGTGAAAGTTGCTTTCCAAAAGTTGGATACTAGAGGGCAAGTCCACCATGCATGCATATAACTACCTATCATACCGCAACCCCTCCAACAAGACGGAGAGTAAGTAACATTAAATTTAGAAATTTGCAGAGGGGTTCTATACCACCTAAGTAATATTTTTTGCGCTGTTTCTCTATGACTAGCTCCCCTTCAAATTCTGGAGACCCATTGTATAGTAGACTACCATTCAATTAGTGAAATTTCCCATTTAAATCTATTTCCCAATGCAACAGATATCCTGGCTTGACTAACGACTGAGATCGGGAAACCTCAGAATAAAACAAAGAGATCCCTTTGGGTTTAGGCGATGCTAGAACAAGTATCTTATATGCAATAATAAAGAATACTGGGGTATCCAGAGAACTCAACTGTAAGATATGGCAGATTTGAAAGTATTTAACAGATCATGTTTGGGAATGTGGTATCTTTGTACCAAATTCTGAAAAGGTATGAATGCATCTCCATCATACAGTGAGCCTATATCACATATCCCAGCCTTTACCCAGGTCCTGATTTCTGGCACAAAAGAAGATAGATAGCAGAGGGGCAATAGCTTCAAGGATATACACTCCGACACAGGTGTAACTGAAGTAAGATATCTCCAGGAGGATACAGAAGCAACAATAGAAAGTAAAGGTTTACACAATACTGGGCTTTTAGAAACTTTTATTGACAGAAGGGCGACAAGAGGAAACTCCACCATGGACCTCTCAACCTCTACCCATCTAAGTTCCGAGTTACTATGCCACCAATGATACATATGGGTAAGAACAGTAGAGTATTTTTTAACATCCGGAAACTCCCATCCCCCCAGAAGGCCAAGGTCTAACCCTCGTGGAAAACCGTATTCTCGATTTCCTTCCAGCCCATATGAAATCCGTAAGTAACTTCTGGAGTTTGGAAAGGTAAGCATTAGAAACCGGGATAGGTACCGTACGTGTAAAGGGAAGTGTCCCTATATATATATATATATATATATATATATATATATATAGTGTGTGTGTATATGTGTGTATATATACAGTATATATATATATATATATATATATATATATATATATATATATATACACACATATATGTAATATATATGTGTATGTATAATACATATAATGTATCATGAGCCAGGGCTGTAACAACAACAACAGCCCTGGTCATGAATGTGGTTGTAAGCAAAGCAGGACAATTAGCATTGCCCTGCTTTGTTTGGAAATCATGGAGACAGGTTAAATAGCCCTGCGTCAGTACGCTCAGCAGCCGAACCTAGCTGGAGCTAGCAGAAGACGACCTCACTACCAGCTGAGAGCTGCCTGCCTGCCTGCCTAACCACCACGAACCGGCTCACCTCTCTCTCCTCCAACGACCTGCTACGGCTCCTGCGTCTGCTTCTGCTCCACCAACAAGTCGAGTCACGCTAAGTATCAAGTGTAGCAATAGCTACACTTAACCCTGTCTCTCCCTGTCTCCTCCTGCTGTAATATTTGCTTCCCTGAGTTAACCCCTTGCTCTCCCTGAGTACTGTCCCAGAGTCCCTAAGTTAACCCTTGCTTCACTGAGTCCCTGAGTTAACCCCTTGCTCTCCCTGAGTACTGTCCCTACTCCCCCTGAGTAAGTTAACCCTTGCTTCCCTGAGTCCCTGAGTTAACCCCTTGCTCTCCCTGAGTACTGTCCCAGAGTTAACCCTTGCTTCCCTGAGTAACCCTTGGTGCAAGTTAACCCCTTGCAGTACCTGAGTTAAACACTTGGTGAACCCTGTTCACCCTTGCTGCCCTAAGTACCCTGCAGTGACCCTTGACCTGCACATCCCCAGGTACACAGAAACCCATTCCCCTTGTTCCTCCTTATCCCATATTAACCCTTAGTGTATAGGGAAAGTTATATTAGGAGGGCGTGGGATAGAGATAGTGAGCGTGTGAGAATCACAAGTAACTTATGTGTATTGTGTTGTAACGTAACTGTATTCTGTGTATGTTTAGGTAAGTGGGTGGCGGTATAATTAGGATTGTGATACCGTGTTTATACTGTACTGTGATTAGTTACTGTATTTTATATATGAGAGTGATTACTGTATGTTAATAAATATTACCTTTATTTACTATACGGTCTTATTCCCTTGAGTAGCCGCTAAAACAATTAGATCGACGTTAGTATAAGGAAAAGGTAGGGGAACTTGGCATAACCCTAGTGACCCTGATTATAAAGGCGGTAGTAATAGTGGGTGCCACTAACCAGTGAATCCCGCTATTACCCCACCCCCTTTAACAGTACGAAACATATATAATATTACAGGCAAAAGTATAATTTTAACTATAGCTATCTTACTCTAATACCCCCAATATTCGGATCATTGCGTATCAACTCTGCCAATGGTTCCATGGCTAAGGCAAATATGATGGGGGACAAAGGACAACCTTGCCGCGTGCCATTCTGTATCTTAAATGAGTCGGACAAAAACCCTGAGGAAAGAACTTTAGCTGAGGGAGACGAGTACAATGCAAGTATAGAGGATTTTATAAAACCTCTAATGCCAAAATGCTCCAAAAGGTGAGATAAATAATTCCAATGCACTCGATCAAACGCCTTCTCTGTGTCCAAGGCTAAAAGCAGAGAAGGCCTTTGAGATACTTCCTCACACTGCACTAGATTTATAAACCTACGAGTTTCGTCCTGAGTCTGCCGTCCTGCCACAAACCCTACTTGATCTGATTTAACTAATTCGGGGACAATTTTGAAAAGTTTGTTTGTAAGAATTTTTGTATAAATTTTAATATCCGAAATCAAAAGGGAGATCGGGCGGAAGTTAGCTGGAAATATAGGGTCTTTTCCGGGCTTTGGAATGGTGACTATGGTAGCAGATAACATTTCCTCCGGAAAATTATCATCTGTTGCAGCCTTATTAAAGACTTGCAGAAGGTGAGGGGCAAAAATTGTGGCATACACTTTATAATAATTATTTGTGAACCCATCAGGGCCAGGAGCCTTAAATTATTTAGGGGAAGATATGGCTTTAATTATCTCCGACTCAGTAAATGGAGCCGAAAGGTCTAATAACTGGGGTTGGGAAACCTGTGGCAACGGGACAAAATTGAAAAAGTCCGTAATATCAGACCCTGTAGGTTGATAGGTGTCATTATCTCCATGTAGGTTATACGAAGCACTGTAATAAGCTTGAAATTTCTCAGCAATTAATCTAGGATCCAGGACTTTATGCCCCTTTTCAGCTATAAGATGAGCAATGCGAGAGTGCGGCGCTGCTTGTTTTAGTTTCTTAGCCAAAAATGCCCCAGCTTTGTTATTATGCATATAAGCATGCATTTGCATGCGTTTGAGATACAAATCGTGCTGGGAAGCAAGTAAAGATTGTAAATTTAATTCAGTCGCATAACTTATTGTGGGGGCTGCTTTATTTTTCAGTTCCAGACTCTAAATGTTCTTAGTTAAATCAGATATCTCCTTTTCCCTTTAGCCTGTGAACAAGCTTTTATCAGCATCCCTCTCATATATGCCTTATGAGCATTCCATAATACATGTGGACAGTTCTGTGGCATTATATACAGGGGATACTGTGGCATTATATACAGGGGGTACTGTGGCATTATATACAGGGGGTACTGTGGCATTATATACAGGGGGTACTGTGGCATTATATACAGGGGGTACTGTGGCATTATATACAGGGGGCACACTGGCATTATCTACAGTGGCGTGTGGGGCACTATATACAGGCGGTGTGTGGCACTATATACAGGGGGGTGTTTGGCACTATCTACAGAGGGCACTGAAGCATTATCCACAGGCAGTGTGTGGCCCTATATACAGAGGGCACTGTGGCATTAGCTACAGGGGGTGTGTGGCACTATATACAGGGGGTGTGGCACTATCTACAGAGGGAACTGCAGTATTATCTACAGGGGGTATGTGGCACTACATACAGGGGTGTGTGTGGCTCTATCTACCCAGGGAACCGTGGCATTATCTACAGGGGGTGTGTGGCACTATATACAGAGTTAACTGTTGCATTACCTACAGAGGGCAGTGTTTCATTATCTACACATGAAATTCATCTGTTTTAAAAAATTTGTCGAAAACGGAAAACACAGTGTTTTTCAGTCAAGGTGTGGTGTTATCCATTCTTGATATGGTTGTGTTATCCAGTTATGGCATGGTTGTGGTAGCCAGTCACGGTATGGTGGTGTTATTGGGTCACGGTATGGTTGTGTTATTTATTTCCGATATGGTGGTGTTATCCAGTTGCAGTATCGTGGTGTTGTTCAGTCACACTATCTTGTAATTCAGTCAAGGTATGGCTGTATTATTCAGTCAAGATATGGTTGTTTACAGTCATGGTGTGGTTGTGTTATCCAGTCACTGTTTGGATGTATTTTCGTTCACTATATGGTTTTATCCAGTCACAGCATGGTGGCGTTATCCAGTGTCGGTATGGTTGTTTTATTTAGTCACAGTATGGTGGTGTTATCCAGTCTCAGTATAGTTGTATTATTTAGTCACTGTATGGTGGTGTTATCCAGTCTCGGTATGGTTGTATTTTTTAGCCATGGTATGATGGTGTTAGCAGTCAAGGTATGGTTGTATTATGCAGTAACTGTATGGTAGTATTATGTAGTCACGGTATGGTGATAATATTTAGTTACTGTATTATATTAATTTGGGGTAGGGCAAGTCTATGTATAAACATTCCAGATTCTGGTACAGCATATTGTGCCCTGTCTTTCTGGTACAGCATATTGTGCCCTGCATTTCCCAACAAACCACATAAGTCTTGGGTAACACAGTTCACACCACTGAACACCGGGACAGGGCTGTGCACTAGGCAACAATGCCAAGTGTAAATGTCAATGAGCGGCATTTACATTTATCAATCGTTCTACCAATTATTTTTATGCCAATATTACAATTGATAATCAACAATAAACTATAGTTTTTTCATTAATCTACTTTTTTGTTAACACTGACCAATTATCATTATTAGACATTAGCAAATCGTGGCAATTGATGAATGTAAGGCTGGGTTAACATTTAATTTTTTGGTGTGTTTTTTAAATATCCACGCCTTTTCACAAAGCCTTTTAGCTGTAATCTGATTTTCAATTTACTATTGATAGGCTTACAGCTGTAACACTTTGTAAAACGCATGAGTAATTGATAAAAGCTTGCACTTTTCATATGCGTTTTTCTTTCCTGCCTTTCTATAACAAAAACGCACAATGAGAACCCACTCTAAATTGGCCTTTATTAGCGACGTAAAACACCAAATTAGGCCTCTAATGCACATGGTGCTCTTTTACTCCTGAGCCCTGTCGTATGTCCAGGAAAAAAAATAGGGCCACATGTAAGTTGTTTCTAATAACAGGAAACACAGCATAGTAATTCTAGAACTGAAATAGCACATCTATGAAAAAAATTGCTATTTTCACTTTGCAACATCCACTGCGCACTAATTTCTGGTAAACACCTGAGGGGTCAGCATGTTCAATACACCCCTAGGTGAATGTCTTGAGGGGTGTAGTTTCCAAAACGTGGTTACTCGTCAGCAGTGGCATAACTACTGCTGTAGCAGCCGTAGCGGCTGCTACAGGGGCCCGTGGTATGGACCTCCCCCATGGCTGGAGGCTCCGCTAGCAGTCGCTACGGCTGCTACAGTGCGACGCCACTGAACACTACGGCAGAGCAGGGAGGTATCTCCCCGCTCTGCCATTAAAGGGGTTGTTCCTACAAAAGACATGTATCCAAAAGACCCCCAGCGATAAGGAGAACGGAGGACCGAAAGTCCCCTGAAATTCTCTGTGAGAAACGTTGTGCGCATGCATGACCGGTGCTCCTTTCATTTTTATTGAGCTGCCGGATGCAGACCTCGGAAGTCCGAGGTTTCTCATGGAGAACTTCGGGGGACTTTTGGTCCCCCGTTTTCCTTATCGCTGGTGGCCCCAGCGATCACACATGTATCCCCTATCCTGTGGATAGTGGATACATGTCTTTTGTGGGACAAACCATAGGCTACAGGCCGTTTTTTTTGGGGGGGGTGTGGAGTTGTTGGCGTTATCTACAGGGGGGCTGTGTGGCGTTATATACAGGGGGGCTGTATGGTGTTATCTACAGGGGGGCTGTATGGTTCTATATACAGGGGGGCTATATGGTGCTATATACAGGGGGGCATTATGTTGCTATATACAGGGGGGCTGTATTTTGCGAAATACAGGGAGGGGGCTGTATGGTGCTATATACAAAGAGGGGGCTGTATGACTCTATCTATAGGGAGGGGGCTGTATGGTGCTATCTACATGGAGGTGGCTGTTTGGCGCTATCTACAGGGAAGAGGATATGGCGCTTTATACAGGGAGGGGGCTGTATGGCATTTTATACAGGGAGCTGTATGGTGCTATATACAGGGGGCTGTGTATGGCGCTATCTACAGGGGGGCTGTATGGTCCTATCAGCAGGGGGCACTGTGTGGCGGAATCTACAGGGAGGCACTATCCACAAGGCGGGGTAGTGTGGCACCCAGGGGAGGGGGGCCCCAGTCAAAAGTTTGCTATCGGGCCCAGTCTCTCCTAGTTACGCCCCTGCTTCTGGGGGATTTCCACTGTTTTGGTACCTCAGGGGCTTTGCAAATGCAACATGGTGTTTGCAAACCATTCCAGCAAAATCTGCACAAAAGTTAAATGGCGCACCTTTTATTCTGAGCCCTGCCATGAGTCCAAACAGCAGATTATGACCAAATATGGGGTATTACAGTACTTGGCAGAAATTGCTTTACAAATGTTCTGGCCCTTTTTTCTATAAAAAATTGAAACTAAAACTACATCAAAATAAAAAATATATATTTTTCATTTTCACAGCCCATTTCTAATTCAATTTATGAAACATCCGTGGGTTAAAAATGCTCACTGCACCCATAGATTAATTTCTTGGGGTGTAGTTTTCAAAATGGGGTATTTTTAGGGGTGTTTCTTATGTTTTGGCACTTCAAGACCCCTGCAAAACTATTGTAGTGCCTGGAAAACATCATAATAAAATGGAGGTTCCAAAATCCCCAAGGTGCTACTTCATTTCTGAGGCCTGTGTTTCAGTCAAGTAGCCCACTAGGGCCACATATGGGAAATTTCTAAAAATGTCAGTCAGTATAATCAACATTGATATGTGTTTCTCTGTTAACATCTGCTGTGTTACATAAAAAAGGATTAAAAATTAATCTATATTCATTATCAGACAGAGAGTGCCCCCATAAAGATTGTAATGCAGAGTGCCCCATAAACATTGTCAGCCAGTGACCCATAAACATTGTTAGAGAGTGTGCCCATAAACATTGTTGGACAGAGTGCCTCCACAAACATCGTTGGACAGAGAGTTTCCCCATAAACATTGTCAGACACAGAGTGCCCCACAAACTTTGTCAGACAGAGAGTGACCCATAAACAATGTCAGAGAGTGACCTATAAACATTGTCAGACAGAGTGCCCCATAAACATTGTCAGAGAGTGACCCATAAACAATGTCAGAGAGTGACCCATAAACATTGTCAGAGAGTGATCCATAAACATTGTCAGAGAGTGATCCATAAACATTGTCAGACAGAGAGTGCCCAATAAATATTAAATATTGTAATGCAGAGTGCCACCATAAACATTGTCAGACAGAAAGTGCCCCACAAAGATTGTCAAAGAGTGCCCCATAAATATTGCAATGCAAAGTGCCACCATAAAAATTGTCAGACAGAAAGTGCCCCATAAAGATTGTCAGAGAGCGCCCCATAAATATTGTAATGCAGAGTGCCACCATAAAAATTGTCAGACAGAAAGTGACCCATAAAGATTGTCAGACAGAATGCCCCATAAATATTGTTAGACAGAGATTACCCCTGTAAACTTTGTGACACAGAATGTTCCCCCATAAATATTGTCAGACAGTACCCCATAAACATTGTCAGAGAGTGACCCATAAACATTGTTAGAGAGACAGTGCCCCATAAACATTATTAGACACAGTTCCCCCATAAACATTGTCAGAGAGTGACCCATAAACAATGTCAGAGAGTGACCCATAAACATTGTCAGAGAGTGATCCATAAACATTGTCAGAGAGTGATCCATAAACATTGTCAGACAGAGAGTGCCCCATAAATATTAAATATTGTAATGCGGAGTGCCACCATAAACATTGTCAGACAGAAAGTGCCCCACAAAGATTGTCAAAGAGTGCCCCATACATATTGCAATGCAAAGTGCCACCATAAAAATTGTCAGACAGAAAGTGCCCCATAAAGATTGTCAGAGAGCGCCCCATAAATATTGTAATGCAGAGTGCCACCATAAAAATTGTCAGACAGAAAGTGACCCATAAAGAGTGCCCCATAAATATTGTTAGACAGAGATTACCCCTGTAAACTTTGTGACACAGAATGTTCCCCCATAAATATTGTCAGACAGTACCCCATAAACATTGTCAGAGAGTGACCCATAAACATTGTTAGAGAGACAGTGCCCCATAAACATTATTAGACAGAGTTCCCCCATAAACATTGTCAGAGAGTGACCCATAAACAATGTCAGAGAGTGACCCATAAACATTGTCAGAGAGTGATCCATAAACATTGTCAGAGAGTGATCCATAAACATTGTCAGACAGAGAGTGCCCCATAAATATTAAATATTGTAATGCAGAGTGCCACCATAAACATTGTCAGACAGAAAGTGCCCCACAAAGATTGTCAAAGAGTGCCCCATACATATTGCAATGCAAAGTGCCACCATAAAAATTGTCAGACAGAAAGTGCCCCATAAAGATTGTCAGAGAGCGCCCCATAAATATTGTAATGCAGAGTGCCACCATAAAAATTGTCAGACAGAAAGTGACCCATAAAGATTGTCAGACAGAGTGCCCCATAAATATTGTTAGACAGAGATTACCCCTGTAAACTTTGTGACACAGAATGTTCCCCCATAAATATTGTCAGACAGTACCCCATAAACATTGTCAGAGAGTGACCCATAAACATTGTTAGAGAGACAGTGCCCCATAAACATTATTAGACAGAGTTCCCCCATAAACATTGGGAGAGGGAGAGTGCCCCCATGAGCAGTTAGACAAAATCCCATAGGCCCCATGCAGACGGCCGTGCCCGATTACAGGTACGGCAGGCCGCCGACGGCCACCTGCATTTTTTTGTCCGTGCACCCATACAAAGTATGGGAGCACGGCCCGTAAAACCTGAAAAATAGGACATGTTCCATAATTCCCGACACAGTTCTACGACACGGACACGTATCCATAGCGATACTGAATGGGTCCGTAATTGCGGACCGTATTGTGGTCCGCAATTACAAAGACTTTTTACGGTTGTGTGCATGGGGCCATAGTGCCTCATAAAAAAACCTTTTTTCGGGAGTCACTCTGACATAAATACATTAACAATCATTATATTCCTTTGTTGTGTTTCTTTCAAATATTATTTTTTACAGGTTTTTACATGTTGCAAAAAAACAACAACAAAAAAACATCCATATTTGCATTTTTCTTTTTTTGAACTATAGGACTTTGTTATTTGTATTTTGCAGAACATTCCTATAGTCAGTTGACATTGGTGCTCTGATACACACCTGTACAGTAGTTTTGTTTTTTGTTGCGTTTTCAATAAAGTTAAGAAAAAAAAAAAAAAAAGCTTCTTCCTGTAAACTCTACAGCCGTACGGGAATGACGTAGTGTGGCGTACTGCCCCTTTCACCGCTACTGTGCTCCCGGCCTTTGCAGCTTCCGACGCTTACATGTATGGTCGGATCGGGAGTGTGCCAGCGCAGCTCCCTTTCTGCTTCACCTCCGATCTCCGCCATTTATCAGGTCAGGATTGGGTTACCCACTGGGGGTCACCTGGATATTGCAGGGCCGGGGCCGCCCGTGAAGCCCGAGTGTATGGTGGCCCCGGGTCCGGTAACCCCCGCTGCTTGTGTTCTCGGCATCTGTCCGAGGTCTTGTTTGGCTTGGTGAGGGAACGGCATGTCTGCCTCTTCCGCTGACATGATTGAAACCCCTCCAGTGCTCAACTTTGAAGAGATCGACTTCAAGGAGATCGAGGTGGAAGAGGTGAGTTGGGGGACAACAACCGGAGGATGAGGCTGGAGGTTGGGGAGCTGTATGGGGGCATTGCATGGTGCAGGACGTATACATGAGTCGGGTAAATGCACAGAAGGGGGTAGTGCTGCCAAGTGACAGCAGCTGCTGACTGTCAGAAAGTTCCCGGTAAACCAGTGTAGTGTTGTCACTGCTGCCCCTGATCATGTATGGACACCCATTATATGCTGCCCATAGTCAGGACATCTTCATTGTAGAATAATATTATAAAGCTTCCCAATGTACAGCAATTCAGGGTGCAGCTTTCTATCATTCACCTCGTCCTTATTGTAGCGGAAGACGGGGGAGAGCATGTCGTGGCCTACTCGATTAAAAGTGCCTTTCCAGAGCCGGTGCCGCTACCGCTCCTACAAGCCCTGGGATTGGAGCAGGCGGCAGCGATGGGATGAGGAGTTTAGAAAGTTGTAGACCGTGCTGTCTGATATACAGGACCCCATGGATATCATGCACACGACCGTAGTGTTTTTCTGGTCCGCAAATTCCAGGACCGTGTTCCGTGAAATGTCCTCCGCAGTTCATCCGTATGTAATCGCAAAATGCGGATAAAAAAAAAAAGCCCAGGTACAACATGATGTCAAAAGCTTGTCCCAACCCCTTTAGAAGTCAACTCTGAGATAAAATAAAAAAAATCACAGATCAACCTATTTGAAGTGTAACGTTACTCGAACTTCTGAAATGTAAGGGCACGGCCATACGTGGTAGAGTTTTTCCTCTGAAAATGTTGGTGCAGATTTGGGCCATTTACGCAACAAATCTGCACCAACATTTGCATATTTGACAGGTAATTCAGACGTTGCAGAAAAGACAGCGGACTTGCCACAGGTTTCAGTTTTTGCATTGAATTCAACAGCAATTCCACCACGTCTGCCCGTGCCCTAATAGTGACATGTCACGTTTTGATTGGTGGTGGTCCGAACCATGAGACCCCCACCAATCGCACAAACTAAGCAATCACACGTGCACTTCTGCAGCTTCGTTTCAGCGATTGGTGGGGGTCTCAGTGATCCAACCCCCACCAATCAAAACTTCAGACATGTCACTATGACATGACAGAAGTAAAAAACAACAAACCGCATCAAGGTGTGAAACTTACCCATGCGTTTATTTTGCGCTTGTATTGTCTTCTCCCACTCTGCCAGTTACAGTTCACTGCAGATCTCCTGCCAGGCAAGATCTTTTACATTCCTGTCAGAATACTCTTCCAGGCGCTTATCCCATAGACTGGGCTTGTGCTGGACCAGGATGATTAACTTCTCAACGCTGATCATAGAAGCCATGCTGCTCTCTGCTGCTTTCTGCTGCTTTCCAACACACTCTCCAGCCTTCACGACGACAGAACTCATTCCCGGTCGTTGCCTAGCAACACTTCCGCAAATCCGCAAACTGCGGTTGACACATGGAGGTGTATCCGCTTTTTCCACGGGCCCATTGACTTCTATGGGCATGTCCGCATCGAATTTGCGGGCCATAATAAGACATGTCCTGAGTTTATGCGGCACGGATTTGCGGTCATGCGGGGACCAGTGAAAACACGGATAGTGTGTATGGGCCCATAGAAATGAATGGGTCCGCAATTCTCCCGTGGATTTTCGGGGGAATTGCGGACGCAAAAACACGTTCGTGTGCATGGGGCCTTAGTGTACCATGGTATCCTCTCTCAGCTCTTCTAACTGAACTCTGAATGTGCCTGAATATTTTTATCTTGACGTTTGATTTGTGTCGATCTTGGGGGCCGTAGTTCTAGACTATATTTAAAAACCAATTTAAAATTGGCTCATGGATCCTGCATACAGTCCCTGTTCTCCCTGACGCCCTGTACTGTCCTTCTGGGGAGAATACCTATGTAAAGTATCTGAGGCCCACAAAGGTTCGGTATAGATTACTACAAGGCGATGAGAGTTTTACGAATGAGGGCCTATGGATTTCTCCAGACTCCCCAAGCACCAAGCTTGTAACGCAGCGCCTCGATTACTTTAGAGGTGTCCCCGCTGGATCTTCATGGTCCTCTCCTATGTTTTTACTGAAGTGCAAGTTTTGCGTCAACAGCACTTTCCATCCCATGCGTTTTAAAATGTAATCTGGCCGCGAGTGCTTAGCATTAGACTGGTCTGACTTAGTAGTTATACGTCTGCATTTTATGCTTTGCCGCATCGCCCGGTTCGGCCTTGTGTTTTGCCCTGAATGCGGCTCTTCTGTAATATTTCTGAGGGATTCCAGTCAAAATCCACTTTGATATATAGTATCATATAGCGTTTGTTTGTTGTAAGTAACCATGGAGACACAAGTCTGCATAATGTTTGCAAAGTTGCTTTATTGTTTGAAAACATTTGGGATAATAGAAAATACAATGACTGGATACAGAGGTGTGCAGACCCTTTATGATGTATTCTCCCAGATTCCAGCGGCCACGTTCATTTTACACAACTTGTAACGTGATGGAGACGGCTAGGTTTTCCTTTCCTTGGCTCTCCGCAGATAGTTGTGTACAGGCCATAGAAAGCGGACGGGCGCCAAAGGGGCAGGATACGGGGCACTGCAGCCTCTATGGTCAGATTCTCAGTCCTGGACCCTATAGTCAGTTAGATCTCTCCAGGAGACCGGTTGTTATTGTTTAGTAGCCAGCAATGCGAAATCTCATAGACCGCAATAGAAAACCACATAAAAAGCTAGACACCATTAGCTAATAAGCACAAAAAAAGTCTATCTGGCTCCTCTAATTTCCCATGCCTTGCCCATATTGTCTCTTTGTCTGTTTAGAATTTTTTTTTCCGCTTGCCATGTACATCCAGCATATAGGCTGCAAAAATATCTCAACCACAGCATATGCCATAAATGTCTGATAGATTCGGGTCCCAGCTCTGGCACCCTCACCTATCTCCAGAACTAGAGGTTGGTGTATATGCTGGACATACACCACAAGCATGGTGTGAACACAGCCTTTGAAGTGAATGAGAGAAAAGGCTGCAATGCACGTAAATCGCCGCTAAATGCGTGTCTGCGATTCACAGTGAGCAAGAAGAAATGGACAGCGCTGCGGCCCCTTCAACACAGTTAAATCAGTTTGAGTCCCACAAGTTGGACCCCCACCCATCAGCTATTGATGGGCTATACTGAGGATAGGCGATCAATTTCTATTGCCTGGAAAACCCCTTTAATACCACTTTCTGTACATTAAGTTTATTCTGACTATTCAGCATATTTTCCTTTAAAACATAGGATGGGATGACCATTTGATTTCTTGTATTGGATAGTCTCCTTTCTTGATCTGCTTTGCCGTTTTCATTTGTTTAACATTGTAATATGCAGACTTTGGAATAAATATTGAATATCTGTAAGAAATACAAACATTCCAACATGTCCAATAACTGTGTTCATGACCGCCTAGCACCACCAAGGTGTGTGTTATGTTTATAGACAAAATTATACCTTTTTATATTCCAGCCATACTGATTTCTTTCTGCCACTATTACCCTGCCACTATTACCCTGTTTGTGGTTTGGCAAATTTGAATTGGTTTATTCCTAAACGGATTGGTGTGTGTTCTGTATGTCAGGGATTACTAAGGTTTATAACAGGCTTAGGAATAGACTAGGTTTTAGTTAAGAGACACTGCATCAAGGATGATGTTAGATAATGATATTGCCATTTAGATCCCTGTTTATGGTACTTAAAGAGGCTCTGTCACCACATTATAAGTGGCCTATCTTGTACGTGATGTGATCGGCGCTGTAATGTAGATTACAGCAGTGTTTTGTTAGAAAAACAATAATTTTTGACGGAGTTATGACCTATTTTAGCTTTATGCTAATGAGTTTCTTAATGGACAACTGGGCGTGTTTTACTTTTTGATCAAGTGGGCGTTGTGGAAAGAAGTGTATGACGCTGACCAATTATCAGAAAAAAGGAGATTTTTGAAGCAGCACTAGTCCCGAGTATGGTGCGGTGCACGCTGTCAAGCCAGGCAAACCAACTCCAGCACGATGTATATCCAAAGAAGTAGTAGGACAACAGCACACGTCTTCAAATCATCAAAGTGGTTTTATTGTCAAGACATCCACAAACGACAAGCAACGTTTCGACCCATAGTGAGTGAAGGCTTGACAAAGACCCTTCACTCACTATGGGTCGAGACGTGTGCTGTTGTCCTACTACTTCTTTGGCTGACCAATTATCGTCATAATTCTCTCCATTCATTTAGTCTGCAGATAGCAATATCGCTATGTGCAGGCACATACACACACATTAACGTTACTGCAGTATCCTGACAATGAATATGCATTACCTCCAGCCAGGATGTGATGTGTATTCAGAATCCTGACACTTCGCTAATATTATCCCGACGCTACAACACAGGAAGCGTAATCTCGCGAGATTACTCTGTAAACTGTCATTTCAAACGAGATTACACTTGCTGTGCTGTAGTGTCGGGATTGTGTTAGCGAAGTGTCAGGATTCTGAATACACATCACGTCCTGGCTGGAGGTAATGTATATTCATTGTCAGGATACTGCAGTAACGTTAATGTTTGTGTATGTAGCTGCACATATCGATATCGCTATGTGCTGTGTAAATGAATGGGGAGAAGTGTATGATGCTGATTGGTCAGCGTCATACACTTCTCTCCACAACGCCCACTTGGCCATATAGTAAAACGCGCCCAGTTGTCCATTAAGAAACTCATTAGCATAAAGCTAAAATACTTCATAGCTCCGTAAAAAATGATCGTTTTTCTAGATAAAAACCACTGCTGTTACTTACATTACAGCGCCGATCACATCATGTACAATATAGGCCACTTATAATGTGGTGACAGAGCCTCTTTAACCCCTTAAGGACGCAGCCTAGTTTGGGCCTTAAGGCTCAGAGCCCATTTTTCAAATCTGACATATTTCACTTTATGTGGTAATAACGTGGGAATGCTTAAACCTATCCAAGCGATTCTGAGATTGTTTTCTCGTGACACTTTGGGCTTCATGTTCGTGGTAAAATTTGGTCGATATATTCAGTCTTTATTTGTGAAAAATTGCAAAATTTAGAGAAAATTTACAAAAAATAGCATTTTTCAGAATTTAAATGCATCTGCTTGAAAACCAGACGGTTATACCACCCAAAATAGTTACTAGTTCACATTTCCCATATGTCTACTTTAGATTGGCATCGTTTTTTGAACATTATTTTATTTTTCTTGGACGTTACAAGGCTTAGAACATAAACAGCAATTTCTCATATTCTTAAGAAAATTTCAAAAGCCTTTTTTTCAAGGTACCTCTTGAGTTCTGAAGTGGCTTTGAGGGGCCTATGTATTAGAAACCCCCATAAAACACCCCATTTTAAAAACTAGACCCCTCAAAGTATTCAAAACAGCATATAGAAAGTTTTTTAACCCTTCAGGCATTTCATAGGAATTAAAGCAAAGTGGAAATGAAATTTGCAAATTTCATTTTTTCTGCTGAATTTCAATTTTATTCAATTTTTTTTCTGTAACAGAGAAGGTTTTACCAGAGAAATACTACTAAATATGTATTGTCCAGATTCTGCAGTTTTTAGAAATGTCCCACATGTGGCCCTACTGCGCTCGTGGACTAAAACACAAGCCCTAGAAGCAAAGAAGCACCTAGTGCATTTTGAGGCCTCTTTTTTATTAGAATATATTTTAGGCAGCATGCCAGGTTTGAAGAGGTGTTGAGGTATCAAAACAATGGAAACCCACCAGAAGTGACCCCATTTTGGAAATTACACCCCTCAAGGAATTAATTTATGGTTTTTGTTATCATTTTGACCGCACAGTTTTTTCACAGCACCTATTTGAATTGGGCTGTGAAATGAAAAAAATGATATTTTTTCCAATAAGATGTCATTTTTGATCAAAATTTCTTATTTTCACAGGGAACAACATACCCCATTTTGTTGCCCAATTTGTCCTTATTGCGGCAATACCCCATTTGTGTTGATAAACTGCCGTTTGGGCCCATGGGAGGGCTCAGACGGAAAGGAGCGCTATGTGTTTGTTGGAGTCCAGATTTTGCTGGATTGGTTTTCGGGTGCCATGTCACATTTGCAGAGCCCCAGAGGTATCAAAGCAATGGAAACCTACCAGAAGTGACCCCATTTTGGAAACTACACCCCTCAAGGAATTCATTTATGGTTTTTGTTATCATTTTGACCGCACAGTTTTTTCACAGCACCTATTTGAATTGGGCTGTGAAATGAAAAAAATGATATTTTTTCCAATAAGATGTCATTTTTGATCAAAATTTCTTATTTTCACAGGGAACAACATACCACATTTTGTTGCCCAATTTGTCCTTAGTGCGGCAATACCCCATTTGTGGTGATAAACTGCCGTTTGGGCCCATGGGAGGGCTCAGAAGGAAAGGACCACCATTTGGCCTACTGGAGCTTTTCTGGTGCTAAGTCATGTATGCAGAAGCCCCTGAGGTACCAGTACAGTTGAAACCCCCGAGAAGTGACCCCATTTTAAAAACTACACCCCTTAAGACATTCATCTAGAGGTGTAGTGAGCATTTTGACCCCACAGGTACTGTGTAAAAGATAATGCGCAGCAGATGGTGCAGAGTGAGATTTGCAATTTTATATATATATATGCCATTTCAGTGTCCAATATAGTGTACCCAGCATGCACCACCGGAGATATACACCCCTTAAATTGTAATGTGGGTTCTCCTGGGTACGGCAATACCCTACATGTGGCTGTTATCAGCTGCCTGGGCATACGGCAGGGCTCAGAAGGGAAAGATGAGGGGGGTAAGCTGTGCGGAGTGCATCAGGGTAAATTAAAAATCAAGGGATGTATGATACATTTTAAAACAATCTTTCATACAGAGCCCTGGTTTTTCGGGACACGTGTCGCATTGGTATATTGTGTTCTTCCTTATCCCCCTCTTATAGCAGACTCTGCACCTCTTTTGACTCTTTCCCTTTCCACCGGTTTGGGGAACTTCTCCTGGAAAGTGTTGCCCTGGTATGATGCGTGTGGCCTCGCTTCCAGAAGTACTGGGTGCCCCCCCCTTCCTGGTCCCTAAAGATTAGATCTTGAAATTCCAGGAAAGTTCCCCTCTGGCCTGCACATCGACGTAGCACGTACGCATTGTACAAAGCCATCTGTATGATGTGCCCGGCCAGCTTCTTATACCACACCGCATGGCGCTGTAGGGCTTCAGGACTTGATTTGACAAGTCCACCCCTCCCATGTACCTATTGTAGTCCAGGATGCAGTCTGGTTTGGGGGTGGCCTTTCCTTCATATATCCTAAATCTGTAGGCACAGCTTATACATCTTCACGCCATACCTTGCCCTCTTACCCGGCAGGTACTGGCGGAATTGAATTCTCCCTTTAAAATGTACCAGAGACTCATCAATAGAAAAACACTTCTCGGGGGTGTATGCTTGGGAAAACCGGGCACTGAAACGGTCTAATAGGGGTCTCCGTTTATACAAACGGTCAAAACTGGGGTAATCTCGGGGTGGGCACGGCTCATTATCAGTATAATGTGAGAAGCGAAGTATTGCCTCATTTATTTATTTTTTTAGGTTCCAGTTCAGTTCTGAAGTTGCTTTGAGGGGACTATATATTAGAAACCCCCATCAAACACCCCATTTTAGAAACTAGACCCCTCAAAGTATTCACAACAGCATTTAGAAAGTTTATGAACCCTTTAGGTGTTTCACAAAAATTTAGAGCAAAGTAGAGGTGAAATTTACTTTTTTTTTTTTTGTCAGAAAATACTCTTTATACCATTTTTTTTATAACACAAAAGGATTTATCAGAGAAACGCAACTTAATACGTATTACCCAGATTCTGCAGTTTTGAGAAATATCCCACATGTGGCCCTAGTGCGGTAATGGACTGAAGCACCGGCCTCCGAAGCAAAGGAGCATCTAGTGGATTTTGAGCCCTCTTTTTTATTAGGCACCATGTCCGGTTTGAAGAGGTCTTGTGGTGCCAAAACATTGGAAACCCCCCAAAAGTGACCCCATTTTGGAAACTAGACCCCTTGAGGAATCCATTGTAGTTTTCTTGGGGTGCATGCGGATTTTTCATCAGTTTTTATTCTATTTTTAGGTGGCGTGGTGACTAATAAACAGCAATTCTACTATTGTTTTTTTATTCTTTTTTTTTTACAGCGTTCACCGTGCGCTATAAATGATATATTCACTTTATTCTGCGGTGCGATACGATTACGGCGATACCAGATGTTTATAGTTTTTTTTTATGTCTTATGGCGTTTGCACAATAAAATACGTTTTGTAAACAATCATTCACTTTTTGTGTTACCTTATTCTAAGAGCCATAACGTTTTTATTTTTCAATCAATAAAGCCGTGCGAGGACTTATTTTTTGCGTACCGAACTGTAGTTTCGATCAGTACCATTTTTAGGTACATGCGACTTTTTGATCTCTTTTTATTCCATTTTTTGGGAGGTGAAGTGACCAAACAATTGTGATTGTGGTACGGTTTATTAATATATTTTTTTACGGCGTTCACCGTGCGGGATAAATAACAAAATAATTTTGTAGTTCAGGCCGTTACGGACGCGGCGATACCAATTATGTATAGTTTATTTGTTTGTTTATATCTTTTTATTAATAATAAAGACTGATAAGGGAAAAAGTGGGACTTTTACTTTTATTACTTTTAAAACTTTTATTTTCTTATTTTTACACATCTTTTTTTAACTTTTTTTTTACTGTATTACTTTGTCCCACTAGGGGACTTGAGGGCAGGAGGCCCTGATCGCTATTCTAATACACTGCACTACATGCGTAGTGCAGTGTATTAGAACTGTCAGCTACTCACTGACAGCAAGCATAGTGGGTCCTGACGTTGTCAGGACCCACTAGGCTTCCGTCTATGGCATAGCCGGACGCCATTGTTTGGTGTCCGGTTGCCATATTCACCATTGCCGGCCGCTATCGTGTAGCAGGCCGGCGATGGCGGATTAACCCCTAAGAAGCCGCGATCGCTATTGAACGCGGCTTCTGAGGGGTTAATCGGCGGGGGAGCTCCGCGATCGGTCCCGGCACATTGAGCAGTGATAGTCTGCTGTCGGAAACAGCAGCTATCACAGCTCATGAACGCGCCCCGCGCGAACGGCGCCGTGTTTACTCCATGACCTACTATTAGGTCACTGAGCGCGAACGCTACAGTTAGCATGACCTAATAGTAGGTCATGGAGCGTTAAGGGGTTAAGGTGTTTTCTTGCCTTGATACAATAGAGACATATCTTACACGTGGCCCTTTGGACCATTATTTGAATAATACCACACCACCCATTATTTTTGTCAGAAATGTATGTTTACGGTAGATTTGATGGCTTATACACGTGGCCATATTGTGATGTACAAGAGACATTTTTAGTGCCAAGGATGGGTTATATGCCATTTCTTTGGGAAACACTTTCCTGATCTTCCAGGATGGGATTCGGACCCGTTCTTGTCCATAATTTATTTGGCTCTTGCAAGCAGCTGTAGTACGGCCATGTGCATGAGTTGTAAGTAAAACAGAATGACTGTAGATGTGAAAACTATCTCGATGCCAGCTTTACGGGAAATGGATCATCCTATAATAAGCATAATTTTATAGCTACCCCTAAATCTCTCAATTTAACTAATTTTAAAATGGAAATAAAAATATTACAGTGCTTGTGATGATGCCAGCAGTGGTAAGAAACCAACTTGAACTTGGTAGAACTAAAATCCAATCCTATTCAGAGATGAAGATCATATTGTAATTGTGGGGCAGGTTTACTATTCAAAATGCGCCCAAATTCTGACATATGTGCACCACATTTATTAACCATTTTAGACACGTTTTTTTTTTTGGGGGGGGGGCACACCCAACGAGGGGGCGTGGCTTTTTGGGAAATGGGATATGATCTAGCAGAAAGGGGACTTGGCTTAAATGGAACACTGTGTGTTAGAAATGCGGCAAAAATATTTTTGACTTTTGCATTTTTTTTTAACTGGGCCCCCACTGGATGGACTGCGCTTCTGTCTTGCATTGGAGCTCTATGGACACGTTTAGCCTGTACGTCGGGTGCTTTCCCGACACACATGCTAAACGTAAGCCCAAAACTTGATGTGAGCAGGACTTAGAAATTGCACTTGATCTTCAATTGGTATCAGTGGGGGATGCTACTAGCGTGACTTGGAACTCATAAGTTGTGAATCTGTCGACTACTGGAAAACATTGTGATGGAAAACTACTCCAATGTGAACTAAACCAGTGATTCTTCAAGAGAGCCCAAAGCTGTGCTATGCTTGCCCAATTAAATCTATTTTGTCTAAACTAGGATTTGCCGAGACACTTGCCTGCTCTGAGTCACCCCTCTGTCGCTAGCACAGTGAGGGTTTAACCCTTTTATGACCAGACCTGAAAATCACCAACTACATTTTTCTGTTTTTATGTAATGTATGGGCAATAAAATATATTTTAGGTAAAATGACTTCTTTTTTTTTTTTTTAAAGTTGTTTTTTTTTTTATAATACAATGAGAACTGTTATTTTCAACTTTTTTTTAAAACTTACAATGTATTCGCATACTCAGGTATGCTTATACATTACACTGTCACTATGAGACAGGGTGCTATTAGAGCACATTATGTGCTGCCCTAACAGCAGGCTTACTGAGCAGACAGCCCTTGGGTTCTTTCTAGGTCCCCAGGACTTGCTGCAGAGGGTTCCCCCAGTCTCTGATCGCAACATCGGGTTTCCCTATGGGTCATGGCACAGTAACGGATCGCAGCGATCAAAGGGTTAAACAGCTGCAGTTGGAATTTTTTTCTGATTCCAGCTGTTCTCAAAAGGCTTCTCTAAGTACAGGAGCTGTTCGTTACATCTCCTGCCTAGAGAATGAGTGCTCAAATGCCTTTTCTACAACGACCCCAAAAGACGTCGCTGTAGACTGGGTATTCACACTGCCTGTGGTCAAGACAGTGGGTGGTTGGGAAGGGGTTAAAGGCCTTAATAAAGTACCTATTACCACATTTTCCCTTATACACACAGTTACATAATACGGTTAAAAAGACATATGTCCATCAAATTTAACCAAGGTATGGGAGAAGGTGTGGAGAAAGGGATATGGATAAACTTAAGAACTTTGTTTCCCCTTATTCATCAAGAGGAAGGTAAAATTCCCATAACGCATGAGGCCATTAGGCTGGATGAACATTCAAAGAAGAATTCTATACATTGACATAGGCGCTGATATTGGGTTTTTTCTAAGCCTTTTTTGAAGCCATCCAATGTTGCTGCTGCGGCCAGCTCCTAAAGTATTCCATAGATTCACAGTTCTCACAGGCCTTAATTACACGAGCGTAGTTCACGTCCGTGATACGCGTGTGAAAATCACGCATGTCGCACGGACCTATGCTAGTCAATGGGGCCGTTCAGACATTGTGTTTTTCACGCAGTGTGTGTCCGCTGCGTGAAAAACTCACAGCATGTCCTATACTTTAGCGCTTTTCGTGCATCACGCACCCATTGAAGTCAACGGACGCCTTCCATGTGCTGCGCGTGACTCGCGCTACAGTTGAAGAAATTAAGGGAATAATAAAACTACCTCCTTCATTTCTGTTTATAAACCTCAAAACCACGTGTCATAACAATGCCATATGCGCTAAAAACACACAGCCACGCACCAAACACGGATGCCACACGGAACTGCAACGCACAAAAACGCACACGTTCATGTGAATTTCGCCTAAAGAAGGCTTGTCGCCTCTGGAGATTGAACCTTGTTTTTTTTTCTCCAGGCGAGGGGAAGGGGGGCTTGTCTTTTAAGAGGAATTTACATGAAATAGGTTTCCACCATATTTTTGTGCAGGCTATTTTATATATTTATACAAGTTAGTCGTTTCTTTTGAAGACTAAATAAATTTAATTTGTTTAATCGTTCCTCATAACTTAGATTCTCCATGCCCCTTATATGGTTTAGTTGCTCTTCTTTGTGTTTGTTCTAACTCCAGGGCATCCTTTCTATGAACTGAAGCCCAGAACTGAGGTGCATATTCTAGATGAGGCCTCACTAATGCTTTGTAAAGTAGCAAAAGTCCCTGTCCTGTGAGTCCATGCCAAGAGCACCTTTAACCTACCCCTACATGTGCAGCGTGTAATTGGCAGGGCTGCACAAACCCTGGGGCACTTTACATTTTTTTTCCTACCCTCCTCCGTTATTTGGATATCGGTGCCGTTATATTTGGCACCCGATATTTAAATAACCCCCTGAATGGTCAATGGGGCATGTAACATCGCTGTGACACTGTCCAATCAGCTACGGACCGTGCCACAGCAAGAGCTGGAGGGAGGTGTGTGTGTGTGTGGACGCACGCACGTTGGAGATCACACAGTCTTGTACTTGTCTGCCCAGAGCTGAAGAGTGAGAGCAGGCGTGCACAGCTGCAAGCTGCGCGTTCGCACACGCTCTCCTCTCTCCAGCTCTTGCTGTGGCACTGTATGTAGCTGATTGGTCACAGCGATGTTACACGCCCCCTTGCCATTACACACCCCATTGACCATTAAAAGGTTCTCTTTAATGACCGACCGTATCCTGCTGGCCTTAGAAGCAGCTGATTGACATTGCAGACTGTTATTTTTCCCTCGTGCACACGACCATAAGGGTTTTTTCTACCTGCATGGACCCGATGGCTACGAATACACATCCGTCTGTAGACTTCTGTGGGTGAGCCCGTATTTTGCGGATCATTTCTATGGCCCGGACGCACATCTGTAAATATACGGAAAAGTCTCGGTGGCCAATAGAAGTGAATGGGTCCACTATTTTGTCCGTAATTACGGATGAAAACTATGGGGCCATAGTCTGATCAACAATTACACCCAGATCCTTCTCAACAAGTGACTCTCCTAGTTTACCTTCCCCATAGGACATATGATGCATGCAGATTGTTGGTACCCAGACGTATAACTTTACTTTTATCTACATTAAACCTCATTTACCAAGTGGATGCCCAAACACTGTGACCAAATCCGCTTCTACTTTATGGACATCTTCCATAGACTAAACATTACTACATAGCTTGGTGTCGTCTGCAAAAAATAGAAATAGTGCTATTAATCCCATCCTCTTCAACTTATTTATTAATTATATAGACACCCAGGGGAGTGTACTTTTAGGCAGTGCCAGGGGTTGTCCAGGATTAGAAAAACATATCTTCTTTCTTCCACAACCCGCACCACAGGCTGTGTGTGGTTGCGGCGCTGACCTGCAATCCCAGACACAACCCATGGACAGGTGTGGCACAGTTTTTGGAATAAGGCTGGGTTCACATGACCTATTTTCAGGCGTAAACGAGGCGTATTATGCCTCGTTTTACGTCTGAAAATAGGGCTACAATACGTCGGCAAACATCTGCCCATTCATTTGAATGGGTTTGCCGACGTACTCTGCAGACGACCTGTCATTTACGCGTCGTCGTTTGACGGCTGTCAAACGACGACGCGTAAAAATACAGCCTCGGCAAAAGAAGTGCAGGACACTTCTTTCAGACGTAATTTGAGCCGTTCTTCATTGAACTCAATGAAGAGCAGCTCAAAGTTTTCTCCTGAAAACAGTCTGTCTTTTCAGACGTAAATGCCTGCTATCGTGTGCACATACCCTAAAGCATCCATGTTTATCAAATCCTGTACAACCCTTTTAATTGTCCTATAGGTGTGATCTGAGCCCTGAAAACCTGCCTTCTGCCAATGCAATTGATGAGTCCCCGGAAGAGAAGAGTCCTGCTCTACTTGTCATGTGCAGCTTCTTAGCCAATCACTTGATAAGTACGTTTTCATATTTGTCATGTGATTGGCTCAGAAGAAGTAAAATAGAAGGTCTTTCCTTCTGACTCCTATCCGGGGTAGAAAGATTTCAGGGCTCTGATCTTCCATACAGGTCAATATATGAAATAAAATCCGATAACATTGTTTGGGCAAACTGTGTACACTTTCCTGTGTTACCTTCATGGACTGAAATATGGTTATAGATGCTCAATCGTATGAACAATTAAGTGCTAAAGTAACGCTACTACTGCAATATGGGTGCTATTAAAATCTTGCTTCTGTGAGAGGTGCTCCGTACAGAGGTCCTGGAGGAAGGAGCAAGAGTTAGTACAGACTGTATACAGCGGTGTCCGTAGCGCTACAAGCATGGACGTGGCTAAATACAGAGTCTATCTCCATCTTCAGTCCCAGCCTGCCTTTGCAGTACGCCATGCCAGGATTATAACCATTTGTATAAGGAAAGTCAGGGCCTAAAGTTTTTCCAACAAGGGCCCGGTATCTCCTCGTAGTTTCACCTGGCCTAAAGAATCGTGCCATGCATCGGTCACGTTTTATGGACTGGTGTATTTTTACCTGTATCTGTCACGTGAAGATGGTATAGGGTAGAATATTACTCTCTTGTATCTTTGTTTCTAAGATTTGGTAAATGACTTTTCTGTATAGGACTACAACCTCTGTTTTATTAGTAATGGATTAATGGAAATGCAGCACAGGGACGGAATCATTTATTATCTTGTAACCTAATCTGCATAAAACAAGGCAACAGTGTTTCCCTGTGGAGAGATCTTGTCAGACAAATGTCAGACTTATTTGACAGGGTTACCGGAACAGTTCATTGGGGAGGTACAATAAATATGGTTTATTTAAATTTCAGGACATTCACCAATGCTTTTCCGTGCTCAGTAGCGACAAACTATGCACCTAGGGACCGAATCCTAGTACATTCAGGTGATGACAAATTGTGAACTTTAAACAAATAACTTGAAGGGGTGTAGCAGCAGGTTCTCTGCTTTAGCTAGATGGCGTACGGTCTCTGTGGAACATGTTCGCCATTTTTTGGCCCTTAAAAAATGATTACCAGTCAGTTTCTGTCATTTTAGTAGAACTTGTTTTATTAGTTATTTTGGGATGTCCCATTTCTGTCTTTTTTTTTTTTTTTTTTTTTTTTTTTTTTTTTTTTTTTTTTCTTCTTTAGGATCTCTGGAGGTAAAACTCATTATTCACAATCTAGTAGTGCTTTGGTGTTTTTTGTTTTTTTTTCTTCTTTAATTTACTTTACTTTTGTTGCTACATTTAGCTGTAAATAAATAATTGTTATCTAACAACTTTTATTCTGTAGATATGCAGGATTACTTTCCTGTTAATTTGAGTTGTACCAACTGCTATATAATGGGCAATGCGTAGTCCAAAAGACTATTGACCCCGATATACCATAAATGAAAAAAAACATGCATGTTATTTCAATAGAATTAGGCAGATGTGAGGCAGTTCATTTCAAGGAGAAACAAAATGATGATGAGAAAAATCCATCACGGTATCCTTGTTTGCCCCAATGGCAGCCCGAGACCAAGGGTCTTCTAGGCCCCCACTGCTACAGCTACAAATATCTTAGACCAGTTCTACAGTTTTTTTTTTTTATAACTAACACTTTTGTTATTTGTTTTTGTTGATCTTTACTATTCACATTCATTAGATTTACTTTTTATATATGAGCTGAGATCATGGCATCTGTTGGTTAGGCCTCGTGCACACTTACGTCACCGTTTTCACGGCCGCTTTTGACGGGTCAGTGAACCCGTTTTAGCGGCCGTGTGGTTTCCGTGTGCACTCCGTGCGCTGAGCATGGTACTGTCCAGGGTGACAGTACCATGCTCGGCGCGCGGAAAATACAATTTTAATGTAATAAAAAAAATTACAAATAAATAAGTTCATACTTACATTCCTCCTGTCCGGCCTCCAGCGATGACGTTCAATCCATGTCGCCGCTGCTGCCAATCACAGGCTGCCGCGGCCGCTGCAGCCAATCACAGGCTGCCTCGGCAGCCAATCATAGGCTGCCGCGTCACAAAAGAAGGTCGGACTGGAGGAAGAAGAGGGACTCGTCACCAAGACAACGACCGGGTACGTATGAAAGGCTTTTTATTTTATTTTTAATCAGTAGCCTCTTTTCTCTATCAGTTATTGATAGAGACAAGTGGCTGCCGATTAGTGTAATGTTTTTCTGCCCGACCTTCTTCCGTGTGCCTTCAGTTTTTTTGACGGCCCCATTGACTTGCATGGGCCTCACGGTCACGGAATCCCGGACCAAAGTAGGACATGCTCTACTTTGGATCGGAAAGGAGCAACGGACCGTCAAAAAAACTGAGGTGTGCATGGCCCCATTGAAATGAATGGGTTCAGGGTGCTATCAGTGACAAAAACGGATAGCACCCAGAAGGAAAAAACTGAAGTGTGCATGAGGCCTTAGTTGTTTAGTTCCAAAGGAGGAAAATGTGCCCTGGTCATATGACACACAAGCGTTTAAACTAGAACAAGCCATTAACCTGATTGAGCATTACGTGACAATGGCAAATATTCACCTCTTTAACCCCTTGACGCATTATCACGTAGATGTATGTGATAAGTGTCATAGGGAAGTATGGAGGGCGCTAATGTTTTGAGTGCCCTCCATACCCTGCGGGTGTCAGTCTGGGCTGTCAGCTGTAAAACAACGCTAACGGCCGGGAACAGCGATTGCGCTTTTCCTGGTCCGGTACCCCTCAAATGCTGCGGCCAATCGTGACCGCAGCATCTGAAGAGTTGTAAAGAGGGGGCAGCCCCTCCCACAGCTCATCAGCGCCCCCACACCGCGATCGGGGGGCGCCGGTGTTTGTCATGGCAGCCCGGGAACTTAATGACGGCCCCCAGGTCTGCCTTTTGTCTGCCCCTGTTAAGCCATGTCTCTGGTTCAAGTCCCCTAGGGGGACTCATTAATGGTGTAAAAAAATAAATAAAAATTATTAGTAGTGGAAAAAAAAAACAATTTCCCTCTAAAGTAATGTAAAAAATAAAATTGGTATTACTGCGTCCGCAAAAGTCTGAACTATTACAATATACCATTATTTTACTTGCACCGTGAGCGCAGTAAAAAACTTAATCCGCCAAAATCACTTATTTTTTTTACGAACTAAGGCCACCAAGAAACAGTGATCAAAAAATGGTACCAATAAAATTTATAGCTCTTCCCGCAAAAAATAAGCCCTCACATCGATCAATCCACGGAAAAATGAAAAAGTTATGGCTCTCCGAATGTGCTGAAACAAACAATTAAATTTTTTTTTGACACAGGTTTTTTTCTTTTCTTTTTAAAGTAATAAATATATATATATATATATATATATATATCAAGATATCAACGTAATCGTATTGAGCTGCATAATAAAGTTAAGTTCTCATTTTTACCGCATGGTGAAAGCCGTAAGAGCGAAAGCCACAAAAAAATTAATCTCCGATTTTTTTATTTATTTTTTTTTCCAAATTTTTCAGTCCGCAATTTTTTTTTCTCAGTACATTATATGGTACTTTATGGTGCCATTACAAACTACAACTCTTCGCACAAACAATAAGCCCTCACACCGCTCCATTGACGGAAAAATAAAGTTATGGCTCTTGGAACACGGGGAGTGAAAAACGAAAAAAAATAAAAATGGTTCGTCCTTAACCCCTTGAGTACCCAGCTCATTTTGGCCTTGAGGACCAGACCCATTTTTTCAAATCTGACATGTATCACTTTATGTGGTAAGAACTCCAGAATGCTTTTACCTATCCAATTGATTCTGAGATTGTTTTCTCGTGACATGTTGTACTTTAGTTTAGTGCAAAAATTTGGCCGATAAATTCATTGCTTATTTGTGAAAAACACCAACATTTAGCGAAAATATGAAGAAATTATGATTTTTCCCATTTTAAATGTATCTGCTTGTAAAACAGATAGTAATACCACACAAAATAGTTACTATTTCACATTTCCCATATGTCTACTTTATGTTTGCATCGTTTTTTGAACATCCTTTTATTTTTCTATGACCTCACAAGGCTTAGAACTTTAGCAGCAATTTCTCATATTTTTAAGAAAATTTCAAAAAGCGATTTTTTTTTTTCAGGGACGAGTTCAGTTCTGAAGTGGTTTTGAGTGCCCTATATTTTAGAAACCCCCATAAAACACCATTTTGAAAACTGCACCCCTCAAAGTATCCAAAACAGCATTCAGAAAGTGTTTCAACTCTTTAGGCGTTTTACAGGAATTGAAGGAAAGTAGAGCTGAAATTTTCAAATTTCATTTTTTTTTTTACAAAATTCATATGTAATACATTTTCTTCTGTACCACAGAAGGTTTTACCTGAGAAACGCAACTCAATATTTATTGCCCAGATTCTGCAGTTTTTAGAAATATCCCACATGTGGCCCTAGTGTGATAATGGACTGAAACACAGGCCTCAGAAGCAAAGGAGCACCTCTTGTATTTTGGGGCCTCCTTTTTTCAGAATATATTTTAGGCACCATGTCAGGTTTGAAGAGGTCTTGTGGTGCCAAAACAGTGGAAACCCCCAAAAGTGACCCCCATTTTTTAAACTACACCCCTCAGGGAATTTATCTAGGGGTATAGTTAGCATTTTGACCCCACAGGTATTTTGCTATATTTTCTGGAGTTAGTCTGTGAAAATGAAAATCTACTTTTTTTCTGGAAAAACATAAAAATGTCTAATTTTTGCAAGAAATAAAGGAGAGAAAGCACCCCAACATTTGTAAAGCAATTTCTCGCGATTACGGAAATACCCCATATGTGGTAATAAACTGCTGTTTGGACCCACAGCAGGGCTCAGAAGGGAAGGAGCGCCATTTGAATTTTGGAGCTCTGATTTTACTGGAATGGTTTTCAGTGCCGTGTCACGTTTGCAACGCCCTGGAGGGACCTAAACAGTGGAATCCCCCCAAAAGTGACCCCATTTTGGAAACTATACCCCTCAAGGAATTTTTCTAGTGGTATAGTTATCATTTTGACCCCACAGGTTTTTTGCTGAATTTATTGGAATTAGTCTGTGAAGATGAAAAGAGACTTTTTTTGGAAAAAACACAGAATTTTCTAATTTTTATAAGGAATAAAGGAGAAAAAGCACCTCAACATTTGTAAAGCAATTTCTCCTGATTACGGAAATACCCCATTATGTGGTAATAAACTGCTGTTTGGACCCATGGCAGGGCTCAGAAGGGACGGAGCACCATTTGGATTTTGCAGCTCAGATTTTGCTGAATTGGTTTCTGGGGGCCATGTCGCATTTGCAGAGTCCCTGAAGTACCAGTACAGTAGAAATTCCCCAGATGTGATCCCAATTTGGAGACTATACCCCTGAAAGAATTAAATTAGAGGTGTAGTGAGCATTTTGAGCCCTCAGGTGTTTTATAGATTTTATTAGAATTGGTCCATGAAAATGAAAACATTTTTTTTTTCCAATAACCTGTAGCTTTAGCTCAGAATTTTTCATTTCCACAAGGAATACAGGAGAAAAGACACCCCAAAATGTGTTACACAATTTCTCCTGATTACGAAAATACCCCATATGTGGTTGTAAACGGCTATTTGGACATACGGCAAGGGTCTAAACGGAAAAAGTGCAATTTCGTTTTTGGAGTGGAGATTTTACAAAATTTGTTTTTGACGCCATGTTGCATTGCGCTGAGGTACGAGTACAGTGAAAACTCCCGAGAAGTGACCCCATTTAGGAAACTACACCCCTAAAGGATTTCATCTAGAAGTGTAGTGAGCATTTTGACCCCCAAAGGTTTTGCAGAAATTAGTGCACAGTGGATGTTGCAGATTGAAAATTGCTATTTTCCACAGATATGCTATTTCAGTGCCCAATGCGTTGGGCCCAGCTTGTACCAATGGAGACATACGCCCCATAAATTGTTAAGCGGTTCTCCAGAGTACGGTAATACCCCATATGTGGTCATAAACCGCTGTTTGGGCACACTGCCATGCCCAGAAGGAGCGCCATTTGGCTTTTGGAGCGCAGATTTTGCTTGGTAGTAGTTTTGTTTAGTGTTTTACTGGTGTTTCAGTTTATAATGTGGGGGCATATGTAATCTGTGCGGAGTACATACATTTTTTGCGTGACACACTGTCGTTTTTATTGGTACCATGTTTGGCTACGCGCGACTTTTTGATCACTTTTTATTCCATTTTTTTGGAAACAACGTGACCAAAAAAGGAAATTCTGCCATTGTTTTTTATGGTATTTTTTTTACGGTGTTCACCGTGCGGGATAAATAATATGATATTTTTTTAGGTCAGGCCGCTACGAACGCGGCAATACCTATTATTATGTCTAGTTTTTGTCTTTTTTTTCATTTTTTTTCTAATTATAAAGGGCTTGATCAGGGAAACAAGGTGATTATTGTCTTTATTACGTAAAACTTGTATTTATTTATTTATCTAAAACTTTTTTTTTGACTTTTTTTTCACTTTTTATTTTACACATACTAGGGGACTGGAAGATCTGATCTTCTGATCCCCTGCACAATACACTGCACTACTTCTGTATGTACTGATGTAGTGCAGTGTATTGTAACTGTCACTTTACAACTGACAGTTGAGCCTATTACGTCCTGCCTTGGGCAGGACCTAATAGGCTCCCGTACCTGGCAACCAGGAAGCCGTTGCTAGGCTTCCTGGTTGCCATTGCAACCATCAGAACCCCGCGATTTTTCGCGGGTGGGCAATGGGGTGCAGAGGGAGCCCCCTCCCTCTGTATCAATCACTTAAATGCCGCTGTCGCTATTGACAGCGGCATTTAAGGGGTTAAACTACAGCGATCGGAGAGGACAGTGATCGCTGTAGTTGCAGTGGGATGTCGGCTGTATATTACAGCTGACATCCGATGATGGAGCGAGCACAGCTCCTGTGCCCGCTTCATCCTCAGGGCGTTACTATACGCCCATTTTCGGGAAGGGGTTAATAAAAAGTGTTTTTTTTTTTTTTTGTTTTTTTTTTTACACCGCTTTCTCTGATCTCCTCACGTATCTCACAGAAGTGAGGAGATCAGAGAAAGTGACAGGAGCTTTCTCCTGCAGACGACGTCACAGACGGCTGTGATTGGTCAGTCTTCAGAGGCTGACCAATCACAGCAATCGCCGGCATTGGGGACTGCTAATTGGTCCCCAGGCCGGTAGCAGAGACGGTTAGCTGTCAATGGCAGCTGCCGCCGCTGTTCTGTCACTATGTGATTTCACATAGTGACAGTTTATTCCTGCGCCGTAATAGTACGTCGAAGGTACGCTGGAATAAGCGGCCAGCGACGTACTATTACGTCGAAGGTATGCAAGGGGTTAAGGAGTTAAGTAAGGCCATGTAAACATCCCGTTTTTGCCCTACGATTAGCGTGTACATCGGAAAAGCTCCCAACGTACGAGCGAAACGTGTCCATAGAGCTCAATTAGTCTGACGTATGCCAAAAGAGTGTCCTTTTAGGCCCCATGCACACGAACGTGCTATTGCGGCCCCATTCACTTCTCTGGGCCCATGCACACAACCGTGTTTTCCACGGTCCGTCCATGGCCCAGGAGCCTGGACCGCAGAAAGAATGGGCATATCCAGGCTCATAGAGATTAATGCACGCGGCCATGTGCACGGCCCGCGAATTGCGGGTGGCCCGCGGGTGACACTCCGCAGCCGTCCGACCCAAAAATCACAGCTGTCCACATGGCTAAGGTCTTGTGCATGAGGCCTTCGACTCTATCGGGCTGGTATACATGATGTTTTTTTGAAGGTCTGGAATTTTGTAGTAGACTACGCTGTTCAGTGTTCATAGTTTTTTTTGGGTTTTATTATTGAAGAACTCCATGTTTGTAACCGTGTATCGCTAATAGAACTCCATGCTGCAGTTTTGATCCATTGATTTTTGCATATAGTCCATTTTATTATTCTGGGAGCTTGGCTTTCCGGATAACCTTGTATTATGTTCTGTAAATCACATGGATGTCGTTTTTTTTCAACAGGTAGTTGGAAGAGGCACCTTTGGTGTTGTCTGCAAAGCAAAATGGCGTGGAAAAGATGTGGCGATCAAACAAATTGAAAGTGAATCTGAGAGGAAAGCCTTTATTGTTGAGGTATATATTATAATGACCCTTCTAGAAAGGTAAATGAAGTACAGTCTTTATTCAGTCGGGACAATAAAGACATTATTGGGAACTTATTACTTGTGAACTGTCGCCTGAAAATATTCCATAGTGCTGGCCTGCACAAATCCATGCTCCGGGTGAGGAAAGTTAGGAGCCGGCAATGACACCATATCAGACCGAATCCTATATAACCATCATACTCTGGGCACTGCAAGCGTGTTGCTTCACCATCTGGTCATGCCGGATGAATGAGATTAGTGCAAAGCGGTAATACTTGCTTTAGGGGGAATAATGTTTTAGCTGTTTTTATATTTGAGGTCAGCCTCCCAGTTTCATAGGAGACACCTCTTAATAGTAGTGCGTACAATTACATTTTAGCAAATCATGAGTTTCCAACTTCGTAGTAGGCCCATATTAGATGAAGCCCGTTTCCAGTTACTACAATACAATTGCACAAAGAACCATAAAGAATTTTTTTTCCCCACGTTTACCGGGGGAAGAACTGGCCTGGAAATTGTACCTAATCTCAACCACGCCAAACCGTTTTGGGATGTGAACCAGGCATTATTACCTATAACTCACTAGTGCTCTTGTTGCAGAATGAATGTGAATCATTGTTGTCATGAAAAAGGAGGCAACTTCTTAATGGCCAGGATTCCGGAATGAAATGTTTAAGCACGTTTGGACTCCGGTGTTCAATTTCTTTTAACTATTTGGTGTACTTTGGTTGTCGTCAAATATCGTCATACACTGCTAAAATCTTTATTTGGAAATACTGCAGGCTACATAAGCGTGCCCATACATTCACAGCAGTGCATATTGTTTCTGCCTAATGCCCCTGTTCTGTGCCACCTGTTGCCAGTCAGGCAGCTACAGTATATGTGAGTAGCCGATCATATGCGGCTTCATATTGTATCTACTTTCTGGACAGAGCTCTGCTAAAAAAAAATCAATTCAAGAATAGACCACATCAGGAGTAGGATTTCCAGGCATTTGTTACATGGTGTTAACCCTGAGCTGCTGAATGCAAACTCCGCTTTTAGGAAGAATTGGTCACCAAGGATGTTTTTCTTCTAAACCTGGCTTCTAGGATTTATCATTTTGAAGTTATAATATTGGATTGTTTTATTATATTATGTAACCGGCTTGGGGCATTAACCCTTACCAATGCCCTTAGCACAGATTCAGTAATTTCCCAAGCCCTTTTGATCAATTTCCAGCTGAGCAGTGAAACCCATTGATTTTTAACTGAACCTGCATTGCAATAGAAAATGTAAACTGTGCACAAGGTAAAAATGTATACACAATGTAGCGATCAAACGAAAAAATGTAAAAACATGTCTTTAATCATGCGGAATTCCAGCATGAAGCAGTCTTCCCAGAAAGTCTGCATTTTAAGAAGTTGTTTTGTGACTGTAACAAAATGTCATGTCATTTTTATTTTGTACAGGTTTTTCTTTCAGTCCATTTAAACTGCCTTTTGTTTAATTTCAGCTTCGCCAGTTGTCACGTGTGAATCACCCAAATATTGTAAAGCTATATGGAGCTTGCCTAAATCCGGTAAGTTTTAGTAGTCTTAATTATATTTTAACTTTAAAACAATGTGTTAGGTTTCAGAAAAAATGTATTCTTACAAAAATAGCACAAACATGTACCATACGAAGAAAAGGGAAAAAATAAGGCTCAGAAGGTTTTTTTTTTTATTGCTTGACCCCATGAAAGGTACTAGTTGGGATAACCGGGTCTAGTAAAGTCCCAATGATTACATTTTGGTCCCTAAAAATTCTGACTGCTTTATGAAATGTACTGTTCCCACAACTGACTAATCTACATGAACCTCCTTAAAAGGAGTCTGTCACGTCTTTTGTTGCTCCCCCCCCCCCCCCCCCATGCTAATTCTACTAGATAGGGGAAGGGGAGACAAGTTTAAGCATACCTATGTTGGAGTTCTGGCTGAAAGCAACACTCTGGAAGTAAAGTTTTAATACTCACATTCGGAATGTGAAGTGTCTGACTTCCCGCTGTAAGCCCTCCCCTATGCTTTTGAGTTAGGGTTATTAGAAAGCACCGCGTATGAGGCTGGGGACCAGTAGAGCAGCCACTCGAGCAGAGGGGAGTGGTTACAGTAGAAACATTGACATCGTTTTGCTGAAATGGATTCTAACTTTTCAAACAACTTGTACTAATAGTATACCAGATGTATATCCACTTTTTAGTTTCTTACTGTTCACATTTTTTTTTATTTTATTTTTTTTATCCATGCCAATTCTGTGTAAAGTTACTTACACTAAGGCTACTTTCAGGCGAACGTAGCTAACCTTGGACGTGATATTATATACTAGTAGTATACGGCCGGCTCAGGGGATAAATATGAATTCATTCGCATAGGGGGTGTGGCATACAAAAAGGGTGTGGCCTAAATGTTCAATAAGCGTAATCGAGCTAACATGTTCAATTAGTCAAGATTTTGATTTAGGTCCTAATTGCCCTGCCCTAGTTGACACCCTGCCCTTACAGCCAGGGTTAGAGATGGCAATCGTGGCATCTGAGCTGTTAGATAGTCATTTTGACTCGTATTACATTTTATTTTTATTTTTTTTCAGGTATGTCTAGTAATGGAATATGCTGAAGGAGGCTCCTTGTATAATGGTAATTGCATGAACTTTATTTTTCTGTATCATATGATTTTTAAGTCATTGTAGAAGGTAAATTGTACCAGTTTCACTTCTTCAATGAGAACCTTTTGTGTGAAAGTGTCGGGTTGTGCAGAAACTCATCAATGTAATCTTTATTTAAAGGGAGGATATTATAAGGAAATTACTTTAAGGCCTTATGCACCAGAGAAGTACTCCGCAGTAATTCACCCAGTGACCTATATGGGACCCTACTATACCTCCATGTGCCTCTGACTTCATAGTGAAGTTTTTTGTAGCTGAACATATGAATTAAACAGGAAAAAAAAGTGTGTGCCAAGTTTCACTTGACACGGTTCTAAAAAAAAAAGTTTGATACCCTGCAGGGAAATTAAATGTCATCACCCCATTATTAGTAGATTATGAAGCGTTTAAAGGGGTAGGAGAAGAGAAGATTTTATACAGTTGTTACAAAGCGCTGATGTCACTTCGTTGTGTTAAGTTACACACTTTCCTGACCCTCGTTGTTCAGAGATGGTGGGGAACAGTTCCTTTAAGGACTGCCTCCAGAATGTAAACGCAGCAGAATACAAAATAAATATAAAATTATTATCCTGTATACAGAGCAGCTGTATCTAGCGCTGAAACCTGTATCAGTCAGTGACAGCGGGTCTAAGTTCATAACTTAGACGTGATCGATAACAGTTGGATACAAAGCAGCTCTATCTCCAAAAGTAAAAAAATATAATTTTTAATAAAGTATTTAGAAAGTTGCACCAAACACACTGATAGACCATTTGATTTAAAAAAGAACTAGAAAAAGGAAAAACACATTTTAAAAGTGTACATAGCCTTTAGGTACACAACATATCTGAAATATATAACTGGTGAACTAGAGGAAATAAAATCCAGTAAGCCATGTTCCAGTAACAAATAACTTTCTGTTCTATACTATATTGTTTATACCTTATTGGAAGAGATTTTCTTACTATATCCCTTAGTATATAAAAAATGTATGAAAATTATCATGGCATTCCTATTAAATCTAAAACCATTAATTCATGATCTGAAGCTCATGCGCACGACGGTAGCCATGTGCGCGGCCATGATTTTCGGGTCGGCCGGACACGGAGTGACCGCTGCGAGCTGTAATAAGGCTTGCCCGTTCTTTCTGCGCTGCAGGCTCCTGGGCCATGCATGGACCGTGAAACCACGGTCGTGTGCATGGCCCCATAGGAATGAATGGGGCCGCAATTCTCCCATGGATTTTCATGGGGAATTGCGGCCCCAAAAGCACGTTCGTGTGCATGAGGCTAATTGTTTTGCCATGCTCAATACGCTCCACTGTCATGACATTTGCTGCTCGACATCTGGAATTTTGACAATTTCTTCAGTGTCTGACGACAAGCTGTCACTTTGTTATAAACAACACACGAACGTGCTTTTGCGGCCGCAATTCCCCTGAAAATCCACGGGAGAATTGCGGCCTCATTCATTCCTATAGGCCCATGCACACGACCGTGGTTTTTCACGGTCTGTGCATGGCCCCGGAGCCCGGGCTCATTGAAAATAATGGCCATGTGCATAGCCCGCTTTTGCGGGCGGCTTGTGGCTGTCACTCCGTGGCCGGCCAACACGGAAATCACGGCCGTGCACATGGCTACGGTCGTGTGCATGTGAGTGTTAAGTGCTGAGAAGCAACTGTCATGATTTTAAATGCAAAATATGTAATCTGACGTTAACCTGCACTTTAAAGAGGCTCTGTCACCAGATTTTGCAACCCCTATCTGCTATTGCAGCATATAGGCGCTGCAATGTAGATTACAGTAACGTTTTTATTTTTAAAAAACGAGCATTTTTGGCCAAGTTATGACCATTTTCGTATTTATGCAAATGAGGCTTGCAAAAGTACAACTGGGCGTGTTGAAAAGTAAAAGTACAACTGGGCGTGTATTATGTGCGTACATCGGGGCGTTTTTACTTCTTTTACTAGCTGGGCTTTCTGATGAGAAGTATCATCCACTTCTCTTCAGAACGCCCAGCTTCTGGCAGTGCAGATCTGTGACGTCACTCACAGGTCCTGCATCGTGTCGGCACCAGAGGCTACAGATGATTCTGCAGCAGCATCAGCATTTGCAGGTAAGTAGCTACATGGACTTACCTGCAAACGCCGATGCTGCTGCAGAATCATCTGTAGCCTCTGGTGCCGACACGATGCAGGACCTGTGAGTGACGTCACAGATCTGCACTGCCAGAAGCTGGGCGTTCTGAAGAGAAGTGGATGATACTTCTCATCAGAAAGCCCAGCTAGTAAAAGTAGTAAACACGCCCCGATGTACACACATAATACACGCCCAGTTGTACTTTTACTTTTCAACACGCCCAGTTGTACTTTTGCAAGCCTCATTTGCATAAATACGAAAATGGTCATAACTTGGCCAAAAATGCTTGTTTTTTAAAAATAAAAACGTTACTGTAATCTACATTGCAGCGCCTATCTGCTGCAATAGCAGATAGGGGTTGCAAAATCTGGTGACAGAGCCTCTTTAACTAGGGGAAAACTAGCCAAAATGCATTGCGAGGATAACTTTCCAAGTAGTTCTGTCCGCATAACAGCGATCTATTTCTTCTCGTTTTATAGTTGATGCTGAAATTTGTTTCCAATCGATGATATAAGCTAGAAAAGTGGACATATTAATGTCCGCATAGTACTCATCATGGATCCAATTGGTTCATTAATCTCTATGAAACCAGAATTTGGTATATGGATGTGTGGAAGTAAATAAGCACGTTGTCTCCCTGTAGCCATAGTCCCTGAGCCCGGCAATTGGGGAAAAAAATTTAATTTACACCATCCTACAAAATAGGGCACATTTAGAGCTGTTAATGGGAGCAGTTAGATAGACCTACAGCTCCTCCGTGGATATGACCTTTAAATGTTAATTACTACATTTTAGTTTTTTTTCTGCCTAATTTAGTTTTATTTTTTTACATTTAATAGAATTAAAATTCACGCACGTTATTTTATTGGTTTCTTCATAATGCTACTAGTGGATTTTATCCAAAGGCAGAGGTTGGCAATAAAGCCTGGATGAAAACCAATCCTTTTTATTATTTTTTTTTTCTGTATGTAAACCTATGTATTTGTGTCATTTTTATTTTGCAGTACTGCACGGTGCTGAGCCCCTGCCTTACTACACAGCTGCTCATGCTATGAGTTGGTGTTTACAATGTGCCCAAGGGGTAGCATATTTGCACAGCATGAAACCAAAGGCTCTTATTCACAGGGACCTTAAACCACCAAAGTAGGTTTATATTCTGTATTGCTTGCTTGTTGGCTAAATATTTTAGTTCAAGTAAACAATATTGGTTGAATGAATTAGGAATGTGTTTTAAGCTGGCCATACACATTAGACAAGTCATCTGTACCCGCCGACTTTGCCAGCATCAGCCAATGGCCTTTTGTGTATGGGGGGTGAAGCAGGATCTTGCATGCTGCATTTCAACGTTTGGATTTTATTTTTATTTATTTTTTATAGTCTTTCAAATATACAAAACCAGTAAATATAGAAACAAAATGACTGATCCTTATGTCATTCCCAGCCCCCTAGACACACAGCTAAAACATAATAACAATATTAGGTTTTGGTTTTTTTTTAAATCCCATTGCTCCCTCTGGTCACTTTGCATACAGATGTCCAGCCATTCTTTTGTAGAAAAAAAATTTGTATTTTCTTTTATAAACTAAGAATATGTTGACTGATATTGGGAGGACCATTGGTTCATAGTATTTTGTTTATGGTTTTTTTATTAGCGGCCAACAATATTATGTGTATTATGCTTTTATCACGTGCACTAAAAGGACTTTTCTAGACCTATATGAAAAATATTCTTAGATCACGCTTGAGCAAAAAAAAAACAAAAAAACATTGTATCATGGATTCAATTTTAAAAATCGTCCCAGAATTTTTGGATGACTGGCATGAGCTAAACTGCATTCATGTTTAATGTACTTTGTCACGTATTAACATAAATAACATTATTGGGGGTTTAGTTAGCCGGTTTAAAATTTTTATTTCAATTGGATCAGTCGGATTACCACATGCAACAGAGGGGACAGGCAGTGGCTTTTTCCCCTACGTATTAAAAAAAACAAAAAACATGTATGGTCGGTCTCGCTGAGTGTGCATGTTTTTGGGGGCGCTTGGGGAAATAGCGGCAGGCCGACCTCTATCTAACTGTATGGCCAGCTTTTGGCTGGGGCTAGACTATGACTTGTCTTGTGACACCCACAGTTTATAGAGATGCATTGTGTTTCATGTAAGTAACGATTATAACCCACAAAATAGTCTCTGGCTATTGATGAACGGGAAATATAAAGTTAGGATTCTTATTTGGTTATACTGTACTCATATCTACAGTGCCCTGGAAGTTAATGCGCTTTAAAAATACATTTTTATACTTTAATTTCTCTAACATATGAGTCAGAGTGCTTTTACAGCAATTTCAATATATAGGAGAAATTTGCCTTCATTAGGGCATATTCACACGTGGCAGAAATGTCTGCGACAAACTCTGTTGCCATACAGCTGAATGGGTTTGTTTATGCAGCAAGCACATGGATTTCTGCCGCCATTCAGGTTGCATAAATATTTGCAACAAATCTGCCACGTGTGAATATACTCTTAACGGAGAGCAATTGTGGGGAAATCAAACTGCATGCGGCTACTCTGAGGCAGCTATTTGCAGAATTCAGCCACTTTTTATGGGGAAAGAGGTGACAGCGTTGCCTTCCGGTTTCCCAATGGCCTCATTCCCCCACGTCTTCCCTCCACTTCTAGCTTGTAAAGTGGTACATACTATGGAAATGCTTTAAATAAAATACCCTGATATATGAAAAGGCAAACTGTTGCTTAAAGAGGCACGGTCACCAGATTATAAGTGCCTACATATCCTACATCTCCTACATAATCTGATCGGCGCTGGAATGTAGATAACAGTGGTTTTTATTTTGAAAAACTATCATTTTTTTTATCAAGTTATGAGCTAGTTTAGATTTATGCTAATGAGTTTCTCAATGGACAACTGGGCGTGTTTTTACTTTTTACCAACTGGGCGTTGTACAGAGGAGTGTATGACGCTGACCAATCAGTGACTAATCCGCGTCATCCACTTCTCATTGTTCCAGCCCAGCATGATCCACAGCACAGAGTGATTGTGCAGTGAAAGAAGTAAACACGCCCAGATGTTACACACACACAATACACGCCCAGTTGCTAAAAACACAATACACGCCCAGTTGTCCATTAGAAAGGCTAATTTGCATAAATATAAAATAGCTCATAACTTAGCCAAAAATGATCGTTTTAAAAAAAAAAACAACTTTACTGTTCTCTACATTGCAGCGCCGATCACATGCAATAGGAGATAGGGATTTGATAATCTGGTGACAGAGCCTCTTTAAGATGGTCTACCTCTGACTTGTATTATCAGCAGCTGCATTAGTAACAAAATAAGCAGCAATATCCTAATAGCTTGTGGATTTAATGTGTTGGTAACAAGCATGTTAACTAATGACATCACGTACGTACGTTTTTCTTCTGGAAAAAACTAGGCAATGCAAATATCTTGTCATTTATCATCCATATTGTACCTTTCATTTGCTTTGCAGCTTGCTTCTGGTAGCTGGAGGCACTGTTCTGAAGATCTGTGACTTTGGTACAGCCTGTGATATTCAGACTCATATGACAAACAACAAAGGTAGTGCTGCTTGGATGGCTCCTGAAGTTTTTGAAGGTAATTTATTTTTTAAGGGTTTGTTTAACAGACTGAAGAATAATTTTGGGATCTAGAGAGGTATTTTGGATTATTTTTGTGTTCCCAGTATAATCGGCTGTGTCACTGTTTGGGCAGTAAGTTAAGCAAGCCCCTTTTTTGTTTTAATTTTAAAATGACGTGATGGTTTTAATAAGTGAACAGATAGATGGATGAGTAAAAGCATAATGTTCAATAAGTATAGTAACCATGGTCAATAGATCTTTGTACATTTTAGGCTAGGGCTACATTGGGAAAACTTGTAGCATGTGCGATTTTCAAGTGGTTTTCACAATCCTTAAAGGAATGGCTTGAAGTAGGTGCGTGCATGCGTGTGTTTTTTATTTGCAGTGTAGATGTAAGCTCAACCTTGCCGACTTCTGTTGGTCCAAAAGTACTTTCATCCAAAAATAGCGTTATCTGAATAAGAATGCTAAAAATGTTTGTCTCGTTATGCACATGCATTGAAGGGCCGCTTTGTTAGACACCCATCTACTAGCGGGTTGGACCTCCTTTGGCCTTCAGATTCGCAGCAATTCGTCTTTGCATAGATTCTGCCAGGTGTTGAATTTGTACTACGGGAATATTGGCCTATGAGGACAGGATAGCTTCTCGAAGTTGCCGTTTAAAGTGTCCTCCTGCCATAGGGTAAAAAGCTGCCATGAAGGGATGAACTTGGTCGGCCGCAATGCTTAGGGTAAGCCCTACTGGTCAAATGTTCATCCACAGCCTGAACTGTTGACGCCAGACAGAAAGGGTTCCTCTCTTTATGCTGCTTGCGCCAAATTCTGGCTCTCCTGTCAACATGGTGCAGCAGAAATCTAGATACATCTGACTAGGTGTTTTTCCATTCCAATTTTTGCCCTCTCTTGTCCACTATAGTCTTTTCTTTCTGTTTCCCTTAGACAGCAATGGCGCTCAAACTGGTTGTCTGCTGTTATAGCGCATCTGTGCAAAGGAACATAGAGTTGTGCTTTCTGACACGTTAGTTGGAGCACCAGCATTGTGGGAGTTAACGTTCACAGGACCCCTTTCCTTGAATGTTTTCCCTCTAACACACTGTTTTTGGGTATACTCTTAACACCATTGCACATGAAAACACCACAAGATTGAAATTCTGGCTCGGCTAGTTTAGCAGCGATGACCATGTCTCGTTCAAAGTCACTCGGATTGCTCGATTTTCCTATTATCAAGTGGATCACACCGAAACTGATCCACAGAAAACTTGCTCACTTGATTTATTCTGCACTCTGGGGTTAAGTGTCTAATTTCCATACAGGGAAGCTGTTCTCATGAAAGGGTAGGGGTCTCTAATAAAGTGGCCATTCAGTGTAGCATATGGCAATTGTTTGAGCTCTTGTATACTGGTTACACCGTTACAAATTTAGTTTGTTTTATGTTTACAAGATGTGTATTTTTATTTTTGCATTTTCAGGTAGCAACTACAGTGAAAAATGTGATGTGTTCAGTTGGGGCATCATTCTTTGGGAAGTAATTACCAGGAGGAAGCCATTTGATGAAATAGGAGGTCCTGCTTTTCGGATAATGTGGGCTGTCCATAACGGTGAGCTAATTAGAATTTTCCATTTACTGGGCTACATGTTTTTCTGTATAGTCCAACCTCCCATTTATCCAATGTCATACACGAACCACAGTCTCTTTAAATGTGTGTGTGTGTGGTAACAAGCTGATCCTAGTTCTATCCAGTAGCACCTGGTGGGAACTGCATAACAGCCTTTTTTTTTTTTTAGTTAAACAGTTATTATATACATGATTAGACATTGTTCTAATTTTTTTAATTTTTTCACAAGTCAGGAAATTATAAATTAGATTCTAATTTATAACATTTCCCTGTGCTGGTCACTAGAGAGCAATTCCCAAAATTGCAGCATTGGCATGTGGTAAAGCAACCACATTGCTTTATGCTGCAAAATTTGAGAATACTCACTCGCTCTAGTGAGCTCACAGAATCCCCCCTCCTTTATCCTGGCTAGTGCCAGGAGAAAGGAGGGGATTGAACGGTCAAACCTCCTACACTGTGTGTCGCCATTTTTTGAGCGAATGCACAGTGTAGTAGGCTTACATACAGTGGTAATCACACACTAAAACACAAACATAACTTACTTGCTCCTGCCGCCGGTCCGTCCGCTCCTAGTGCTTGCTTGTAATCGCATGTCCGGAAGCCGCGACCGGAAGTAGTCATCTTACTGTCCGGCCGCGGCTTCCGGTCCACAAGAAAATGGCGCCGGGGGCCGCTCGGCCGAAGACCTTCCATTTGGACTGTGTGGGAGCGGCGCATGCGCCGTTCCCACACAGACGGCGTACACCATAGTGAATACGAACAGCTCACATTCGCATTTTCTATGGAGATGTATGTGCCGTGTTCCATCTCTGTATGTGTCGTTAATCGACACATAGAGATGAAAAAAAAATGGCAGCCCCCATAGTGAAGAAAAAGTTAGAAAAAAAAGAAAAGTAAAACACAAACACAAAAATAAAAATTTATTTTAATAAAACACTAAAAGCAAATTGATGTATAAAATTTTTTTTTCACGACACCCTTCCTTTAACGTAATTGTGGCTATTTTGCTGAATCTGATAAAAGCTAAAGGGCCAACGGCTTTCATTCTTGGGATCAGTGTGGCTCCCAGTGGTTAGACCAATCAGGCTTTGTTGGCATATCATAGCGATGTCGCTAGTAGAAAAACCCCTTAAATCTGAAAACTTGATTTGCCATGACAACACGGGCACTTGATTCAGAAGGAGTAAGTGGGGAACAATCATCTGCATGTTCTTTTAATGTGCATAGGATTATGGATTGGCTTGTAAGATTCCAATACTGTAGGGCTGCGAAGTGCACTTCTAAAACCTGACTATGGGTACATTGGACTAAGCACAATTCCCTCAAAACTTTGTATGTGTTTTTTAACAATACTGAAAGATAGTTATACAGATAGACATATGGTGGAATTTCTTAATTGATTAAAATATTTTTTATTTTGTATACCTTAAAGGGGCATTCCCATCTCAGACATTTATTGTATATCCATAGGATATGCCGTTAATGTCCGATAGATGCAGTTCCCACCTATGGGACCCGCACAATAATATTAACAACAATAATAATAAATGATATAGTGGCAACATATTTCGCAGCACTTTACAATTCAGAAGGAAACTAACAATTCACACCAGAGGAGTGAGGTCTCTGCTCGCAGGAGCTTACAATCTCCGGAAATAGTGGTGACCCAATGTAAAAAGTGCTTGTTCAGTACAATAATCCAGCCACACACAAGGCTGCATGAGCCGGTCACCATCCAGTATCTGTGTATGTCAGATTGAAATTGCATTAGGGTGCAAGGAGTGTTAAGAAACTGTCGAATGAAGCGGTCAGGTGTGGAGGAATAATGTATTAGAGGGGCAAAGAAAAGGAGTCCGATTAGGGAATGTTATAGGCCAGTCTAAAAATAGGTGTTTTCAGGGCACGCTTAAAACTGGATGTTGGGAACTAATCAGATTTTCTGGGGTAGTGTTTTCCAGAGGACTGGTGCAGATTATGGAGGATAACTGGTAGGTTAGATTTACACGAGCGTTGCGCATCTCGGACTTGAAAAACAGACGTTTTTCACGTCCGAGGTGCTTCTGTGCTTTTCACTGTGGAATGTGTTAGAACGCATCCCCCATAGACTAGAGTCTATGGAGGTATGCGTGAAGCGCAAAAAAAATAAGACGTCTTATTTTCTCACAGACCCTACACATGGTCCGTTGAAACAACGGCCGTGTGAATGACCCCATTGAATTACATAAGTCTGTGTGACGGCCGGTGTTTTAACGGACGTATAACACTCTCGAGTGAATCTAGCCTAAGGGTCCCTTTCTTTATGTTGAGCTCCCTGTAGTCTTGATTTTGTTCATTCCTTTATTTTTATGGTATGTTTTCTTTTACCCTTTTGTAAGATTTGCTTTGCTAAAAATAACACTACTGCTTCCTAGTATGTTTAATACCATTGTGTTCATCCGTCTAATCCATCCACTTAATTACCTTCTGTTATGAATTCCCAGGTACTCGACCACCGCTAATTAAAAATTTACCTAAGCCTATTGAAAGCTTAATGACTCGCTGCTGGTCAAAAGATCCATCTCAACGACCTTCGATGGAAGAGATTGTCAAGATAATGACACATCTTATGCAGGCAAGGTGTTTTTTTTTGTTTTTGTTTTTTTTGGTTGTGTGTGGTTTTTTTTCTGTTTTAATACCTGTTGAATTTGCTTAATCAAGGGCAAACACTAGCAAAAGTTCATATTAAAGTTTTTTTTGTTTTTTTTAATCTTGAGCGATGTTTTATATAATTTGGAATGCATTTTACACCGGTCATGGCAGAACCACATTCACAGTGTCTTGTGTGGACAGGAAGTCCGTTTCTCTTTGTACTGTAAGTATATGAGACTCACATTTAAGTTGAATGTATGTCTCATAGACTTACAGTACATAAAGAAACTTATTTACAGTTTAACCCATTAGATGCTGCTGTCAATAGCGGCATCTAATGTGTGTGACAGAGGGAGGGAGCTCCCTCTATCACCCCATTGGCACCCCCGCAAAGAAATCGTGGGGTGCTGTTGGTTTTCCATGGCCTAATAGATTGCCTGTCCGTTTTACGCTGACTGGCAATAATGCTTTGATATACTAAGTATAGCAAAGCATTATATAAGCGATCAGAAGAACGCAAAGTGAAGTCCCCTAGTGGGAAAATAAAAGTTAAATAGTTGAATAAAGTTAATGACAAAAAAATAAAGATTACAATAAAAATCAAAACCATTCCCCCCCAAAAAAACTGGTTTTATTTAGTAAGTATCAAAACAAATAAAACATACACATATATGGTATCGCTGCGATCATAACGGCTCGAACAATAAAGTTAACACATTAATTAAGCCACCGGATGAACGGTGTACAAAAAAAAACTGAAATTCCTTATTTATTTCTCCCACTCCCCCCATAAAAAAATAAAATGAAAGTTAATCAAGAAGTCCAATGTATCCCAAAATAGTACCAATGAAAACAACACATTGCCCCGCAAAAATCAAGCCCACATAGACAGAAAAATAAAAAAGTTACGGCTCTTGGAAAGCGACGATGCAAAAACAAGCAATTATTTATTTTTTTTAAGTGTTTTTATTGCAAACATAGGAAACCATATAAAACTTTTATATAATTGGTATCCCCGTAATCGTGCCGACCCATAGAATAAAGGTAACCTGTTGTTGTTTACTCTGCATAGTAAACAGCATAAATTTATAACGTGAAATTAATGCTGGAATAGCTGCTTATTTTCAATTCTCTCCTAAAATAAAGTTAATAAAAGTTAATCGATTTATATTATATGCAGGCTATAGTCCTTCTCAATGAATTAGAATATCATCAAAAAGTGAAACTCACATATTATATAGATTCATTACACACAGAGTGATCTATTTCCAGCATTTTTTTTTTCTTTTAATGTTGATGACTATAGATAACAGTTCATGAAAAATTTAGTCTCTCAGAAAATTTTTATATTTTATATTAGCCAAATTAGTTCTAATACCAAAATGTAGGCCTACTGAAAAGTATATATTATATTAAGTCCAGAGTCAGCGCAGCCGTCTACCAGGAGATTTTACAGCACTTCATGCTTCCCTCTGCTGACAAGCTTTATGGAGATGCTGATTTCATTTTCCAGCAGGACTTGGCATCTGCCCACACTGCCAGAAGTACCAATACCTGGTTTAATAACCACAGTATCACTATGCTTGATTGGCCAGCAAACTCGCCTGACCTAAACCCCATAGAGAATCTATGGGGTATTGTCAAGAGGAAGATGAGACACCAGACCCAACAATGCAGACCAGCTGAAGGCCGCTATCAAAGCAACCTGGGCTTCCATAACACCTCAGCAGTGCCACAGGCAGATTGCCTCCATGCCACGCCGCATTGATGCAGTTATTAATACAAAAGGAGCCCCGACCAAGTATTGAGGGCATATACTGGACATACTTTTCAGTAGGCCTACATTTCGGTATTAAAAATCATTTTTGAAATTTGGCTTATATAATCTAATTTTCTGAGACAAAATATTCGGTTTTCATTAACTGTTACCATAATCATCAACATTAAAAGAAAAAAATGCTGGAAATAGATCACTGTGTGTAATGAATCTATAGAATATGAGTTTCACTTATTTAATTTAATTACTGAAAGTAACTTTGATATTTTATTTCATTGAGAAGGACTAGTATAGGACACTGGCTCACTGAAACATAAATTATATTTGTGAAAATTCCCTCTTGAATGAGTTATTCAGAGATGAGGCTATTCCCCATAACCATAGAGTAAATATCTTTTCAGTAGACCCACTGTTCTTGATCTGTCACTTTTGTGTATACTGTGTGTCATCATCATTTTGAAATTCTTCTGCAGTATTTTCCTGGAGCGGATGAATCATTACAGTATCCATGTCAATACTCTGATGGGGGACAAAGCAATTCTGCCACAAGTACAGGTTAGTAGTTCTGCTTTTTTTTTCTTTTTGTTTTTTCTTTGTTTTAACCACTTCTGAACCGCCCATAGACTATAAACATCCGGGCGGTCCGCAATTAACTCTGCAGGGCCGTTCCAGAACGTCCTACAGAGTTAGCAGGTTTGCCGCTCCCCGGCAGCATTTGGCTCCATGACGCAGCTGCCTCTAGACAGCTGGTCTCCGGTCATGTGATCGTTGACAACCTGTCACAATGATTATATTGCTCCTAACAGCAGCGCTTACGCGCTGACTGTGAGGAGCTCTGATACAGCTGTCTAAAACAGCTGATATCACAGAGCTTTCACCCGTGTGGTCTCCGGTCATGTGATCGCTGTTACAGCATGTCACAGAGATCACATTGTTCCTCCCGAGCAGAGCATGCGCGCCGACGGTAAGGAGCTCAGCTATGTGAACACTGTGACAGCCTGTCACAGCGATCACATGTGTGTCTAGAGACCGCTGTATCACTGACCTTCAGAGTGGTCTGTGGTCAGGTGATCAGTTGCAAGAAATCCAAACTGTCGTGTCGCCGTTACTTGCAGGTCGCAACGCAACCACATTGACTTTCATTACTTGCGGTGTAGGCTATGGGACATAGCTATCTTTGGCCGGTCGACTTGTGTCGTGGCCAAAGTCACCATGTAACTCACATGGAGTCTTTTGCAGGCAGAATAAAATCTGGCTCAAAATTCTTGAAGGAATTTTGAGGCAGATTTTGACCTGCCTGCACTTTTTTTTGCCGTGTTTTTCGCCCAAGGCCATTAAGGGCCATGGGCGTAAAACACTTTTTCTGCCTCCCAGCCGCCCGGGATAAAACAACATTTTCAGCCGTATATTGGCACTGATTCTGACACGGTTTCTACGTCAAAATCCGCGCCAAAAAACTGTGTGAACTGGACCTTAGGTTGACGTTAGATGTGGCAGATTCACTCCAAATTTTCCCTGTGGCTTTACGCAGGTAAAGTCTGCAGCAGATTACAGTACAAGGCAAGTAGATGAGATTTTACAAAACTCCTGCATGCTGCAGACATTTTTCACGGTAGATTTTCAAATCTTTGATATGTCGTTAAATTCCATAAAATCACTTTTGGGGTGTCAAAGGGGTTTTCCAGTCCACAAAAATTGATGGCCTATCAATATCTGACCAATGGTGGCCTGTCTCCCTGCAGCCCCGCCAATCAGCTGATTCTCGTACGATCTTCGCTTCCCCTTAATTTCCTGTATTGCTCACACTGTAAATTGCCAACACACTTTTAGCGGCGGTTCACAGTATTAGTCTGTTCACTTCAATGGGAGAAAGCTGTAATACTATGAACCGCTGCTACAAGTGTGTCCGCTATTTGCAGTGTGAGCAGTAAAGGAAATGGAGGGGAAGCGGCGCTCGTATAAGCACTGTGGCCCCTTCAAAACAGCCGATCGATGGTGCCGGTCCCTGACCAATCCAGATATTGATGGCCTATCCTGAGGAGAGGCCATCGTTTTTTGTGGTTTGGAAACGTCACAACATCTGTAATGGTCGTATGGTGTCAGCGAACAAGCTTTGGAAATTTTTTCTCTAAAAGCCAGTTAGCGCATCATTCAATGTAAGCGCCACCTTGCGCCCAGCGTGTAAGAAATGCACAAATATTTGGTATAGTTGAAGTTGGCAGAAGCTGCCAAATATGTATTCATGTGTGTATACCCAGTGGCATGCACCGGACATAAAAAAAAATTACCTAATTCACACATTCACATTTTTTTTCAACTTTTTTCCTTTTTTCCTTCCATATTTAAAAAAAGTAAAATATAAATTTTTTTTTTATTTTTTTTTACACAATATGGAAGTCCAATATGTTCTGAGAAAAATAAGACCAAATTCATGTAGGTTGGAAAAGTAATAGATCAACAATTAAAACGTAAAAATTGGCCTGGTCAGGAAGTGGTTAACTTACAATTGGTGGAGGATGTCAAGATACAATAGAAAAGAAAATCTAGTTTGTGTAATTCCGCAATGGAAAAACTTTTCAGCTACTAAGAAATGTATAAAGTAACATTTACGTTAAGAATGAATAAAACAAATATCCGTATAATCTTATTTTGATCTCCCCTTTCCTGATCCTATTTTGTACAAATTGTAATATAAAGGTTAAAAAATAAACGCTCTCTTTTTCGACGACTTCACTTAACTGCAGGCATCTGTTCTAAATCTCCCCGTCTCCAGCGCTTAAGGTGCCCATACATACCTGCCCATATGGCCAGTATGCCTAAAGGTATAATTTTTGATCATAATGCATATCCACAATTACAGTGCAGAACTGAAAATTTTAAATTTCCAGCCTACCTTGGGACTGCCTCTGATTAGATTGAGGGTGAAATTTAAGGTGAACCTGAATGTTTGGCCAACTTTACCTAAAATGTTGACTATAAACAAACCATCTTTGTTTTCAGATAATGTTGGCCCTGGAATAGGCGATAGAGAGCAGAAAACTGCTGGTGTCTGAATGGATGCCGGCAGAATGAACTGTGGAGTACCTGTTGGAGACCCCAATGCGTCTCCACACATTGTGTGTTCACAGTATTCTAGGTAATGTAGGGAGTGCTGAGACCTCTACAGCTGTATCTTATTGGCAGTAGTGTTGTAAACTGCTCATAAGTGCCATTTATATCCTGATCTCATCGAGTAAAGCTTTTCTAAAAGGTTAGATTGGGTAATCGTTCAAATGGTACCAAATCTATAATGATAGAAATGAACTGTAATAGATTAAAACATGACCATGTATTTTCTCCTACAGGATCTTGCATTGACATTACTTCAACAAATACCAGCAATAAGAGTGATGAAATCCAACCCAGTGCTGACGATACCATTAAACGGATAGAGTCCAAACTGGCACATTTAAAAAATCAGTCCAAAAGTGTAAGTAGATGTGATGGCTTCTTGTTCTTCAGTTATTCTCGATCAAATGTACCTCACTATTTTTAAATCTTATTTGTAATAACACTTTTTTTTTTGTGGGATCCTTGAGGTTCTACCTTCTCGTTTACACCCAGTGCTCCCATTAATACTTTTTGGGGTGCCAGTGCACAAAGCAGCTTTTTCTCCCATATTCTTTGTGTAAATTTAAAAAAAAAAAAAACGTTTCCGCTAAAATAAATGTTGTCTTTCACAGCCCATTTATAATAAATTTTATGAAACACCTGTGGGGTACAAAATACTTTCACTACATCCAAAATGTGGTCTTTTATCTGTGTTTCATATATTTTGGCACATCAATGCCTCCTTCAGATCTTGAGAGCTCACGAAGGCCCCATGCACACGACCGTAAAAACTCCCGTAATTACGGGCCGTAATTACAGGCCCATAGACTTCTATTGGCCACAGGTACCTCCCCGTATGCTTACGGTAAGGTGCCCGTGCCGTTGAAAAAGATAGAACATGTCCTATTTCAGGCCGTAATTACGGCACGGGCAGCCCATAGAAGTCTATGGGGCTCCCGTAATTACGGGTGACTACGTGTGTGCACCCGTAATTACGGGAGCGTCGCTAGGCGACGTCAGTAAATAGTCACTGTCCAGGGTGCTGAAAGAGTTAAACGATCGGCAGTAACTGTTTTAGCACCCTGGACAGTGACTTCCGATCACAATATAGATAAAGCTGTAAAAAAAAAAGACGTTCATACTTACCCAGAACTCCCTGCTTCTTCCTCCAGTCCAGCCTCCTGGGATGACGTTACAGCCCGTGTGACCGCTGCAGCCAATCACAGGCTGCAGCGGTCACATGGACTGCCGCGTCATCCAGGGAGGTCGGGCTGGATGTCAAGAGAGGGACGCGTCACCAAGACAACGGCCGGGTAAGTATGTATTTCTCTTACTTTTATTACGGAAAGGGCTGTCCCTTCTCTCTATCCTGCACTGAGAGAGAAGGGCTGCCGATTAGTGCAGTGCAATTTTGCAGCCAAAAACGTGCCCGTAAATACGGGTGGAATACGGGTGACACCGGACCCGTATTTACGGGCACGGGTCCGTAAATACCGGTGCAATACGGGTCGAGTACGTGTGACCAAGGACCTGTATTTACGGGTGGACAAAAATACGGTCGTGTGCATGGGGCCTAAGGCCACATATGGAATTTTTCTAAAAACTACATAACCAGGGTATTATTGAATTGTTTTCCCCTATTAACACCTGCCGTATTACAGGAAAAATGGATTAAAATAAAATATGTGCAAAAAATAAACACCTAGAGGTGTAAAAAAAACCTTCCAAAATGCAGTTCTAAATACTTGGAGGCGTGCTGTTTTTAAAATGAGTTGAAGAGTTTCTGGGCTCTACAAAGCCACAACAGAACTTAATTGGTTCCTAACAAATTAGATTTTAAAAATTTATACCTCAGAGACCCGCGGCAAGAATCGCTCGGTATCTCCCTAAATTGCTGCAGTTTTGCAATGCCTGGCCAAAAAAACCACTGCTTGTGCAGTTGAAGCACTTGATTTCAATGCTGCTGCATGTTGTGGCACTCCTATAGGAGTTGTCTTCAGAGAATAAGAAAACAAACTGGCTGCAGGAAAGACGTTACGATAAACATTAAACAAACATTAAATCCTGTGCCAATGCGCCGTTGGTCCCCGCCGGTCTGACTTGTTCTGCTGTGTTGATGTGCCGTTTACGCATGTGACCACTGCAGCCAGTTACTGGCCTCAGGTGTGAAGTGCCATTCTTGCTAGCATCACCGCTGCAGCGGTCACGTCGAAGAATGGCATGTCATTGATGCAAGGAAGTTGGCAAAGACTGTCGGGGACCACCGGAAAATTGGTTCTGGAGCGGCAGGGGATTTGATAGGGGAGTTGTTTGGTTTCTTATTTTAGAACATTTCCTGCAGCCAGTTTTTCTTCTCTCGGACAACCCCTTTTAAGCTGAACCTGTGAGCATGAAATGATCAGCACATGTTTTCTCTGGACGTGAGCAAAATTTCTCCTTTCACTGACTGATCAGATATCTTAAAGGAGCACTCCCACAATTTTTTATTCTCTGACCCATTGGAAAGGCATATTATGTCAATTGTGGTTAAGGTAATCTTCTTACCGGTGGCTGTATTTGTGAGTTATCTACTCCCTTCTGGTCCTCAGCTGTGTCATGTGACCAGCAATGGGACTCCTAAAATGTCACAGCGTCTCGTGTGGACAGGAAGTCAGTTTCTCCATTCATTCCTATAAGACTCACATCAATGCTGTGATCGTAATGAATAGAGAAACTGACTTCCTGTCTACACATGAGACACTGTGGCAGTTGGAGAGTCCTATTGCTGGTCACATGACACAGCTGAGGACCAGAAGGGAGTGGATAACTCACAAATACGGCCACCGGTAAGTAGATTATCTTCACCACAATTTACATAATGTGCCGCACAACAAAACACTTTTGGCTATTGTGGAGGCTCCCAAAGTCGCTGTCCGTATATGGGGCAGAAGAAGCCTCAAGAATTGCCCTCCTGGGGACTATAGCCCCGAAGCTTCCTGATGAATATGTTTCATGTACACCCGTGACGGATAATTAACAGTGGCATCCATCACCCACAGACTCATGTAAAAAAACAAAATTCTTTATTTGCAGGATCCTTCACAATAAAGTAGCATGGTGTACTGTGCTATGCCGTAAAAAAAAACAAAAAACAAGTTTACCGACGTATAAATGGACACTCTTCTGGCTCCCGTCGGACTAATGGAGCACAATGGACAGACGCGTTTATCTTGTACGGTGGGAGCTTTCCCAACAAAACATAAATATTCATAAACACAATGTCAAGAAGGCCTAAATCCATCTATTGACATACCTTGCTGCTCAAAATAATGATTTTTTTTTTTTTAAAAGTACTATAAAATGTAACCGAGAAACCTATCGCTTCCTGGGAAACCTCATGAAGTAATAAACCAAAGTGTAAAACCTCTCAAATGTACAGTATTAGTCAAAAGTTTGGACACGCCTAACTGAATGTCTTTCCTTGATTCAGGGATGCTTTGACCTAAAGGCTTAATTTTTTAAATGCACCAATTTACTAATGAACTACTGATATTTAGAGGTGGAAAATATTGAACCTCAATTAACGAGTCATCATTTCAAGGCGTATGTTTAGTATGTGTGCCTTTTTACAGTTAATTTGTGGAATTTCCTCATCCATGTCCAATGCCAGTCAGCAGTGTCAACAAGAAGGGAGGGGTCTTGAATAGCCATATTTTTGGTTTTCTGTTTTATAGTAGTCCACAATATGGCCAGAACAGCTAAACAAAGAAAAAAGGCAAGCCGCCATTACTCTAAGAAATGCAGGTTGGTCAACAAAATTCAGGAGAATTGTAAGAACCTGAAATGTTTTCTTTTTTCAACTGCAGCGGCAAAAACCATGAATCGCTTTCCAACTAATGACGAGTATGCTCCTCATGAGCAGCAAACAGTAGCCTCATCATGACCAGCATAATAGTCATGCTAGTTTCATGGGCAATGTTGCTGTACCTGTGCGATCAGGGGCTGGAAAACAACTGGAACCGCAAAGATCAGAGAAACCTAGTCTAAGGGTATGGTCACACAGGGTGGATATGTTGTATAAAAGTACACAGCGTATCCCCCAAATTGTGGTGCAGTTTTTCGGCCAGAATGTCTTCTGCTTATAACGGCATGTGAGGAAATTTTTTTTTTATACTTTTATACTTTTCATCACGTGACCGCTCAAGACTGTGACTGGCTGCAGCAGTCACATGGGATAAAACGTAATCTCTGGAGGCTGGGCTGGACGCAGAAGCAGAGCTCTTGGTAAACATGAGAGATTGGTTTAATTTTTTTTCCTAGTTGCAATCTTTGCGGCGGAATTACAGCTTTCCCAATTTCAAAAATCGCAACATCTATTTGTTGCGGATTTTACCTCCCATTGAATTCAATGGGCAAGACCCGAAACAGAAAAGCAGCGATTCCGCAACATAAATTGACATGCTGTGGATTATTTTTTATTGTTTTTGTGCAGCGTGTAGATGAGATTTGTGCAAATCTCATCCACCTTGCTGCTACTGTAATACGCTGCGGACTTTCCCCAATAAAATCTGTTGCGGAAAATCCGCAGTGTTTGCGCTACGTGTGAACCCGGCCTAACCCTTTATACACCACAATCAAGGCTGATCGTGGCATATAAAGATACTGAAAAGGGACCTCCTTTTTGATAAGCAAACTGCCCATAAAAAAAATATGTAAAAAATTAAAATACATACATTTTAAAGTGTCTGTGCGTATATATGTATGTGTATATATTGACAAAATATGGCACATAAGTAAAAGCAGCTAACCAGTACTCAGCGTGAGTGCAAACTCTTATGGAGCTAGTAGAGAGAATGCTAAGCGTGTAACAAGTGGTTATCAAGGTAGAAACTAAAATATAAGTTTTGTATTACTTTATTTGGTCACTGTATAGTTCCACTTACTTTACTGTTATAAAATGTGTAAAAAGGGAAAAATAAAGAAAGCCCATTCTATGAGTAGATGTCCAAACTTCTGACTGGTACTGTATGTAGTTATGAGGAATGTAAAAAATGTTTTCTCTAATTTAGGAATAAGAACGGTCTCTTAAAGAAAGGGAGACGGCTTCAGCTGATTTGACGGCTCTGTGAGACTTCCTGCTTCTAAACTGAGAGTCCACTCTGTGGGGGGAGACTGGGTGCAGCATGTGTACAGTGGAGATCTCTGCTGCTATATTACTTCATTCTGGATGTTATATTAGCAGCAATATGAGAGGATTCCTGTGTATCATGGAGGAGCAGGCTAGAAGAAGCAGCAGCAGCGATAAAACCGGTCACAGCTTTCTTCTCCATGTGAGACTGCAGCTGTCTCTGTGTATGTAGGGAGAGACTCCGATTAACCCTCTACAAGCAGCTGCTCCTCTAGCTGGGCTGCATAATACACAGGGAAATCATATTAGGCTAAGTTCACTTTTGCATTGTATAATCCATTATATTAATCTGTTTTTAGATTAGTGGATGTTCTAAAAATAACGGATGCAAACGGATGGTAAGGCTGTGTTCACATCAGCATTAGTTTCCGCTGAGGGGCTCCGTCTGGGGTTTCCGTCGTGTTAAGCGGAAACTTCTGTTTCCCTCACAACTAAATGGTGACCGAAACCTAGCTAATGGTTTCCGTCTGTCACGGTTGTGATAGGTTTCAGTCGTTTTGGATGGAATCAATAGCACAGTCGACTACGGTATTGATTCTGTCAAAACAACGGAACCCTTGCACAACTGAGACAAATGGAAACCATTGGAATCGGATCCGTCACTTTTGAAATCAATGGTGATTGAAACGGAAACCTATGGTTTCCATTTGTATCTGTCAGGGCTCCGTTGGAACGAAGCCTTATACAACGCAAGTGTTTACTTCGCTAACAATATTCTGTTTGAAGTAAAGTTGAGGCTCTTGGCTGGAGGTGAACCAATTTTATTTGGGCAATCTACGTTTTCCTGATTCCTAACCCATTAGAACACATTTGCAAATTAATTCGTTCGGTCTGAGATTTGCTTTTGGCAAAGTTATGAGAAAAAATAGGGGAATCCGATCTCTTACTCCATTCCTACAAACCAGGCAAATTGATTTGCTCACCCTGAATTCTGATCAGATTTGCGCCCACGGCTCCACTTTACCATTCAGATGCTGTATAGAATCGCCCCCCTCTGGCACAGTTGACACCTAGAGAAGAAGAGAATCTCATGATATTTGGACTTCAGTCAGCTGAAATGAAAGTTAAACCTGTTACATAGGTTGAAAAAAGACAATGGTCCATCAGGTACAACCTTTCTCAATCAATTACACGTCATTTATTGCTTGATTTAATGAAGTCTGTGATAAAATAACAGATACTCACTCGCCTGTTAAACATCCCGCTGCTCCAGCATCAATGATCCTGTGGTAATTTCCGGTCTTTGCCTCCATGGCTGCAGTGATGTGCCGTCATTTCAGGCATTACCAGTGTGGTCAATGATTGGCTGCAGCAGTCATATGCCGGTATGGCATGTAATCATTGCTGTTGTGCAAGCAGAAACCAGAGGGGACCACAATCTCCTCAGTGCTGGAGGGGGGGGGGGGGGGGCAAGCATTGCTTTATTTATTTTATCACACATACGGCTACCAGATCTTTTTTAATACCTGAATAAACCTTTTTGTGCCTTGGTTGTCTTCTGCAATGTATATAAGATTTTTTTAAATCTTTTTATGTAGGGTGAATCAGGCCGTTTGAGTTTACCACCTTCTCGCGGTAGCAGCGTAGAAAGCCTGTCTGATACACGAGGGAAGCCCTCTTCATTGTTGGGCACATCTGAGAACAAAAGAATGAGTGCTGACATGTCTGAATTGGAAGCAAGGATTTCTGCTAGTACAGGTAAAGCGGATAAAGGACACAAAAGTGAATATTGCTGAGCCAATTGAACTTTCAACTTAGGGCAATATAGCTGATTTTGCTGGCCGCATTAATGGCTGCTGACAAAATAGAAATGTGCAAACCACCATTGTTTAGCAACAATTGGGGCTCATTTAGATGAGACGGGTCTATTTACACATTGCTGTCATATCGCAGTTTTTGCTTGATTAACTGCAACATGTGAATAAGACCCTGATCGATAAGTGAGATTGCGATGCGTACACAATACATGGCATTTTAGGCTGTTGTACTGTTGCAGATCTGTGCACCTAATTATTTTATTACCGATAGTTAGTTAACCACACCAAGCTATTAATTTTTTACATTCAATATTTACTTTATATGCCGAGAACATTTAAGTGTAATCTACCCATCGGCATTGTATGTATTCGAGGCAGGAGGTTGGTATAGTGCAAAATAAAGAGTAGCACATACACACATCTAATGAAAAAAAAACACCTAGATCCCATAACAGAAGAATGAAAAAAAGCACGTCTAAAACACAGAAGAGCTGTTATAGCAAACGACTACCACTTAAGTGCCATTTATTTGCCATAAAAGATAACCCCACAGAGAGAAATATTGAGTGTAATAGCAACATATGATATCAATTCTACAAAGTTCAATGAGAGGTGAAAATGGCAACAGCGTTTTGCTTAGCATAGGAACCAGCTGACCACGTTTTCTGCAGTAAACCAGAGTCTGAGATGTGCTTTGTACATCCCGCAAAAATAATTTTATTTTTCAGACGATCTGTTCTATTATTTTTACAGGCATTTTATAAGACGTGATACTTTTAAATCATTTTGCAACATAGGGTTAAATACAAATGCTTAGTCCTTGTATTTCTACACACGAGTACAATTTAACTTACTGTTTCTATATAAATCATAAATTTTTTACACAAGGAATAGGATTACGCATATATGAACTCTTGGTTATCTATGTGTTACATGCATGTTCACAGCCAAATCCATAAACCTACACAAGGACCTGCTGTGCTGATCTGTCTGACACACTTGCACTGCTGTTATGTGAATGTTCCCATTGATTTAGTTTTTTCAACTCTCCTGACCTGTGTTTTACCAAATCGTTACGTTCTCCTTAATATATAATTATGCTAGAGAACTTGTGGTGGTGGTTTCCTCTGTTGTTCCTCCTGGAAACGAATAAGTAAGGCTAGGTCCGCACAGCGACTTTGGTGTCGCACCATAAGCACACACCGTTACACATCAGAGAAATTGTGTGATTTTATTTTAGAGTGCGACCACATTCAAAAGCATTCCTTACTATGTCGCAATGCAACCTTATGATCTTTGTCGTGCGTTCAAAATCTTTGTGTAGCCCTAGCTTAGACAGCTGAGCGTTACCATTCCACTTGTCAATGTGTTTACCAAGTCAGCCTGACCCTTCCCAATCAGTGCTGATAGTGTTAATTTATACATAAGTTTCCAGGAGGAATAAAAAAAGACTCCAGAATTATTTTATGGGGCATACAGGTATTTGGTAAAACAGAGCTGTCAGGAGAGGTGATAGATGCTCTTTGTGTGCATTCTTCATTCATTACTTCTCAGTTAATGTACGATCATTAAAAGTTATCTTTTATATAGATCATCCTCCATTATGAATCTCAATATCTATTGATAGAACTATTTAATCAGTTTCCACCCATCCGCATTATAAAGAGGTTACTTTTCTTCTTCTATTTTGTCTGGACGGATTGTTGTAGTAATCAAAGACCATCCAGTTATAACCCTACATAGTGTAATACTTTTTCAGTAAGTAACTTGTAGTAAAAATAGTTAACCAATGAACCCCTTCCAAGTAAACATTAAAGGGGTTATCCCAAGATCAACTTTTATCACCTTTCCACAGAATCGGTGGTAATTGTTTAATCACTGGGGCCCCACACCTCTGGGTCCCCCACACCCAGTATTCCTCCTCACTGCTCAACCATAGTGAGGAGAACTTTGAATGGAGCGGCGGTCGGGCATGCGCAGTGCCGCCTTGTTTAAAGTCTATGGGACTGCCAGAGACAGCAGCGTTCCGCGCTCATCTGTTCCGGTTAGCTCCATAGAAGTGGAATGGAGCGGGTGGGCACATGCTCAACTGCTGCTACATTCAAGTTCTTACTATGGTTGAAATGGGCGGGGGGGCTCGGGACCACCATTTTAGTCCTTGTGGATAGGTGTTTAATGGTAACCTTGGAATAACCGCTTTGAGTTTTTCAGAAGGTCTTCTCCACCTTTAACTACCGTCAGTTAATGTTGTGGTGTTTTTGTGCATGGTCACTTGTGCTTTTCATGTACGTAGCATGCATGGTTGTTTTTTTGCATGCATTTCCATTGTGTAACATTGTGCTGTACACTTTTATGCTTTTGTGAATTGTGCCCTGTACCACTTGTAGTCGTTTGCATGTGTATTGTGTATGTGTTTTTGCAGCTTATACCAAGCCTAAACGAGGCCACCGTAAAACTGCTTCATTTGGCAATATTCTGGATGTCCCTGAGATCATCATAACAGGTACTACAGGATGAGCATAACCTTGTGAGCCAAAGATTAATAACCGCAAATCAATGAATGCTTCTTTCTCCAATTTGTTTCTCTGGATAGTTTCCAACTATTTCAAGTCAGTCTTTAATTTAATATGTGCTATTTTATGCGCACAATAGCTGTAGAAGAAATCAGAATATTATATTAACACATTGTCTTTTATGCCAAATCTTAAGATATTTTTATTTACTTTTGTGCTGGGAAAAATCAGGCAAAAATAGGAAAAATGTTTTACATTTTCCCACTTTACTCCTGGTACTGTTGTGATTTCAGAGTACCAAATCCCTTGCATAGACATAGATTTAAATGGTGGATGCCTACAGCTGCCACTAGCGGGAGCGTGGGAGATTACTGCATACTGTCATCTTTGAGAATGTATGGTATGCATTTAGCTCCTAAACTCCCTCTAGTGGTGGCTCCAGGTAGCCAGCATGTTATGTTTTTAATTTATATCTGCAGACTATCTGGAGCTTTGTAATAGAAAAGTGGAGCTGACACTGCTATAAATATAAAAAAATCACCGCATTTAGATTACAAAACATATAAATAGTATTCAAGGGTGGATATTTACTTAAACCCCTTGCTGACATTTGACGTAACTGTACGTTCTAGTTGGTAGAGGAGGCTCAAGGACTGAACCCACTCCATACTCAGCGGGTGTCTACTTTATTCTACAGTCTACACTTCACTGTAACAACTGGGATCTGATCTAACTCTGATCACTGATGTTTAACCACTTACATCCTGCGGTCATTAGCGACTGCAGTATTTTTGCCGTTAGTAAGAGGAGGTGCTCCCTCGGTCACTCCATAGGTTAATGGTTGTCATGGCAGCCTGGGAACCTAATAAAGGCACCCAGGTCTACCTTCTTTCTGCTCCTATTAAGCCCTGTAATATATAGGTATTAATGTATTGTACAAACGATCAAACAATCGCTTGTTCAAGTCCTCTTAGGGGTCTAAAAAAAAAAAGTAAAAACACTGCTCGTTTTTAGTAATGTACAAAAAAGGTATTCAAATTTAAAAAAAAAAAAATATATATAAATATAAATATATATATATATATATATATATATATATATATATATATATATATAAAATTACTTTTTTTTTTTAACCAAATATACAACTCAGCTCTCTACTCACTGAAATATATCAACAAGGAGATTAACAACTGGAGCAGGTAAAAAAGAGGGGAAATCCTGAACACCACAAAAAAGAGACACATTTTTACCGCTCAGACGGTTGTGGATATAAAGTGTGAAGTGTCCATCAAGGGTTTGACCTTCCCCCAGCTAGCATGCAGAAAGGACGATCCAAATTTCCACTGGTGTGTGTATCTTGCTGGTACTTGTGGTTCCACACAGAAATGAAACTGCAGAAATGCAACTGCTTGCTGTGTATATCCTCGTACGTGATGTTCTAAATCTCCAACAAGGGAGAAAAAGGAGATAGTGCACTACCTTTTGGAAACTACAAATTCCACGAGTTTATTCCATACTTACAAAAACAGATATAGATAAAAGCATAAGATAAGCACTTGTAACACGCCAAATATTGCAACCCGACCCTGGGTTTCGCCCTTCTGGCTTCCTCTGGGGCATCAGAAGCCAGAAGGGCGAAACTCAGGGCCGGGTTGCAATATTTGGCGTGTTACAAGAGCTTAGTTTATGCTTTTATCTATATCTGTTTTTGTAAGTATGGAATAAACTCGTGGAATTTGTAGTTTCCAAAAGGTAGTGCACTATATCCTTTTTCTCCCTTGTTGGAGATTTAGAACATCAAGTACGAGGATATACACAGCAAGCAGTTGCATTTCTGCAGTTTCATTTCTGTGTGGAACCACAAGTACCAGCGAGATACACACACCAGTGGAAATTTGGATCGTCCTTTCTGCATGCTAGCTGGGGGAAGGTCAAACCCTTGATGGACAAATTAACTTTTTTGTCTTTGTAAAAGACCGTACATCCTTTTAAAAATGAAAATTTGGTATATCTGTAATTGTATTGACCCACAGAATAAAAGTAACATGTAGTTTTCAGTGCATGGTAAACATTTTAAAAACAAAATGTTTGCTTTTCCATTACATCATACAATTATTTTTGTTTTCAGTTCCCAATACTTTAAATGGTGCCATTAAAAACGACATTTTGTGGTCACAAAAAAAAAAAAAAAAAAAGCTCTGACTGTTGACCAAAAAATAAAAATGCCATTTTGAAGGGAGAAAAAAAACTAAAAAGAAAAATGGCTGCAGCAACAAGGGGTTAAGGGTTGATGTACCGTATTAATAACAAACACCTACATGTAATGCAGGAGAGACATAACCAGTGTCTCTCCTGCCTGCCATCCGCAACAGACCAGTGAATCTTTATCTTCAGGAGCTCCGTCTCCTCCCCATATTAGAGTAGCCCAGTTCTATAGGCTGCTATGGCAACTCTATTGCACAGGCAGGCGTCTTGTGTGTTTTCTGCACTGTGTATAGAGCGCTCATCTTTATTGGGTGATCTATATGGAGTCCCATCCTTAGTTATGTTGGGGTTAGGTTTTTGGCAGTCTTTCTTGTAATGTTATGACATTACTTTGCACGTCTTTGGTAGAGCAAGGTCCTTTCCATGTAGTTGACGATATGTTATATATAGTCTTTGCAGAATTTAGTTTCGTACCGAAGAGTTGTTTGCAGGTTTTAGTTATAGTTTAAAATAAAGCGTGAAATGGTATCTATAATCTAGACCTAATATTACTCAAATGCTCAATTTCATGAGTAACGTTTCAATAAAAGAAACCTTTTTGTAGCTTTGACTCTAGTTTGTGCTGACGGAATCATAATTGGAGTGACAAGCATTTGATATTAATTCTTTAAGCTTCTACTATTAGTGGAATGTAGGAGTGTGTAAAATAACATGCATGCCTATCTAAAATAAGCGTCCTCCACTAACCATGCTAATGAATTGTCCGCAGCTTCTCTACCGTGGTCTGCACTTTGTGTTTCACTTGTTTTTCTATTGGATTTTCCTTCCTCCCTAATAATTCTGCCTTCATTTCTCATGCCATTCCAGCATGTTCACAAGTGCTGCTGTATTGAACGAAGAATGATAAATATTTCTGCCGCCACGTTTAATTCTTGCTCATTTCAGGCCTGTGTTGTCTCTAAATAAAATGCACTTGCTAAATAAGTAGTAGCCATGATGTTTTAATTGCTGCGATTAGTTAGACTGACAACATCCTTAAATGCCAATGCGATACAAAGGTGGAAAATAGTAAGGTCCATTTCAAATCACATTTTATCCATCCAGTTTTTCGACAGAATAGAAAAATGTAGCCTGACAATTTTTTTATTTTATGCCCTGTTGAAGGACAGGATCCAGGTAATACATTTTCCTCGCAAGCCAGATTGTTTAATACGCTGATATTTATCAGATTGCATGAATGTCAGATTAAAGAATCACTAAATTTATGTAAAAGCACGTGCTAGCCTAGTACTTGTGTCCATTGGTGTTGAGATACCCTCAGTGGATACGTTTCCATTATACCACTGCTACTGGTGTTCACCATTGTCACAACCGGTTTCTGTCATTGGCAGAATTGCAAAGCTCTGGTGTTATCTATGCCTGTTCAATACCTGACAGGAGAGAAGACCAGTGTGCATGTCTGCTTTACAAGCCCATTTATAACACCGCATGATGGGCGTAGTGGGTTGTGACTAGTTGGACTTTGTGATGTGGTGGTGGATTTTTATGCTTGTGAAATGCAAACACACAACCATCTTCTCTCCAGAGTCGGTCAACCAAGTCAGTTGCCATATGTTTCACTCTCCATTCTTAGCAAATGTCCTATATGAAAACCAGGATCTGTCTCTCTCTCTGTCTCTCTCTCTGTCTCTCTCTCTGTCTCTCTCTCTGTCTCTCTCTCTGTCTCTCTCTCTCTGTCTCTCTCTCTCTGTCTCTCTCTCTGTCTCTCTCTCTGTCTCTCTCTCTGTCTCTCTCTCTCTGTCTCTCTCTCTCTGTCTCTCTCTCTGTCTCTCTCTCTGTCTCTCTCTCTGTCTCTCTCTCTGTCTCTCTCTCTGTCTCTCTCTCTGTCTCTCTCTCTGTCTCTCTCTCTGTCTCTCTCTCTGTCTCTCTCTCTGTCTCTCTCTCTGTCTCTCTCTCTGTCTCTCTCTCTGTCTCTCTCTCTGTCTCTCTCTCTGTCTCTCTCTCTGTCTCTCTCTCTGTCTCTCTCTCTGTCTCTCTCTCTGTCTCTCTCTCTGTCTCTCTCTCTCTGTCTCTCTCTCTATGTCTCTCTCTCTATGTCTCTGTCTGTGATCATGGCCTGTTTAATGTCTAGCAAAGGTGTCCATATGTCCAAGATGTTGGCTAGACCTTGTCTGTGTATAATGGCAGGTAAATGGCTGGCCAATACTTCTAGTGCACCTAACTCAGGGGAGAGAACAAAGAAGCTGTCTAGTAAATATTCTGTGTCTATAGACGCACCGTGTACCCGAAGAACAGTGTTCCAAATAAACCAGTCATTAAATATTATATTAAGTGAATGTCAGGAAAAGTTATGGTCTGTAAGTAGCTGTTCACTTTGGTTAAAATCGATTTTTAGTTTTACTGGGGTTCACACTTCTTATTGAGATCTAGACACGAGGCAAACTGCTGGTACAGTGGATCGGACCTGCAGCAACTGTTCAATAATGAATTGCCGCTATGAAATGTTATGTAATTCAGTATGATGAACCAAGAATTTCACGCATTCTCTCAGCTGTTGCTTCAGGCAGTCTTAGGGTTTCCTTTTGGTCAACTGATCTATGATCTACACAATACAAACATTACGTATTCCTCAGTCAAGAAATACTTGAGTGACCTTAGTAATTGAGACATTTTCTGTAAGCCTATGCATGTTCTAAACAGTGGCTTTAAACTGGGCATAGACAGGAGTTTGTCAGTTACTAGCAGATCTATATTAGGCAGGGGAGAATAATTCTGATCTATTGATGGCAAGATGTGATATGGGGAATTAAGTATGTGAGTGACAGAGCATAGGGTTAAAGGCTATTTGCTGCTGAATTAATGCCTGGGTTTTAATACGGAGATCTTAGGAAATGAGACGTGTATTTGGCATATGCCCACTAAGGTGGGCATTGTGGAGCAGAACGGAGGCTGATGTTACCAGCTGGCTCATTAGGTCAGCATTCCTGCTGTAGAAACTGTATCACGTAAGGCCCTGGAAATAGATGCCGTCATCAGCCCTGGACAGCAAACATCCAGCCTATTAAAACACATGGCAGAAGATGGTGGAGGACAGAACTGCTATTCGTGTGATAGGAGTGGTCATTGTCTTGGTATATACTTTCTGCTGGCCAGTGCTTCTCCAGTAAAACTACTGCAGCTGTCTCATTCCCTGTGCGGATCCCTTCATTTCTGCCTATGGACTCATACAAACACCAAGCTTTCACAATTGTGTCCCTTCAGTTATACATAGGAGCAGAGTTTGGTAAATCCATTCTTGTTTGATATTCAGCAGGCAACGGGCAGCCGAGGCGCAGATCTGTTCAGGACCTTAGTATTGTTGGAACAGAATCCAATCCGGTAAGGAGCCTCTATCAGAAGAACTTGTGTTTTTTCAGTGTACTGGTTTGTTCCTCGGTTGAATGAGTATAACTGTATAAAAGGCCAAGGCAGTAGACTTGGCCACACTGGACGGGCACTCGAAAGTAGGTGATCTGCTGATTTCCACGTGTTCCCTGGCATGTTGAGAGTTTATTTTTATGCTTGTTTTTAGTTGTATGTTTGATTACCTAAACTTGTAGAAACTATAGCATTACCTGAAATAAAAACTATTATTTACTGAGCACACTTGTAAATTTTAGTTTTTGTAAAGTCCGTTACATCCTTGCCTTTTTTTTTTTCTTTTTTTTTTAAGCGTTAGAGGGCAACATTATTTCCTGTTTTTTCTCCAATTTCTTGGACCGAACAGGTTTTTTAGCCATTTTAATGGTTGTCTCCTATACACAACTCCTGTCCATACGTGCTATGAGGGCATATAGAAGTAGGGACCGTGCCCATGGTCCATGAAGAGCTTCTCACATGGATGATCCCCTTTTGTACTACATATCCCTTTCAGTTGGATTATTTTATGTATCACACAGCCATAAAGTTAAACATTAAATTACAAACTGCCTGCAGCCTCCACTAGGGGACGCTTACTGAATACAGATTTGTACATCTCCCATTGAACTTGATGATAAATGTGTATGTGGTAAACTCCCAGGATGGTGGCTGCAGTCAGACAGAATTTTATCCTATAACTCTGAAGGGAGGCAGGGGGTTTGGAGCTAAATCAGAAAAATGGAGATCAGTCCCCTATGAAGATGTTTTATTAACTTTTATCAGCACATTTTAGACCCAAAAACAAAATGTGAACATTTACTTTCTTAAATACTGATTGATAAACTGTCCCAAGTTCTGATGTTTGATAAAATAGCTTATTGACTTTGTTCCTATGTTTTCTAAATGGTTTAGGAAAGTAGAAGTAGAAGCAGCAGCAGATCCTCAAGTCCTAGTGTGAGGATGATTACTACCTCAGGACCAACCCCTGACAAGCCAGCACGTGGTATTCCATGGGTTCCTGATGATTCAGGTAGCCTTAAAATTTCATGTTTTACAATTCACAAACTTTACTTGGGACTGTTTTTTTCTAAAGCAAATTTAAGTCCCAACATTTATTAAATGATTTTTTACTGATAAACGACGTTTCTTTGTGGAATCTACAGGTGGTCATACGCATTAGATGAATGTCAACCGAACCCACAGATTTTGGTGGGACCGGACAACCATCTGTGTATGGCTTTTCCCAAACCTCCCTCCCACCAATAGGAGATAAGTCACTGCCAGACTTTCTTCTCCCTACGGAGAGCACATGCTGTGTGTGTTTTCTGCTGTGACTGATTATAGTATAATAGCGTTTGTCTTCAAAGATGCTAATATTCTCTGAGAGCTCACAAAGGCTCCAAAACATAGCATTTATTTTATTAAATTTGCATAATCTATTTAAACCTATAATGTAAGTAAATATATATAAAATTGCTGCACCGATCTTAGCTGAATTATCAATCATAGATAAACAGATATTATCCTACTGTAAGGTTGGATACGTAAAGTGCGGTAACTGGTCTGTCCTACCGCTATCTCTGAAAAGAGCGCTCTGCGATCAAAGACTTGCAGTATCCCTATCCCTATCTTATACCCACCGATTGCACTTGAAACTATGCGTTTCTGTATCATCATGCATCCTCGGGTCATGTAGTATATGTTATTCATATCATTGTTGTGTAGCAGCAAGGCTTTGTGTATGGGGGGGAAGGGGTCGGGAGGGATAGCTGTTGGCCGAACACTGTGATGATCTAAGGTGTATGGCCAGTTTAAAAGCTTTAAGTCAGTGAAGATCCTGTTTAGATCGATTGTTAAAAGTTACTATTCATTCAATTCTGTATTATCATTTCCTAATAGACATTCTTTGCTCAATGCACTGTCAGTCGGCAGACTTTGCATTGTTAACAGCTCTGCAGCATTATTGTTGGGGAATTGGCATTTCTAAAGGGCATAATTCCTGCAATCTTATATAAAGAAATTGTTATTTATGCAATTCCTTTTGGGCGTTACAATCTGTTGCTCCATGCTACAGTGGTGGGTTTCTGCGCTTTAAAGTTATCACTTCTTTAAAAGAGATTTCCGCAAACTTTGTTTCTTTACAGAATCCCCCTATTATCCCTAGTAGTAAAACAAAACAAAAAACAATCTGCAGGGTTCCACCCTTTCCCCCAGTAGTCGTAAAATCAGCCCCCCTTTTACCTAGTAGAGCTAGCAAGTTTTTCTCCCCACCCCTTATCTCTACAGTAGTGCTTGCCCGTATATGCTCACCTTCCACGAGCTCCCACAATCCACCCTCAGATGGCCAGCTGCTACATGCAGCGGCCTGTTCCTTTATCTCCGTATTCCTATATCGTTCTCTGCTGACAGAGATCATTCTTGGAGTAGCTCTCAGGGACTATCATTATGTGACAATCTGTGACTGCATCTGCCAAGACCAATCGATCTCCACTTGTGGAAGCACCCGGCTGCCTAATGCGTGAAGTGCAGGGAAGACCTGGTCGCCAGGGCTTATTTTTTAGTCGCCATGGTGAACAGGTCTTGTCTAGCCTTGTTGAATCATATAATGAAAGTTAAAGGAATATTCCCATCTGATATTTATGGCATATCCGATAGATGCAGGTCCCACCACTGGTTCCTGCATCTATCTCTGGAGTGAGACACCCTGACCCTGTCTTACAACCTGATACTGTCGCTGGACTCCGGCCGCTGATTTACAAAGAGGTCATTTTTTCCAAGAAATGGCTGAGTGTGTTTTGCTACGCTGTTTCCGGAGTGCCCATAGAAGTGAATGGAAGCTCCAGAAACAGCGAAGCATGGCGAGCTACGCTGTTTACATAGCTCCTGAGTTCTGGAAACTGCGCAGCAAGTCGCTTGGGTATTTCCGGTAAACCCAGCCACTGATTGCGGTAGAAGGCAGGATGTGTGTCGGGTTCCCATTCTAGAAATGCAGGTCCCAGTGGTGGATTTGCCATAAATGTCTGTGATGGGAATACTCCTTTAAGGGAGGAAGAAATGTCTACTACGTGTATAGAGCGGTATAGCACATGCACGGTGTGGGATGGGATCCACATGAGACCTAGTAAAAGAGTGTCTTCCCTATGCGCACAGTAATAAAAATCCACAGAACATGTAGTGCACATATGAAAAATTCAATTTCTGCCTCTTCTTTTGTAAACTTTCGTACAATCGCCTGCTCCATTCTTACAAAAGACTGTCCAAAGTCTCTATAAGGATTGCAAAACAGTATATACTGATCTGTGGTAGGTCGCCTTTGTTGTACATACGTTCAGACGTTTGTGTTGAAGTGTATTTTGTTTTTATATAGACGTAAGCCATATTCTCTACATTTTGTTTCAGATACCAATGGTTCAGATAACTCAATACCAATGGCATACCTTACTCTGGATCATCAGTTACAAGTTAGTATAAGGTTTCTCAAGTTACCTTTTTTCTTTTATACTGTTAATGAACCTCATCATATCTTATACTTTGATAAAACATCTAAGTTTTTCTTCTGAGGCTGTGTGACTAGAAATGCTTTGTGTGTGGCAGACAACTAGGAAACCAGAAAGGCCTCCGTTAGAGGTCATTGCATCTGCTCCCTATGGAGATTTTGTCTTACACAATAGTCAATAGGACAGTATGCTGTTATATTTCCCATCAGAGCAGTAAACCGTAGAGATAAAAGTGTGGTTCCTGTACATCTGCCATCTGCCACATATATTGGTTAATGGCCACCTCGACAGAAGCATTTCCAGACTCTTTTTCTTGAACCCTGCACAACGAAACGGCATCTGGCAAGAATTTTTACCTTACTTGGCTACCTTCGTAACTTGCGACTCATGCTGATAGGCCTGTTATGTGACACTGCTGAGCAACAGTGAATGTAATTGGTCAAAGCCATCACTGAACAAGTCTACAAGCATATTTCCATAGACTTATTCAGAAATCATAAACCCTTAGACTATGTTCACACTGGTACGGATTTGCATTTTGTTTATCTGCAACAGAAATGCACATGTATAACTCAAGAGACGTATAGTAGCTCCATTAAGCTTGCAATCTGCGGCAGTGATAAACATTCTGCAGCTCATTATCTGTAGCATGTGCCGTAAAAGTCTGTTGGATAGGGGTCTCGCCTTTGGGACCCCCTACCACTCAGATTTGAAATCACTTTGAAGCATATTCTTTCGGATAACCCGTAACGCTGGTAATTCATCTGTTCATACCTAATCTAAAAAAAAATATATACTTTTGTCATTCTTGTTTCATGTTCACCACTAATCTGGGCAGTTTACATGTTAAGAAGCTGTTTTATTTTAATGTAATCTTTTCCTTTTGATTTTCAGCCCCTAGCACCATGTCCAAACTCCAAAGAATCTATGGCTGTGTTTGAGCAGCACTGCAAAATGGCACAGGAATATATGAAAGTACAAACGGAGATTGCATTATTACTGCAACGAAAGTAAGTCCATGTGTTCAGTTTGGGGATAGAAAAAGGTGTTGCTTTGTGCCGACGTCATTTCATATAAATTCCAATGATATGTGTATTGTGGTGTGAACTATTAGAAGTTCAGTTTAGATGATATTTAGGTCCAATAAAAGTGGCATACCCGTCATACTGATATTATGACTAACAGAACCGATAAAAACACAGGGACATATACAAAAACACCGAAAAAGGCCATACTTACAAATGGACACAGCCAGGCCAGAAATGCTGATGAAAGGGCGAGCAGGTGCTTTAAATAATAGCCACTCCCACTAGTCTTGAGGGGAGTGGTGTGTGGTGCATGGGATGTGTAGTAAGAAATAATAAATGAATAGTGTGTGTGCAAGTGTAATACTATAAGTGAAATATAGGGGGCAGTAATAAATGAAGTGCCTCAATAGAAATAAATGGATAATGGGGTGCAAGTGAGTGAAACATGGAGGGATAGTGTGTACGTCATGAGGCACAACGTGTATAGCCAGGTAGAAGCCTATTTGTGACGCCTTGATAATTCATAGAGCGGGCTACCCTGCTTGCTATGCCAAACAACAACACACCATGCTCTCCCAGCATCAAAGACCCGGCTGTGTCCAAGAGAAGCAAATATACATAATAATGAAAAATACCTGGGGTATTGGTAATCATTTTGGCCAAAAGGACGCAAGCTCACAATCCACGACAAGGATCCCCAGACTTGCGAGTCCCTAAATCCTAAACTGGAACAGAACGTTCCTGATGCACAAACAGAACCGATAAAAACACAGGGACATATACAAAAACACCGAACCATTTGTAAGTATGGCCTTTTTCGGTGTTTTTGATATTATGACTAGATAATATACAGTGACACCTCTTGAGAAAACCACTTCCATATCTAGTCTAGATTTTCTGTGACCGATTTTCACTTCCCTTAATTCTTATGCATACTGTCCACCTAGAAGACCATTTTTTTTAAATGCAGTTTCGGGTGGTTGTCTGAAACCGGTTTCACTGTAAAAGATCTATAAAGTATATAAATATAATATATCATTTTATTCACACTTGCGTAGAATGGTGTATTAAGATCAATGATTATCAATTATAAATGCAAGGAAAAGAAAAGCTTGAAGATTTGTAAAGCACTTTAGACAGTTGTTTTTTTTTGTCCAAGCTGTTTTGGACGTTAACAAATTCTACCTCTTGCTGACTTCTTTCCCAATATCGCTGTGTTCAAACATTGGGTTATTGGGTTTTCATACAAAATATATTTATTTTACAATCATTTTGTAGGCAAGAACTAATAGCAGAACTTGACCAGGATGAAAAAGACCAACAAAATACATCTCGTCTGGTACAGGAGCACAAAAAGCTTTTAGATGAAAACAAAAGCCTTTCAACGTATTATCAGCAATGCAAGAAACAGCTGGACGTCATCCGAAGCCAGCAACAGAAACGGCAAGGAACATCCTGATTTTGATCCGTTACCAGATGACTTCTCGCTACTGTGCAATTAAAGACAATTTGCAAACTTTCCTTTGTTACTTTCAGCATGAAAATGGATATATTCATTGGATCCGCACATGAAGCTGCAGGATAAAATACAGCCATTAAGGGATTGATGTGAACTATTGGTGTATGCATGTTTCATGCCTTTGAAAGGTCCTAATACGTGTTATAGGAATAGTTTTGATTAATCTTTTATATGTAATGCTGAACTTTGCTTCTTAAAGAATGTCAAAGATCCTGCTCTTCAAAGAATTTATTTTTTGGTAACAAAACGCATTTTAGTCGGCTTGCTAATACAATTTCCAGTTACATCATTTTGTCCCTTTCAGGCCGTTTCACATATTCTATGTCTCGTATTTCTGTAGTTCAGTAATTTATGTTTTACTATTTGTGTGAGGAGAACAGAGATGTGGGGGTGGTGTACAATGAAATAAAAGCAGGTTCGTTAAAAACAAAATAAAAAATACAAAAAACTGCTTACACATGCAATAAGAATGACTTTCCCTGCTGTCCCTTCAATCAGAACTTAATTAAAATACAGTAAAGGAACACCATGCTGTTAAGATAATCATTCCCATCTTGTTGGGTCATAGGATGTTTTTACATTAATTATTGAAATTCTAGAACATTCTACTCGAAGTGCCTACATGGAGTAAACGTTCTGTGTGAATAGATTACTTATCCTATCAAAAAATGCAGTTATTCACAGGCCAGTGGGCTGTAGTCCTAAAAATGATTTGTAAACTTCTTAATGTGCAGTCATGCGATAAAGTAAGTACACCCCATGTACTCCCATAAACATCAATATTTGATCTTCATTCAAGCAGTATGCACAGTTAAAGGTAATAAAACTGAACATAAAACACATTAAATTCACAGATTTGCCATTTCCCCCTGTTAAAGTCATACTTGGCATTGCCTTGTTTGGTAGACCATTGTAAGAAACCCTTACTGGAGCTTATTTACATCAATTGGGAGAATAGTTTAAAAACCAGGGATAATAGTCAAAGTTGAAAAAAAAGGATAAACCCCAAAAAATGCAAGAATTATTTTTACTATTTGAGATACAGCTACTTTGTATCTTGTATGCAGAGCAGCTGCAGCTAGCCTGAAACCTGTATCTGTCAGGTCCGTGGGACTGAGGGGGTTCAGTGTCAGCGGGTCCTATGTCCCGTTGACACGCAGGATTGAGCTGTTCATAACTTAGATGTGATCGATAACTGATGGATCAGGACCCACTGTCACAGAAACAGTCAGTCCCGCTGACCTGACAGATTCAGGTTTCAGCGCACAATACAGCTGCTCTGTATACAGGATACAAAGCAGCTTTTAACTCAAAAAGTAAAAATAATGTAAGTAGCTAGAAACATCTGTAAAACACCTGTGGGATAAATTCTCACTACACCCATAGATGAATGCCTTGAGTAGTGTAATTTTCTTAAAATAGGGTCAGTTCTGTGAGGTGTCTTTAAGGCTGGATTCACGCGTCTCATTAAAAATATGGGGGGGGGGTTGCTGCAAATCGTGGTAAAACTGCCACTCCTTAGCGAAAAATGTATTACATTGGCATAGACAAACGCATTTTAACTGCAACGTGAAAACTTAGCCTTATTAGTTCACCTCAGAGCCTTTTCAATTGGTCTAGTGCTGTGTAAATCACTAAACTAGGCCTCAAGTGCGCATAATGCTCTTTCATTCCTAAACTTTGTCGTATGTCCAGGCAATAGATAAGGGCCACATGTAGGGGGTTCTTAAAATCAGGAAACAGCAAAATAATTAGAGAGCTGTCTTTGCACAGTGGCACAAGTTCGGCACAACATATTGGCATATATCTATAGAAAAATTGCAGTTTTCACTCTAGATGAATTCCTCGATTGGTGTAGTTTCCAAAATGGAATCACTTCTTTGGGGTTTCCACTGTATTGGTACATCAGGACAATGAAACATGGCATCTGAAAAACATCCCAGTGAAATCTGCACTGCAAAAACCAAATGGCACTCCTTCCCCACTGAGACCTGCCATGTGCCCAAACAGCAGTTTATGACAACATATGGAGTATTGCCATACTTGGGAAATACACATGAATGTATGAGAGCGGGCTGCGGCTGTGTAATAGTCATTGCCCCGCTCCTGAGTCCTGACAAGTGCGCGCCGTCAGGATGATGCGATGCGGCCAGCGCTGCACTAATGAGTGGAGGCACTGAAGACAGAACATGGCGGGCGCACTACAAAACACCCCCATGTTCTGTCTTCAGTGCCTGAACCGCCGCTCATTACTGCAGCGCCGGCCACATCACCTCATGCTGACCGCATGCGCACTTGTCATAAGCTGGGCAATGGTTGTATTACACAGCCGGAGCCCCGCTCTATAACGGCGGAGATCCGAGTAACCTCATCTCCGCTGCTATTCCTCTGAATGCTGCGATCAAAGCTGACTGCAGCATTCAGGAGAAAATGAGAATGGGGGGGGGTGCCCCTGGATCGCGACACAGGGAATTCCTGTGACTCGATCGAGGACCATACCATATATGGCCCGACAGCCCAGGGTCTATTGAAGGACTATAGTTCCTGTTAGGGAATACTTAGATATGTCCTAACTGCCTGTGTACTATACGTACGCAGGCTAATTTACTGGCATATATCCGATTTATGCCAGTACATTAAAGTTTAAAAATAAAGTAAAAACAAAGGAATATTACATTTAAATAAAATACAGACACCTTTTTTTACAATAAACATTAAAATAAGTCTCCATACATAAAATATACACATTCGGTATTGGCACGGCTGTAGTAACCTGCACAACAATTTTTTTTTTCGCGTCATTTATGATGTGTATGCTGTAAAAAAAATAAAAATAAAAAATATTTCTTTCACTTATTATTGTGAGGCACGAGGTGTGATGAATTTAACCTCCATGTGCCTCAGATTAATAGTAATTAACCCCATCATGTACCACACACATTAACCCATTATGACTGACAAACATAATGGGGTTAATTACTATTAATGTGAGGCACAATTCACCATCACGCCTCGCATCACAAAATGGGAGAACTTTGTTTTTGTTTTTTTATTACTGTTGGCAAAGTATCGTTTTTGAATACTACATGAAGTATCGGTATCGAAGTCCAAATTCTGGTATTGTGACTTCCCTAGTAGGTATGATACCTTTTATTGGCTAACCAGAAAATTATGTATTCAATCTTTTAGAGAACGGAGGCTCCTTCAGGCAAGTTTACAAATTAATAACTTTTAACACATTTAAGATGTTACACAAAGACAATTCGTGTCGTTTTAAGGACAACCGATAAAAAAAAATTTGGGATTTCAAACTGATAACGCTCCAGTCATTGACACTAGGCCTCAATCTAACATCTGGATTTATGAGCCATAACATGAACACACTTCGCCTCCCCCCATCCCCCCCAATCAGACTGACTCCAGATCCCTTAACTCCTAATTCCTATAATCTCAGTTTTATTGCCCCTGCTTATTTTAATGATGTATCACCTCATGTACAAATTGTCCTTGTGTAACATCTTAATAATAATTTTTTTTTTCTTATCTTCTAATGCCTCATGCACACGACTGTGTGTGCTGGCTAGGTCCCGTCAGTGTTCTGTGGAAAGATAGGACATGTCCTATCTTTCCACGGATCAGAGAATAGGGTGAGTTTTTACGGACCAGATTCACTCACTAATGTGAATGTGTCTGTGAAAACCATCGGGTGCAACTGGCATTAGTCATTCATTTACCTGATGGAGCCTTTGTGTTTTGAAAGCTTGCATACATAATTTTTCTGGTTAGCCAATAAAGGTATCATACCTACTATACTTTTGTGTTTTTTTTTTTGTTTTTTTTTTACACAAGTATTTAACATTGCAGGATTTATTTTTATAAATTGAGTAAACATCCAACATTTACCACCAAATAACCATACAATGTGTCTCCATAAAAGAATCACTTGGATGAGTAAAAGCCTTTCCATTTACTACCACATAAAGTGACCAATTTGAAAAATAGCGCTGCGTCTTGATGTGTAAAACAGGCACCCACCTTTATGGGGTTAGTTTCTGTAGACAATCAAAATTGTCAGCTCAGAAGATGGGCTGTTATTTCATTCTGTGATTAAGATCCACAAGGTTTAAAACGCACAGCATTTGTGGGACCGGTCTGCTCACCATGTCTCTGCAACGTGATTTTTTTTTAAGGAATATTTGAATAACTGAAAATAAGACTGGTTATTATGTCATCCTTGGCTCCTCCATAGGACCAACCCCCCTAGAACTAAACCGAGTACTTTAGCATAGTAGATGGATCGGCCTATATAGGACCTTCTGACTCCATACACAATGTGTAATAAATAGACAGAGTTACTGCCAAATATATATTTTATTGGGTGAATAAACGTGTTGCTTTCGGACTGAAGTATAGCAAAATTCCAGGTAAACCAATTTTCACTTTCCTCTCATCTTCAGCATTATAGAAGAGATTTAAGCAGCAGAAATGGGGGAGTTAGGTTTTAAACACTGCACTTAGAACGCCAGTGCCAAAGGCTGAACTCTTTGTATTGATGTCAAGCCTGTAATGCTTAGTGTATCTAAACCTTCAACAAACTTCTGACATGTCATAGTGACCGGTCAGATGGTTTCAGCGGTGGGGGTCGGAGCACTGAGACCCCCCACCGATCGCTAGAACTCGAGCGCTTCTACCGCTTCATTCTAGTGATCGATGGGGCTCTCAGTGCTCAGACCCCCACCAATCAAAACTTCTGACATGTCACTATGACATGTCAGAAGTTTGTTGAAAGTTTAGTTAACCTTTAATCAAAGTAGATTGGGAATTTTTAGCAAACTTTCCTCAATAATACAATTGATAACCGTGAAACGCGCCTTAAGGCCTCGTGCACACGACTGTATTGGTGTGTACGGGCCGTGACGTGCGGCTCGGACGGCCGAAGAGTGTCGCCCGCAAATTGCGGGCCGTGCACATGGCCACGTGCATTCATTTCTATAAACTTGGACCGCAAACACAGCCATAATAAGACATGTCCGTTCTTTTTGCGGTCCAGGCTCCTGGGCAATGCACGGACCGTGGAAACCAAGGTCGTGTGCATGGGCCCATTGAAATGAATGGGGCTGCAAATTCACCCTCAGATTTGCGGGTGAATTGCGGCCACAAAAATACGTTCGTGTGCATGGGGCCTAGGTGTACTGGTCTTTATTCCTGTTTTGAAGCCATCCACAAGAATTGCAGAAAACAAGGAATATCAACAGAGAAATCAGAATCTGCTAGCCAAGCAGAGAATTTCTTCCATATACTAGAATAAGTTCTATTTGTAGACTCTTTACGTTAATAAACGGGAAGTATCAATCACTGCATTAGAGAACCCTCTGTCCTTTACTTTAGTTCTCTCACATTCCAGGCTCTAAAATTACGTTTGGGGATGTCTGGATGGAACAGGTCCTTTTGTAGTAGAAGGCATGGATTAAGAGGCAGTTTGCAGTATTCCCCACTTGAAACATGCAACAATAGGGGGAGCGAGGCCCTGCAGAGCCAGAATGGGGCAATAAAGTGCACTCTGGGATGTTCTATGAGGATCTTCTTTAGAAATCTCTGGATTAGGGAGACTGGAGTATGTAAAGGAAGCGACCATTCCAGCTGATTGAAAACCCATTGATTGCTGTGGGACGGTTTTATCGATTCAGGGAGCAGAATTCCAGATGGGTTTTTTTTTTTGCTGTTGCTGGTCACCGTTATGTCTAACTCTAGTAATAGAGGGAAATATTTGGGATTAAATTCCCATTATGATGAATTTATTGTGTTCCAAATTAGAGGATCCGCTTGTGTATTCAAACAACCTCTGATATGCATGGCTTTCAGGTGTAACAATAATTCTTCCGCTTAGTTAAAGATCTTCATTCACTCTTTCAACAGTGACTTGCTTCTTGTATTTCCGTTTGTTGATATAATAGACCGAGACCAGGTTGTTCAACTGGAGAATAACCGCCTTGTCTCTTACTTGATTTTTGCAGTGAAACAAAGCTAAACTGATGGCCTTCAAGTCACCAAAATTGGAAAACTGATGTCTGTACTTCTTGCCAAACTTTCTGTACCCAGTTAATCACTACAGATGCATCTGCTCATCTTCAGATCGTCACTGCATTTTTGTATTGAAAATTCCTCCCCCTGGAGATGTTTTTATACTGAGGCCACTAACCTAGAATCTTCTTTATTTCTGTCTTTAGGCTGACTAGGGACTGAAGGTTGTCTGGATTGCGATTTTAGGTTGCTAGCATATCTTGCTGCAATTCCCTGATGTGGGACTGGGCCCAAGGTACTGCATTTATAGCAGCTGTAAAATATCCCAGAGTCTACATAATGCTGTGGACCGATAGATGCATCGCTGTGATATGACAATGAACTTCCTTTTGCATTATCGTCATCTTCTCTGGGGGCAGATACAGAGCCAAAGAACTGGAGTCTATCGGAAACCCTAGAAATTACTTCCTTTTTGACGGACACCCGATTTCTCCCAATTGATGATGAACCCAGATTTTGAAACAACTGAACAGTGTTGCGAAGATGACTCTGAGGCATAGGTACTGATGCAGCCACCAAAAGCTAGTCGTTTAGGTATGGAAATACCTGTAGACTTTAGATGCACAAGGCTGCAACCACAACCACCGCTACCTTTGGGAAAATCCTGGTAGCAAGACATAGGCCAAAAGGAAGCGCCTTGAATTGTAGATGTTTCATATTACCTGATGAGAAATAGCTCTTTTGATGACTCTGCTGAAGAATTTCTTTATAGGAATATGAAGATAAGCATCTTTCAGGTCTTAAAATGCCATGAAATGATCTTGTAGTCTTATACTTGTCTTGGATATTATCATATCCATTTTGAAACAAATCTTTTTGAGACAGCGTGTAATGTCCAATGGGTTTGTGGAACCACTGGGCTACTCCACCGCAACAGAGTAGCTGCTGGCCAGACAGATGTAATACAGTCACTGGTAGATGGTACCTTGGTGGCAGCTGGACACTAGCAGGTAGCGGATACAGGCTGGTGCCGGATTAATGTACATGGACACAGGATGCAGTATAGGGGACTGGTCAGGATACAGAAACTTTTGCAGGCAAACGCTGAGTTAGTACAACATTGCTCAGGCACTTGGGAGATGGTGAAGGTGCCGTGCCTTAAGTAGTCCTGGGAAGCAGCAGGGGTGGTTGGGTAACTTTTGAATTTTGCATTCACTGGGCCCTGCTCACGCACTAGGGATCCGGCGGCTGTGAGCTGCGGAAGAGGCCGCCGAGCAAGGTACGAGACCCGGTAATAGGGACCGCTGCCGGTGTTACATAGCTGTTGACATATCGCAGATTTGTAATTAGGCACCACTTCTCCCCTGGCTCGGGGACAAAAAAAAAAATCATGGAATACACCCCACGACCTTTCACTTCTTCTGGAACGGGTTCTAAGGCATTTTTGTTTAAGAACTCTTCCACCAAGATGTTTATACGTGAATCTTTTTGATCGTTCAGAAGGAATATGTGTCTTGGGGTATAATAGAACGCCATTGCATAACCTTCATTGACATTGTGAAGCACCCACTTGTCTGTTGTAACATTTAACTAGGAGGGATTTTTTAAGTGGCCGTCTACTTTTAACAAACATCTGACATCAAAATTCTGACTTGGAGGGATGTGGATTCTCTGGCTTTTTCTTAAAAATGTCAGAGAAAGGTCTGCGAAATATGTGGTCTGATATAGCTTGCTCATTTCTTTTGCGGAAATCTGACTTGAAGAAGGAATATGTACCTCGACAGGAAAGATTTTTTTTTTTAACTGAATATTTTGCTGCTTTGTAAAATATTATTTTTTTCCCCTCTATGTACTTCAAGGAGCTTATTTAATTGAGCTCAGTAGAGCCTCGCTGGCTCAAAAGAAAGGGCACACAAATTGTTCTTAGAAGCGACATCCCTCAACCATGTTTTAACCAAATGGCTCTTCTGGCTGTATTTCACAAGGCCACATTTTTAAAAGAGGCTCTAAAGACATCGTAAGGGAAATCGCACGAGTAATCTGCAGCTGACTTAAGGGGGTTTTCCCACGAGAGACATTTATGACACATTCACAGGACATGTCATAAATGTCAGATAGATGCGGGTCCCACCTATCTCCAGAACAGGGTCCCCTAAACCCCGTTCAGCTGCTCTGTGTTACAGCTGAATGAGGTAAATTCCGACCATGAAAAACATATGGTCGTGAGTTACGTAAACAGCGTAAATCGCTGAGCTACGTTGTTTTCGTAAGTCATAGAACTTAATGGTAGTTACAGAAACAGCGTAGCTCGCATGCTATGCTGCTTCTGTAACTGCCATTCACTACTATTGGAGTTATGGAAACAGCGTAGCTCAGCGAGTTACGCTGTTTACGTAACTCATTACCATATAACCTTTTTCATGGTCGGAAAACACCTCATTCAGCCGCAACACACAGCAGCTAAACAGCGGGGGCCCCGTTCTGGAGATAGGTGCGGTTCCCAGAGGTGAGACCCGGATCTATCTCACATTTATGACATATCCTGTGGATATGTCATAAATGTCTGTAATGTCCCCAAGACATTACTATAAAGATAATGTATTGTAATGTATTGTAATTGTATTTTATGACCTTTTTCCAACTATTAGGTACTGTCACTTTAAAAAGTAAATGTGAATTTGCAATACACTGTTTTATAGCTTATGCAGGAGTGTCAGATACAGGGGAAGTTTCCAGAAGGTGGGAGGAGCTTAGGAAAAGAGGCAGTTGGAAAAGGCAGTCGCTGAGGAGGAGAGTTGGAGTGAGTGAGCAGTTGAGGTAACAGCAAAGTGGAGTTGCTCCTGAGTTTTATCCATCCTAGATCCAGAGACAGGCTGCCTACAACATCAGGCCATAGAAAAGCTCGCAGAAGGAAACTGAATAAGCTGAGGAGAAGTAGTTCTTAACACAGAGGAACCAGAAGCCATTAACACCGCCACCATGTATGTTGGTGAGTCTCATCCGTCATTATACTAGCCCTGACTACCCATGATAGAGGCAGAAGTAGTACAGGCCATTACAGAGATTGGACAGATACTGCATTGCCCAATTGGACAGACACTGCATTGTCCCACATACTATGGGATCAGCTATGCCCTAGAATTGCCGAGGGTAGGATCAGAAGAGGAGCAGTGAGGGAGGGTCGCCCACTCCTGCGGATTATATGAGAAGCAGAAAACTTCTGGGTCTGCATTGTATTGGAAGGATTGAGTTTTACTATAAGGAATTGTGCCTCCATTCTATGTGGAAGATTGTAACCGCCATGTTTGATGCTGAAGTAAATTGTGCCGCGAGCTCACCTGTTCAACTACCACCTCAACCTCCTGTCTTATGCTGTAACCATCAAGCGTATTGTGCCCAGTAAAATCTACTGTGAAAGTTTATTGAACCCTGTCTCCTGGAACATCTTTATTTCGGGGTACACCACATAACACCCCAGGGGACAGAGAACAGTGTATCCCGGAAGCACCACCTTTATTTCACTGGTTCCTCGGCCCGAGGAGCGGGAGAGAGAGAAAGGGCGCCAAAACCAATGCCAGCTCCTAGAGTCCCTCCCTCCGCGACTCGGCGCCTGCGGTTTACCACACGAATCTTGGCGTCACGAACAGGATCATCGCCTCTTTTGTGAGAGACTTTAGTAAAAATTCAGCACATAAGAGGTTAATCAGCCATTTTGCAAGATGCTTTGTTTTATTCCAGCACATGTAAGGTTAATCAGCAATTTTGGAAAGACTGTAAAGATGCAACCTTATATTAGTAATACTCTGCAGTGTGATCTGTCAGACAATTGTTTGGAAATTGCTGCCTTGAAAGTTACAAAACGTGCTGTGAGAGACTTTATTTGGGTTTCAAATTGTTTACTGCGCCACTGCTGGGCTTTACACCAGCCCTGCAGGGGTTAACTACTAGAGTCGCCAACCGTCAACTGAAAGGCGGGAAAAACAGTTGACCATCCCTGAAAAGGTTAACTGCAGTGAGTTTATTGTGCCAGAGAGGCGCCATTGAACAGCCCAAGCAAAAGGCGGGAAAAGTAGAACCCCACTGCCTAGCAACCAAGTTTGAATATCAGCCGGCATCAACAGAAAGCAGCCGGAGCTAAGCCGCAGTGATCGGAAGCCAGGTACAGCCAGCTCGATCAAGTGCAAGTTAGCCGGATCTAAAAAGTACCTCCCGGAGCCAGAGTTCTGCTCTAAAAGGTTCTTGTACAGCAGGGAGGTGTACACTGGAAAAAGTCTGGGCGCCATCTTGGCGAAAGGCCGGAAGTGAAGAGCGCCCCCATCTTGCGAGTTGCACGGTGGTTCGCTTGTAAAGGTTGGGACTGATGGGCAACGCCCACCGACGTCATCGGAAGTGATGTCACCCAGAGCTTGCTAATGAGACTGAACAGACGGACGTCCTGAGGAGATCGGCTGCTGAGCCCTGTGTGCAAATGGCGGAGAGGATGCATAGTGTCTCATCTACTGAGACTCCTTATGAAAGACGGCTAGATGGCTAAGAGGAAACCCCGGTTCATCAAACGACTCTGGCTGGAGTACGCCGCTTTGCACCCCCGGTCCTGCCACCTCGTGGACGTGCGCAGGTGATCAAGGACATGTTCCTAGATGAGGCGCAAGAATGGAGGATAAAGGTGGAGAAAGCTGCCTATCAGTGGAGGATTGGTCGGGAGTCCCGTCCACACTGGTTTGGTGGAAAACGAAGGACAGGAACTGTACTGGACTTCAACATCCAGCAAGGGTACGGGTTCATCTGGGAAGAAGAGAAGCGCCTGAAGGTGTTCGTGAATCAGCGCTCAGTGAAGTTGCCCTCCTTACCGGGACACCTACACAACTTGTGGCCGGGAGAGAAGGTGAGCTTCACTTTAAAAATGGGTCCAAAGGGATACTGGGCGGCAGAGGTGGATCGGATCTCTGTACAGTTGGCCAATGAGATCTGGGAGGAAAGGCCCCATGCAATGGGATGTCTCCAGCAGACCGAAGATGGGATGCAGTTCAGACCATTTCCCATCCGGGCTGGAGCCCCTGCGTTGTCACCACCAACCGCAGCCGCAGCTTCCATGCCAACTGTACATTTCCTCTGTACAGATACAGTCGAACCCCATAGAGTCTGCACCGCATGTTTCATCCCAAGCGGCTGCAGCCACCATTTCTACAGTGGCCTGCGCAGTGTCCATCCTAAATACCGGACACCTGTCTCTACACGGAAACACTGTAGCTGACTGTGCTGGTCAGTAAAGAAAGAAAACTCCTGATGTTTCCTGGTTGGCTATAAATCCATTTTTCCTTTTGATTGATGATTGTTCAGTGCCGAACTTGTAGACACTGCCCCAGTTGTGCTGTTGCACCCCTTCTTGCTGAAAAGAACGACCGACCTGGGAGAGGTAGCCCTCCAGTCATTGTTGCACCCCATCTTGCTGAAAAGGACATATGCCCTTTTTCCCATTTACACCCTCTTCTGCTGGAAAAGAGAGTCATCACCCCTATGCTGTTTGTTCCTGATATCCTGCTAAAAAGGACTAATGTGTACCTGAAAGTGTCTTATTAACTGCCTTTAATGTGAATGTTGCAGTAATATTTTAGGTCCCTGTACTTACAGCAGTTCTGATGCACCAGAGGTGCAGACGCCGAGGACAGCTTTATTTAAGTCTGGGCGTATGTAATGTCCCCAAGACATTACTATAAAGATAATGTATTGTAATTGTATTTTATGACCTTTTTCCAACTATTAGGTACTGTCACTTTAAAAAGTAAATGTGAATTTGCAATGCACTGTTTTATAGCTTATGCAGGAGTGTCAGATACAGGGGAAGTTTCCAGAAGGTGGGAGGAGCTTAGGAAAAGAGGCAGTTGGAAAAGGCAGTTGCTGAGGAGGAGTGAGTGAGCAGTTGAGGTAACAGCAAAGTGGAGTTGCTCCTGGGTTTTATCCATCCTAGATCCAGAGACAGGCTGCCTACAACATCAGGCCATAGAAAAGCTCGCAGAAGGAAACTGAATAAGCTGAGGAGAAGTAGTTCTTAACACAGAGGAACCAGAAGCCATTAACACCGCCACCATGTATGTTGGTGAGTCTCATCCGTCATTATACTAGCCCTGACTACCCATGATAGAGGCAGAAGTAGTACAGGCCATTACAGAGATTGGCAGAGATTGGACAGATACTGCATTGCCCGATTGGACAGACACTGCATTGTCCCGCATACTATGGGATCAGCTATGCCCTAGAATTGCCGAGGGTAGGATCAGAAGAGGAGCAGTGAGGGAGGGTCGCCCACTCCTGCGGATTATATGAGAAGCAGAAAACTTCTGGGTCTGCATTGTATTGGAAGGATTGAGTTTTACTATAAGGAATTGTGCCTCCATTCTATGTGGAAGATTGTAACCGCCATGTTTGATGCTGAAGTAAATTGTGCCGCGAGCTCGCCTGTTCAACTACCACCCCAACCTCCTGTCTTATGCTGTAACCAAAGTAACAATCAAGCGTATTGTGCCCAGTAAAATCTACTGTGAAAGTTTATTGAACCCTGTCTCCTGGAACATCTTTATTTTGGGGTACACCACATAACACCCCAGGGGACAGAGAACAGTGTATCCCGGAAGCACCACTTTTATTTCACTGGTTCCGCGGCCTGAGGAGCGGGAGACAGAGAAAGGGCGCCGCCGTGACCAAAGGGCGCCAAAACCAACCCCAGCTCCTAGAGTCCCTCCCTCCGCGACTTGGCGCCCGCGTTTTACCACATGTCCTTCATGGGAAAACCCCTTTAAGAGATGAAAGTTGGTCTAGAAGTTCCTCTCTTGGTACCTGGATTTCTCTACCAAGTTGACTTAACCAGACTTAAGGGTTGGAAAACTATAGCAATGGCAGCTTTGGTCAGGGAAACTGTCACAGCTGTGGGGTATGTGGACCCACTAGGCCGCTCCGCCGTAGCGGAGAAGCAGCTGGCCAAACAAGAGTCAATTAAAGTCTTTAGGACAAGAGTACCTGGATAGAAGATTTGGCAGACACTTGGCGTGGCATGGCAGATGATACTTGGCACAGAGCATGAACTCGACTCCGACACTAGACTTTGCACTGGAACAAACAGAATTACTGGGTACGGGTACAGGTTACGGGAACAGAGGATAAAGGATACAACTAAGGAACCATTTGCAAACGAACATGGGAAGACACAACAATGCTCAGGCAAGGAATCAATGGGCAGAATTACTTTTGTAGTTTCTGGTATGCTGGGAGAGGTTGGGGTAGATTCTCAAGCGAGCACACGCACCCTACAAGCAGCAGTAGCCAAGGACAGTAATACGTGCAGGCCTCAGAGGAGGGAGATGCTGACTTGAGTTCACTGGCCTGTGGCCACTGTAGGGCAAGTGAGGGCATGTACCTGGTTGATACATAGGGCTCTCCAGAACTGTATTGTACACCCCGATCTGACACAATATGAAGGGGGAGGCCGTGCAAACAAATATGTGCTGGATAAACAAACTTGTCAGAAGAGGGAAGGCCAGTTAAATGGACAAAATGTGCCATCTTGGAGAAGCGGTCCACCACGACCCAGACTGTAGTACATCCAGTAGCAGGAGGGAGGTCAAAATTCCATGGCGATGTGTTGCCAGAAAGTATAAGGAACTGGCAGAGGTAGGAGCAGGCCAGCAGGTTTAGAATGAGTAGCCTTGTTTTGGGCACAGTTCATACAGGAAGAAACATAGTCCAAGACATATTTAGGTAGCATGGGCCACCAGTAGTGACGAGCAATAAAGTCCTGAGTTTTACGGACACCAGAGTGCCCAGCCAGTTTGGAATTATGTCCCCAGCCGAGAAATCTTCTCTTGTCAGGAAGACGGACAAAACTCTTCCCAAGAGGAATGTCCTTGATTTGCAGAGAGTTAACAGCAATCATCCTGGAAGGATCAATGACATGTTGAGGACTTTCTTCAGTCGTTAGTCTCAAACGACCGGGACAGGGCATCGGCCTTAATGTTTTTGTCCGCAGGGCGGAAATGAAGCAGGAATTGAAATCTGGCAAAGAACAGTGACCATCTGACTTGACAAGGGTTCAGTAGTTGTGCAGACTGTAGATATGTGAGATTCTTGTGATCCGTGAAGATAATGATGGGATGACCAGCCCCCTCCAACGGGTGTCTCCACTCTTCTAAAATGTGAAAGGAAAAAGAAGAGAAGAGGAAAACGGCACTTCTCTAAGGTAATACTGTTTTGAAGGTATATAGATAACAGTGCATAGTGAGCTGGTTTACTCACCTAGTTTTGTTATGCAAGTATAGGCACAACGCTACTGCTTTGCATTGATAATAGTGATGGTCTTTCTCTAGGTGCCGGCTGCCACCCGCTGCTATCCCTCGGGTGGAATCCTCTGTGCCCGGGGAGAAGGAATCAAAAGAAGTATGTTTTTCTTAGGTTTATGTTTTATTGTCATACATTACGCGTTTCAGGACCGGACAGGTCCCTTAGGCTCAAAAAAAGAAAAAAACATATACCTAAGTAAATCATACTTCTTTTGGAAAAATTAGCTGCCAGGCGCCATGTCCCGAATGCTGCACTTTTTCTCCTATCTATTGATTCCACTTTTCAAAGGCCAACTTGACAGAGAGTAATTCTTGGTCCTCAATGGAATAGTTGCGCTCTGCAGGAGAAAAGTGTTTGGAGAAAAAAACACAGGATATTTCCTTGCCCTTGGAATTCTTTTGAAACAGGATTGCTCCCACACCAATGGAAGAGGCGTCAACCTCCAACGAATACTGTCAAGTCACATCAGGATGATGAACAGAAGCAGAAGTGAAGGTGCTTTTGAGGTTGGAGAATGCTGACTCTGCTTCAGGGGTCCAGTCCTTAGCGTTCACTCCCTTCATTAAGGGAGCATTAAGAGATGAGAAATTTGGGATGAACTGACGATAAAATCCTGTGAATCCTAGACATCTCTGTACGGCTCAGGGACCTTGAGGACGTGGCCACTCCAAGACGGACTTCACTTTCTCCGGATCCATTTGTAGACCACGTTTAGAGATAATATAGCTCATGAAGGACAAAGATTTTCTTTCAAATACGTACTTCTCAAGTTTACCGTATAAACGGTTACCCGCGACAGGACTTGGCGAACATGCTTCCAAATGCGTCGTCAGATCAGGTGAGTAAATGAAGATGTCATCCAGATAAACCACCAACAGACATACAGAAGATCACTGGAGATGTCCTTCACAAACTCCTGAAACACTGCTGGAGCGTTACACAGTCCAAAGGGCATTACGAGATACTCGTAGTGACCAAAACACATCAATATTGCTAATATAGCCCTTGTTTCCTAGGTACCTATTGAATGCTTACTAATATTATAAGGTATAACTTTATTGTAAATGACTTTTAAGCATACAAATGAAGATTAAAAGCGCAATGTGAACTGAAAGTCCCTAATTTGTAATGCTATTATTGCTCAGTAGTCTGTACTATCTGAGTGCAGGGTCAAACCAACATCTCTGATGACCACACTGCCTGTATGAAACAACTATCGTTAGCGGCTGCAGTCCACTTAGGAGAGGACTTAGAATTGACAGAACACATTGAATTTTAAATAGAGAAAAGCCCCCCTGACATGTTTCACCACCATAGTAGGGAAAAATGGGGCTAATGTCGGCGAACGCGGCTAGGTCTCCGATTTATGACCTCACTCATGACGTCAGCTAAACTGATGCTACCAATCAAAATCGTCCTCATAAGACAAGCCCCTAGGTGGAAAGATTTTCTCCAATCACGCAGCACTAACGCCCAACCAATGAGGGACTTATTTTCGCTCCTGTGGTTAAAGTGATTGACTGGAGTGTACTCCAACCCCGCAACGCTAAAGCCCGACCAATAGGGGACTCACTTTCGCAGTAGAAGGATTGTTAAGTATAGAATCCAGTTCACTGCGCATGTCCGTGAACTTAGAATTTGGAGCACATACATACTTAAAGTGATGATGAAAAAATATATATCACAGAAGTACCAGGTGTAAAAGAAAAAGAAAAAAAGCCACTGTGCCTGTCAATGGACTTGGATACAAAAAAGCAGTGGAAGACACAAATTTAAGTATCTTTAAATCGATGGATTATAATAGAAAGTAATAAATTAAAATATTCCACTATCAGTTACTCTATATTAACACCCATCTACTTGGTAGAATATCTTGTAATTGTTATTAAGACAGTATACAAATGATATATCTATGTGATAGGAGAGCTGTCAAGAATGGAAAGAGAAGATCACTACACATATCAGTGAGCTTGGACATTGCCCAATACTAATAACTGTAGCGCAGGACCGGCCTTCGGGGTGTGCGAGCTGTGCAAGCATGTAGGGGGCGCCACTGGGCTCTGCCTCTACTCTGTGCTCTGTTCTTTGTTACACACACGGACTAAGAGCCGAGGAACAAGAGAAGAGGAGGAAGCTCCGCCCACAGCCCATTCTTGCCCGAAGCCTGTGATCCTGTCAGCATGGAGAGATGGTGAGTGTCTGTGTGTCTCTGTGTGTATATGTGTGTATGCAGTATGTGTCTCTGTGTGTATGCAGTATGTGTCTCTGTGTGTATACAGTATGTGTCTGTGTGTATACAGTATGTGTCTGTATGTGTATATGTTACAGTGTGTGTGTGTGTGTGTGTGTGTGTGTGTATACAGTGGGTGTCTCTGTTTTTGTATGTGTATATGTTAGTGTGTCTGTGTGTCTCTGCATGTGTTTATGTATCTTTGTAAAAGTGTGTGTTCATAAAACAAAGATATCTGTGCTGCCTCCTATATACCCTGCTGCCCCCTTTATACCCTACTGCCCCTTTATATCCTTCTGCCCCTATATATCCTGCTGTCCCGTATATATCCTGCCACCTCCTATATACCCTGTTGCCCCCTATATATCCTGCTGCCCCTATATATATCCTGCTGCCCCTATATATCCTGTGTCCCCTATATACCCTGCTGCCGCTATATACCCCACTGCCCCCTATATACCCTGCTGTTCCATATATATCCTACTGCCCCCTATATATCTTGCTGCCCTTATATAACCTGCTGCCTCCTATATACCCTGCTGTCCCTTATATACCCTGCTGTTCCTTATACACTCTGCTGCCCCTATATACCTTGCTTCCCCTTATATACCCTGCTGCTCCTATATACCCTGCTGCCCCTTATATACTCTGCTGCCCCTTATATACTCTGCTGCCCTTATATATATGCCTCTGTGTGTGTTTATATGTGTCTGTGGGTATAGTTATCATCTGCGACATTATCTGTACTCAGAGAGTTATCACTGTGTTATCAGCGGTGTTACATAGGACTGCAGGTAACATTTACTGCATTATCTGTATTCAGAGATTTATCACTGTGTGTTATATGTGGTGTTACAAAGGACTGCAGGTAGCATGTACAACATTATCTGTACTCAGGGAGTTGTCACTGTGTTATCAGCTGTGTTACATAGGACTGCAGGTAACATTTATTGCATTATCTGTATTCAGAGAGTTATCACTGTGTGTTATATGTGGTGTTACATAGGACTGCAAGTAACGTCTACTACATTATCTGTACTTAGAGAGTTATCACTGTGTTATCTGTGGTGTTACATAGGACTGCAGGCAACATCTACTACATTATCTGTACTCAGTTATTACTGTGAGTTATCTGTGGTGTTACATAGGACTGCAGCCAACATCTACTACATTATCTGTACTCAGTTATTACTGTGTGTTATCTGTGGTGTTACATAGGACTGCAGGTAACATCTACTACATTATCTGTACTCAGCTATCACTGTGTGTTATCGGTGGTGTTACATAAGGCTGCATGTGAAATCTATGACTTTATCTGTACTGGGTATATATGGGTCTGTTTGTGAATGTGTCTCTTTGCTTGTATATATGTGCCTTTTATGTATTTGTATATGTTTCTGTCTGTGTATTTATCTGCCGGTGTATGTGTGTATATGTGTCTGTACGTCTATATATTTACCTGTATGTATATATTCCAGATGTGTGTATGTATATGTGCCTGTATGTCTAAATATCTGTCTTTACGTATATGAAAAGTATATATGTTCCAGTATGTGATTCATTTTTGGTTTGTGTAGGGGGCAGCAATAGAGAGTCCCGCACAGGGCGCCATCCAACCTAAGGCCAGCCTTGCTGTAGCGTCCATGGCGGCGGGCCGTCGAGTTTACTCACCTCCCGACGCCAGCAGCCATGGATCTGTGAGCGCTGTTCCCCATCGTCTTCCTAGGAGACGCCAGTGCTCACTTCCGCTCCGGTCCCCTGTGTCCCGTAGGGTGCGCGCGCACGCTCGTGCCCGCTCTTAAAGGGCCGGCGCGCACATGTAAAGACAATCATCATCATCAACTTAAATGATTTCCTGGACTATAAGAAGGCCCCTGCCCTTCTGATCCTTGCCTGAGCGTTGTTAGTGTATCTCAAGTCTGTCTTGTAAATGGTCCCTTAGTGTTTCCTGTTCCAGTTGTTACCCGTGCCTTGTTACCTGTTCCTGTATCTCGTGCTGTGTTCTTGTTCCTGTGCCTACTAGTATTGGAGTCGTGTCTACTGCACCTGCTATCGTTTGCCACGTCCTGTGTCATCCGCCACGTCCTGTGTCATCTGCCACGTCCAGTATAATCTGCCACGTCCAGTGTGATTCGCCACGACTGGCGCAACCTGCGCAACCCACCTCCATCCATGCCAGAGCTGTGGCCAATAGCTGGACTACCCAGGTACCCTCGTGCGGGACTTTGTAATACTGGGGTGCTCTGTTGTCTGGCCAGCTGCCTCCGCGCTATGGCGGTGTGGCCTAGTGGGTTCACATACCCACAAACCGTGACAACAACCATATCACCAGTAGGGAGAGGAGTGCCCTTAGGGCCTTGGAGGATTTGTATGATTAGAACGAATATCCAGCGAGTGAGGCAATTGGTCCCTTTTCTTCATTTCGTCCTAAATCTAAGAGTACACCTCCTTTTTCACAGTACTCGTATATAGATACTTTTGTAAATATGGTCAGTTCGGGTTTACAACAACTCAGAACTAACAAAGCCAGAGTCTTTGACAATCTCAGTAAAAGTGAACAAATAGCTCTGGAAGAATTATCCAGGAATGAAGATCTAATTTTTAAGCCATCAGATAAAGGAGGGAACATAGTGATCATGGACCGCACTGACTATGTGTGTATGGTCCAGAGGTTGCTTGGTGACACCACCACATATACAATTCTGGATAGTAATCCTACTGATAAATTTCTATCTCAATTACGGAATATACTTACCGAAGCTAAAACTAAAGATCTTATCACACAAGATGAATTCAAATAAATGTATAACCCTGTACCTACTTTGGCTACATTCTATGCACTGCCGAAGTTTCATAAGGCCTCTCGCCCTGTCCCTGGCAGGCCTATAGTTTCGGGCAATGATAACTTAACACAAGGGAACAGCACTTATGTTTATGAGATTTTATCATCTTTTGTCACTTCCCTTCCATCATTCTTGCGGGATACTAAGGACGCTGTCACCAGGATTCATGAAATTCATGTAACAGAGACTACTCTTATAGCAAGTATCGATGTAGAATCGTTATACACTAATATACAACATCATTTCGGACTCTTAGCCGTAAAACATTTTCTCAGCACTAGGGGTATTCAGTTTCAATCACATAACAAATTTGTCCTTACACTTCTTGATTTTCTTTTAACACAATTATTTCACATTCAATGTTAAAATTTGCCATCAATTAAAAGGCACTGCTATGGACACAGTTTATGCACCCACTTATGCAAAACTTATTTTTGGGGTGGTGGGAATATTTTCAAGTTTTTTCTGAAGATCTTTTGTTTTACACATCTCACATTTTATTTTTGGGTCTATATTGATGATATTTTGATTTTATGGGATGGTGACAAAACAATATTTTCTGATTTTCTCACGATTCTTAACAATAACACTATTGGGATGAAGTTCACTTACGAAATTCATGAAACTGAAATTAATTTCCTTGATCTGAGAATTTCTTTGGATCCTGGTGGCAGTGTAGATACTGACATCTTTTGTAAACCTACTGCCACTAATATTTTTCTACATTGGAATAGCTATCATCTACCAAGCCTGAAGAAGGGAATCCCTATAGGTCGGTACCTACGAGCTAAAAGAAACTGTTCTAACGATCTTGCTTTTCAAAAAGAATGTGATACTTTATATCAAAAATTTAGAGCACGAGGTTATACAAAAAAAAGCTTGCATAGAGCTTATGCCAGGGCCAGGGCGACAGATCGAATGGATCTTCTTATTAATCAAACTAAAAACTCAGGAGAAACTAGTATTAACATTAGATGCATTGGAACTTATGGCATTTGTTCCCAGAGAGTGAAAACCATCTTAGAAAAACATTGGCCCATTATTTTGGCCGAACCTGATCTACAGGAGGTGCTAACTAGTACCCCAAGCTTAACTTACCGTAGGGGTAGAATTTTGAGAGAATTTTTGGTTCATAGCCACTATTCTAAACCATCTATACCATGTGATACATGGCTCCCCTCACCTAACTTTGGTTCTTATCCATTTGGACATTGTTCTTTCTGTCCTTTTATGCCAAAATTTGAGAAATTTGTCAATGCTTCTAATGGGACATCCTATGAAATTAGACTTTATTAACTGCCACAGTGCGGGAGTTGTATATATTGCCCAATGCCCATGCCCTAAAGTTTATGTAGGCAAAACCATTCAACAATTTAGAAGAAGAATCTCCAAGCATTTAAGCTCCATTAAGTGTAAAGAAGACACCCCACTGTCTAGAGACATGTGTGCATGAGAATGATACTAGATCCATCCAATTTTGGGGTATCACTGTGTTGAAACCTGGTTCCAGAGGAGGTAATTTAGACTTTAGGTTGTTACAGGAGGAAGCACGGTGGATTTACCGCCTAGATAGCCTTAGTCCTGGTGGACTCAATGAAGGCTTTACTTTTGTAGCCTTCTTGTGAATACAAATAATTTGTAGATCCTGAACCCCCTATGATCTTTGCAGACATTTTTGCATTTTCCAAAAATCCTTGTCCTTTAATACTGGCTCAACCTTACAAATACATTTTGATATGGTCGCGTTCGCATATTAACTTTACTAATATTTTGTCTTTAAATATACCTTTAAATATGTATACACATCGCTGATGTATCCAATTTCTGAAGTTATTCTCAGATTTTTTTCAGAATTTTACAGATATATACTTACAGAAAAACCTTTCTCCTGATAATTCACTTATATGCCCCAACCTACTGGTGATATGGTTATTAGTATTGAGCAATGTCCAAGCTCACTGATATGTGTAGTGATCTTCTCTTTCCATTCTTGACAGCTCTCCTATCACATAGATATATTATTTGTATACTGTCTTACTAACAATTACAATATATTCTACCAAGTAGATGGGTGTTGATATAGGGTAACTGATAGTGGAATATTTTAATTTATTATTTTCTATTATAATTTATCGATTTAAGATACTTAAATTTGTGTCTTCCACTGCTTTTTTTGTATCCAAGTCCATTGACAGGCGCAGTGGCTTTTTTTCTTTTACACCTGGTACTTCTGTGATAAATATTTTTTCATCATTACTTTAAGTACATATGTGCTACAAATTCTAAGTTCACTGACATGCGCAGTGATCTGGATTCTATACTTATCAATCTGGTGAAATTTCCTTCTACTACGCAGGTGCGAAAGTGAGTCCTCTATTGGTCGGGCGTTAGAGTTGCAGGGATGGAGCACACTCCTGTCAATCATTTTAACTACTGGAGCGAAAGTAAGTCCCTCATTGGTTGGGCGTTAGCACTGCGTGATTGGAGCAAATCTTTTCACCTAGGGGCTTGTCTTATGAGGACCATTTTGATTGGTATCATCAGTTTAGCTGACGTCACGAGTGAGGTCATAAATAGGGGACCTAGCCGCGTTCGCCGCCATTAGCCCCATTTTCCCTGAGGAAGCCACTATGGTGGTGAAACATGTCAGGGGGGCTTTTCTCTTTTTAAAATTCAATGTGTTCTGCCAATTCTAAGTCCTCTCCTAAGCGGACTGCAGCTGCTAATGATAGTTGTTTCATACAGGCAGTGTGGTCATCAGAGATGTTGGTTTGACCCTGCACTCAGATAGTACAGACTACAGAGCAATAATAGCATTACTATATAGGGACTTTCAGTTCACATTGCGCTTTTAATCTTCATTTGTATGCTTAATAGTAATTTACAATAAAGTTATACGTTATAATATTAGTAAGCATTCAATAGGTACCTGGGAAACAAGGGCTAATCTTTTTGCCTTTGGCAATATTGATGTGTTTTGTTCGTATCGCAGCCCACCAGCTACCTGGGTCCTCCGTTTTTTTTTTTACTCGTAGTGACCAACTCGGGTGTTAAATGTGGTTTTCCATTAGTCACCCTTGCGAATACGGATCAGGTTATAGGCCCAGCGTAGGTCCAGCTTTGTGAAAATCTTGGCTTCACGAATACTGTCGAAGAGCTCGGAGATAAGCGACAAAGAGTACTTGTTATTTACTGTGATTAGGTTTAACCCATGGTAATCGATGCACATTCACGGTGATCCATCCTTTTTCTTCACAAAGAAGAATCCGGCTGGTGAAGTAGACTTTCTGATGAATCCCCTCTCCAGGTTCTCCTTGACATACTCCGACATGGCCTGTGTTTCAGACAAGGAGAGAGGATAAACATGTCCATGCTGAAGTGAGGCTTCAGGGACCAACTCAATAGGACAGTCATAGGGGCGATGAGGAGCAAGGACCTCGGCCTCCTTCCTGCTGAAGACATCCATGTAATTAGCTTATTGTGGAGGAAGTCCAGTGAGAGTCTTTTTTTATCGCCAAAGGCTGGATAGATGGAAAAACTTTGCAGCGACACTTCCTGCGAGAGGCAAGCTTCACACTTGTCAGCAGCATAATCCTCTAGTAATGGTTGCTCACAGTTAAAAGGGTTATGTGGGGACGGAAAATTATTAGCAGTGTATGTGAGTACACTGCTCATATACATTCTAGTGGCACAGTCTAACTTAAAGACGACACGACTCACCGTCATGTGACCGGCCCCACTGTACGCTATGTAATTGCTGTCCTAGTGCTACAACGATTATATAGCGTAAAGCGGGAGTGGTCACATGACGACGAGTCGTGTTGTCATGAAGTTAGACTGTGCCACTAGACTTCCGGTCCCCCAGCAGCGCTGTAAAAATCGATTAAAATACAATCAGTGCGACGGGGAACCGGAATGTATATGAGCAGTGTACTCACATACTGCAGTGAATACTCTGCTAATAGTTTTCCATCCCCACATAACCTAACATAACATAAGGACTTGAAAAAGCTGCCAATACCCGATATGCCGCCGTACAAGGTAATTAGCAAAAGCGCCAAGTTCTACGAACAGCGCATGTGCCCACCAATAGACAGATGCACGCAGGTGGCTGTGATGCCCAGATGAATGACCAAACTTCACTGTGTAGGCACAGGAATACTGACGCAGCTAGGAAGGCAGAGGAAGCCGACAGCGTGGCCAAACAAGATGCCTGTAATGGAAACATGAAACATGAAAAATAACCGACAATAAAGAGAATCCTTCCTAATATTCAGACCAGAAAATATACAGACGCCCCCCAAGCCAAGGGCAGCCTAGTAACGTTTCTGTAGGAGGTGGACTATGCAGGCAAGAACCTTTGAACTGCAGGATAAAAAAAAAACACAGGGCCCTGTTCACATGGAGTTTCTTTGCCGCGGTTTTTGCCTTGGAAACCGAAATTGACTCCCATTGGGGGTGGAGGCGTTTTTTCCCGCAAGCAAGAAAGAACGCTCGCGGTAAAAATAAGCGTCATGCCCTTTCTTGAGGCATTTTCCGACCTCAAAAACCCCATTGAAATCAATGGGAGACGTAAATAAACGCGTTTTCTGATGCGTTATTTTGGCAAAAAATGCTCGCAGTTTCTCCCTTTGTCTGTTGAAGACATAGGTAAAGAAAACCGCCTTAAAAGAAACGCGGCAAAACCCGCAGAAAAAATTGCGTCAAAAGACGCATGTGGTGCAAAACCACTTAAAAAAAAAACAGAGCTGATTTTTCCAGGCAGAATTTTCTGCCTGCAACAAACTCTGTGTGAACAGGGTCTAAAACGAATTAACATTGGCGGAAAATACACCAAATATATTACGAGATGCACACCTATTTGGCGCATCTTTGGTTGCACTGCTGTAAGCAAGTGTCGATTTGTACCATAACTTTCAGAAAGTGGCAAGAAATGTAAAAACTCACAAATTTTAAAGCAACTATGGTGTGCTCCATCATTTGCGACTTTTTTTTACACCACAAATCTGGTGTAAATCTATTAATATAATTGCTCCAGTGTGTTTTGGGTCAGGGGGTTTATATGACCGATCCATCTATTATGCTAATATGCTCTGTTTAGTTCCAGGTGGTCTTGTCCAGGTGGGAGGAGTCAATGACAAGGTAATAACCCTTCTGTGCTGATGAGGACAAGATAAGAAACATAGGATATAGAATAAAATCAAGACCCTCCATTGTGTCAAATCTGTAGTAGTTTGTGAATCACATCTGGAGTTGGAGATTTGTTTTTGATTGAATATATGAATGCTGCTAATTATAAACTATTTTTAGTTGTTAAATGTTTCTGCTTATATTTTGTGATACCGAAGAATTAATAACTTGGATTTAATGGTTATTTTGACTCTAAGTTAAATAAACAAACATTTTTGATTAATCCCATACCCTGACTGTGTCCTTACCTCAGTAAAACCCAGACTTATCAGGAAATACTGTAATAAAGTACTTAGCATCAATATATTTAGTTGTTTTGTTGACATTTAGTTCTCGTTTGACATTACAAGTATTATATTGGTTTTATACGTGCAGTGTTTTTGTTAATCCTTTTTCCAGTACACAGTTTTTAACTAAAAAGGTCATGTTGATTTAAATATAACTACATCATGGTTTCCTATGTCATGTTAATTGGTTTGTTCTGCATGGTTCACAAGGCTCATGCTCATTAGAAACAGTCTCCTATTTTTCTTCCTATTTCTTATAAATGCAGATGTATCAGTGATGCTTTTCGAGTTGTATTAAATGGGGTTCTCTGATTTGGGCAAGGGTCCCTTGACAATAGGCAGATCATAAAGTGTTCCCCTGCTGGGACCCCCAGCTAGCTGTAATCTGTGGGGAAACCTGCCAGTAAGGCCTCATTTACACGAGCGTAATATACGCGCGTGCGACGCGCGTGCTTTTCACGCGTGTCGTACGCACCTATATTACTCTATGGGGCAGTGCAGACGATGCGTGAATTTTGTGCTGCGCGAGTGCGTGGCGTAAAACTCACGACATGTTCTATAATCGTGCGTTTTTCGCGCATCACGCACCCATTGAAGTCAATGGGTGCGTGAAAACCACGCATGCCGCACGGAAGTGCGTGATTCGCGCAAGAGCTGTCAAACTGAATGGAAACAGAAAAGCACCACGTGCTTTTCTGTTTACAAACATCCGAACGGAGTGTCTTAGACATGAGCGAACCGAACTTTACCGGGTTCGGCCGAACTCGTTTTGACTGAACCCGGCAGGAGACAGTCACTGTGCAGGGTGCTGAAAGAGTTAAACTGGTTCAGCACCCTGGACAGTGACTTCCGATTCCAATATACGTGAACGTGTCAAAAAAAAAAAAAGTTATGACTTACCGATAACTCCCGGCTTCTTCCTCCAGTCTGACCTCCCGGGATGACAATTCAGTCCAAGTGACAGCTGCAGCCAATCACAAGCCAAGCACAGGCTGCAGCGGTCACATGGACTGCCGCGTCATCCAGGGAGGTGGGGCCAGATGTCAAGAGAGGCGCGTCACCAAGGACGCGTCACCAAGGACGCGTCACCAAGGCAACGGCCGGGAAGTTCTCGGTAAGTACGAACCTCTTTTTTTTTAAAACAGGTTACGCGATATGGTGATCGGAATGCACTGTCGAGGGTGCTGAAAGAGTTACTGCCGATCAGTTAACTCTTTCAGCACCATGGACAGTGACTGACGTCGACTAGCCTCATTTCTATGATGGCGGCTGCGCGAAAATCACGCAGCTGCGCATCATACACGGATGACACACGGAGCTGTCAACTGCCTTTTGCGCACGCAAAACGCTGCGTTTTTTGCGCGCGCAAAACGCACACGCTCGTGTAAATGAGGCCTAAATGTTCTATTCCCTTGTAGCACCACCACAGGGAAATTTTAGCATTACACAGTGCCCAATCACACCAATGGTTTGTTGTAATGTGTAATGCAGGACAGGTCCTAAAGAAATAGATGCTCTTTATAACTGCTCTCCACTGTGGCCAAGAGATGAGGATCCTGATTAGAGGACCCCACTCTATTAACTCCGAATTTCCTAAGGGAATATATGAAATTTGGGATAATACAAGTTCACGTATCTTGCCATTTTCTTATTTTCTTTTAAATGGTTCTTGTAGTTACTTTTAAAGAAATGTATTGCTTATATTAAACCAGATACTGAAATATATTATTTTTTTAAATTTTCAAATTATATATTCTTTGTTTATTAGATCCTGAAGGGATCTTGGATTACATTTCTTGTAATCTAGCACCCGTGTAGAATACTCAAGACGGTAGGATAAACGACACAGGACGCTGCAGTGTTCTTTCCCCTCCAGGAAGTTGAGGGAAGCCTCTATATATTTTTCAGCTTTTTCTTTCACCAGGTCTCAAACTCAGGACCTGCTGTATGGGATGCAGAAACACTAATAGTGAGCCACATGCTGTGGTCTATGAGAGAATTTTCTATTCCTAAAACCCTCAATAATATTCTTCTTTTTTTTTGGTAAAGGCAGTGGCGGATTAAGTTGACCATAGGCCCTGGGCTGTTACTCAAACTTAGGCTCCCCTTCTCCACCGCCGCGCCGTAACTATTGTTAACAATACCTTCTCGTGCAAGCATTAACAAATGGGTGTTACAATTCCCCTTGTCTAAGGGCTGTGTCCCTACATACTGACAGTCTCCAACCATTACTGACAGTATCACACTGTGCAGGGACACATCCTCCTGACAAGGGGAATGATAACACCCATTTGTCTATCAGTCCCAAAGACTTTTTGTAAAATACAAGGATTTCCTATAATAAACACAGGGGCGTAGCTAGGGGGGGGCAGGCGGGGTATGTGCCCCGGGCGCAACCCGGAGGATAGGGAAGGGGGGCGCCGAAGAGCAGCTGATCGCTGCTGACAGGCGCCCCGTATGTCGGACACCTGCAGCAGCTTAGGAACAGCCAGGACATTACAGCGTTCTGACTGGGGTCTGTGACGGCCAGGGAGTGGACCAGTCCAGTCACTGACCTCACGTCAGTGACATGAGGTCAGATGACTCAGGTCAGGGGACAGGTCCACTCCCGTGCTGAAGCCTCCCTGCATCTGCCTCTACTCTGTGCTCTGCCGAGAAGCAGAGAGGAAGCTCCGCCCACACACAGCCCGTCCTGACATGTCAGCAAGGAGTCATGGTGAGTGTCTGTGTGTGTGTATATGTTACAGTGTGTGTGTGTGTGTGTGTTTGTGTGTGTGTGTGTGTGTGTGTGTGTGTGTGTGTGTGTGTGTGTGTGTGTGTGTATATATATGTTGCAGTGTGTGTGTGCGTCTCTGTGTGTGTCTCTGTCTCTCTGTGTCTCTGCATGTGTTTGTCTCTTACATCTACTACATTATCTGTACTCAGAGAGTTATCACTGTGTTATCTGTGGTGTTACATAGGACTGCAGGTAACACTACTATCTGTATTTAGAGAGCTATCTCTGTGTTATCTGTGGTGTTATATAAGACTGCAGGTAACATCTACTACATTATCTGTACTGTGTGCTAAATTACAATCTCAGCCTGCTACACAGTACAGATAATGTAGTAGATGTTACCTGCAGTCCTATGTAACACCACAGATAACACAGAGATAACTCTCTGAGTACAGATAATGTAGTAGATGTTACTTGCAGTCCTATGTAACACTGCAGATAACAAAGTGATAACTCTCTGAGTACAGATAATGTAGTAGATGTTACCTGCAGTCCTATGTAACACTACAGATAACACAGTGATAACTCTGATTACAGATAATGTAGCAGCTGTTGCCTGCAGCCCTATGTAACACCACAGATAACACACAGTGATAACGCTCTGAATACAGATAATGTAGCAGCTGTTGCCTGCAGTCCTATGTAACACCACAGATAACACATTGTGCTAAATTACAATCTCGGCTCTGCTACAATGTGTTATCTGTGGTGTTACATAGAACTGCAGGCAACAGCTACTACATTATCTGTACTCAGAGAGTTATCACTGTGTTATCTGTGGTGTTACATAGGACTGCAGGTAACACTACTATCTGTATTTATAGAGCTATCTCTGTGTTATCTGTGGTGTTACATAGGACTGCATGTAACATCTACTACATTATCTGTACTCAGAGAGTTATCACTGTGTTATCTGTGGTGTTACATAGGACTGCAGGTGACATCTACTACATTATCTGTGCTGTGTACATATGTGCCTGTGTGCGTATATATGGGTCTTTTTGTGAATGTGTCTTTGTGCTTGTATATTTGTGCCTTTTATGTATTTGTATATGTTCCTGTCTGTGTATTTCTGTGCCTGTGTGTGTGTGTGTGTGTGTGTGTGTGTGTGTGTGTGTGTGTGTGTGTGTGTGTGTGTTTGTATATGTCTGTATTTCTATATATTTACCTGTATGTATATATTCCAGAATGTGTGTATGTATATTTGCCTGCATGTCTAAATATCTGTCTTTATGTATGTACAGTATATATGTTCCAGCGTGTCCATATATGTGGTTAATTTTTGGTTTGTGTAGGGGGCGGCAATAGATAGTCCCGCACAGGGCGCCATCCAAGCTAAGGCCGGCCCTGGCTGTCACCGACCCTAGTCAGAAGAAACTCCGCCGCTGCCTGCGCCGCATGACCTCCTCGGCTCCTCCGGTAAGTCGCACCAGGCATAGCGGAGAGTGGTAAAGGTAGGCTACGGCTCACCGGTCTGTTCACAGTGTGGCGCTAAGTACAAGGGGTGGGAGTGTGGCACTATTTAAAAGGGGTGGAATGTGGCACAATTTACAAGGGGAGGGAGTGTGGCGCTATTTACAAAGGGGCAGCGGGCTGTGTGTGGCGCTATCTACAAGGGGGGAGTGTGCTGCTATCTACAAGGGGGAAAGCCGGCTGTGTGTGGCACTATCTACAAGGGGGGGGGAGTGTGCCGCTATCTACTAGGGGGGAGGCGGGCTGTGTGTGGCACTATCTACAAGGGGGGCTGTGTGTGGCACTATCTACAATGGGGGCTGTGTGTGGCACTATCTACAAGGGGGGCTGTGTGTGGCACTATCTACAGGGGGCTGTGTGTGGCACTATCTACAAGAGAGGGGCTGTGTGTGGCCTCTTTAATTTATTTTCTTTTAATTTATTTTTATGTTAAATACATCATAGAACTATATCGCTTGTAAAATGTAGAAATGCTTTTATAATCGAGTTACATTAAAAAAATTGTGAAAACAATTTCATTGATTGGTAGGGAAAGAAAACATGGCGAGGGGGAAGGAGATGTCGGGAAATAAGTTGGGGGGGGGGGCGCCAATCTGAATCTTTGCCCCGGGTGCAGGAGAACCTAGCTACGCCTCTGATAAACATGTCAGGCAGGGGCGTCGCGCACCCCGGCCTCCGGGGCCCGGATCGTGAAAGTCTGTAAAAATTTACTATAGTAACTGGGGCCTATGTCATAAAATACATGGCGCCTGTATCTAAAGTAATACAACTATACTTACCCTCCTTCCCGAGCGCAGCGGAAGTCCTAACGTCTTCTCGCATCATGACATCACGACGTTGTGCGCCGGGCATGACGTCACGATGCTGGATGGAGTGGGGACATCCGCTGCACCCGGAGCTGAAGAGGTGGGTAAGTGTAACATCATTACTGCCTGCTGGGGTATAACAAACAGTATCACACATGGACCCTGTATCTAAGCCTACCACATGGTGGGCTTTGATACATGACCATGTATGATACAGTCTGATGGGCCCTGTATCTAAGCCTACCACATTGTAGGCTTGGATACCGGGCCCCAGCAGACAGTAATCTTATACAGTATAAGATTACTGTCTACTGGGGCCCTGTATCTAAGCCTAACATGTGGTAGGCTTAGATACAGGGTCCAACAGACAGTATCACACATGGGACCTGTATCTAAGCCTACCACATAGTAGGTTTAGATACATGGCCATGTATGATACTGTCTGATGGGCCCTGTATCTAAGCCTACCACATTGTAGGCTTAGATACATGGCCCCAGCAGACAGTAATCTTATACAGTATAAGATTACTGTCTGCTGGGGTTCTGTATATAAGCCTGCCTTGTGGTAGGCTTAGATACATGGCCCATGTGTGATACTCTCTGTTGGACCATGTATCTACCACAAGGTAGGATTAAATACAGGGCCCCAGCAGACAGTAATCTTATACAGTATATGGTATATTGTGGTAGGCTTAGATTCATGATCTAACAGACAGTATCACACATGGGCCCTGTATCCAAGCTTACCACCTGTGTTACTAATGTGTTTTTTTTCGTGTTTGTGTTTTTTACAGGTTCGGTTGTTGTACTACGTCGGATTCAAGGACTACTTCGATCACGGCTTTTTTTATTTTCAATAAAATGGTTAATGAGGGTTGTGTGTTTTTTTCAGTATAATATTTTTTCTATGTCTTTGTATCTTCTTTTAAACTTCATTAATACCGCCTTAGTAATGGAAGCCTTTGTCTTATAGATATGCTATCTCCGATATGTATGTAAATTTGTATATTTTTTGGGAGGTATATGTCCCGGGGCTTGTGCCCCATATCTTTTAAGACCCAAGCAACGTCCCTGATGTCAGGAGAGGTGACAGATTCTCTATAAATCCAGTGATTCACAGGTGACGACTTCTCAGATTCTAGTTTTTTTCCTCTTTTCTACTCCATCCGGTCCAGAGCTCATTGTGACTTCTCTCGGACATGACCCATTTCTTGCCACTCAGATGTTTTCGGCTCCTCTCTTTTCCAACATTTCCACACATATAAATGAAGATAAACTCTCATGGTGCCACACACTGTGCCCCTAAATATTATAGCACCATACACTGCGCTTCTGAATAAAATAGTACCAAACACTGTGCCCCTGAATATAATTGTGTCAAACACTGTAAAGTAAATCACCACATACACAGTGACTCTGTGGATAGCGCCACACACAGCCCCTGTAGATAGCGCCACACACAGCCCCTGTAGATAACATCACACACACACCCTACTGTAGGTAGCGCCACACATAGCCTCCTGTGTAAATAGTGCCATACAACTCCCTCTGTAAATAGTGCCATACAGTGCCCTCTGTAAATAGTGCCACACCCCCCCCCCCCCTATAGATAGCGCCACACAGCTCCCTGTAGATTGTGCCACAAAAAACCCTTTTGTAGATAGTGCCAAACAGCCCCCCATGTAGATAGCGCCACCCACTGTAGAAATCGCCAAACAGCCCCCCTGTAGTTAGTGCCACACTTACCTGCCCCCGTTCCAGCGCTGTCCTCTTCTCCGACGATGGAAGCCTGGTCTCTTTTGACCAGGCCGCATCCAGAGGAACAACGCAAACGTCGCGATGAAGTCATTGCATCGACATTATGGCGCCGCCTGCATAAACAAAAAAGTCTGAATGGCAGGGAAGGGAACCAACCGTTCCCTAGCTTTGCCGGCGATGTCAATTGTATCCGCGGATACAATTGATTCCAGGGGCCTTCAGTTCTGTCGTAGTTTGTGCCACAATTTGCGGCAAAAGCATGACAAAACTGCGATTTGGGCGGACATCGGCCCCCTGGGAGCCTAGGGCTCCCGGCAGCCGCCCATAACGAACCTAAGGCGATCTGCCACTGGGTAAAGGCACTAAAGAGTAACGGCGTAAAAACAATTATATATATATTTTTTTGTTTTAAATACACACATCACAAAACATTACATAACATGGAAATATTTGGTATCCTCATAACCGTACAGTGAGCACATTATTTATAATGATCTATAAATAGCATAAATAAAAACTATCCCATTTGCTTTTTTTCTGCATGTAGCCCATGATAAAAGTTAATAGAAATTAAATCTTTACTTATGCGTAAGGCAATAAAACTTAAGCTCGTCTCGCAAAAAACAAGATCTCATGTTGATGTAAAAATCAATGGCTGTATGTGGGTAGACGAAAATTAAATAATTCTTCTGGCCATCTGAACAATTACAGCACCTACATTTCAGTAAAAGGATTACATTTCAAATGTTGTGACATAAAGCTGCATCTCTCCTTCCTTATGTTCATATGTGGTGGTATTTCTTGTCATTTTTTAAATAACAGAAAAATTAATATATTGTAAGGGTATGTTCACACGGCAAACGACAAACGGCCGTAAAATACGGAGCTGTTTTCAAGGGAAAACAGCCCCTGATTTTCAGCCATTTTTTATGCATCAAGTGGTTTTTGATGCTTTTTTTTACGGCCGTTTTTGGAGCTGTTTTTCTATGAATAATGGCTCCAAACACGGCTCAAGAAGTGACATGCACTTTTTTACGGGGCATATTTTTACGCGCCATTTTTACAAACGGCCATGTAGAAAAACGCCCCGTGGAAATGAAGCGCAGTTTTTCCCATTGAAATCAATGGGCAGATGTTTGAAGGCGTTCAGCCCACATATTTTCAGCCATTTTTCGGGGTGTTACAGCCCTAAAAACAGCTGAAAATAAGCCGTGTGAACATACCCTTATTTTGACCAAAAAACACACAAAGAGAAACAAGACAAAAAGGTCACTGGCAACATTATTGCTATTTACTGGGTGGATGATAGAAGTTAACCCTGGTCCTATATAAATACAGTGAAACCTCCTAAGATGAAGACCCCTTTGAGCAGACCCCCCTTCCAGACTGAATTTTTCTGTGACCGATTTTCCCCACCATGAGGGTATGTGCACACGATAACGACAATTACGGCTGAAATTACGGAGCTGTGTTCAGGAGAAAACAGCTTCTGCATTTCAGACGTAATTGCTCGTACTCGCGTTTTGCGAGGCGTCAATTACGGCCGTAATTAAATTAGTTATGGCTTCCATAAGTCAGGAAATAAAAAATATGCAGTTGTGCAGATCAGAGGGGAACATTTCGTCTGTTTCAAGAGGCGATTCATCGGGGCCCTAAAATGAGGGAACCAAATATATCTGCTAGAAGCGAGGGTGCACTTCCTAGCAAAATTTCCCAAACTGCAAAGGTTGCGGAGTATGGACCAAAAGGGGGATAAGTATAGACACCGTTTATCAGTGCGACACCGGCCTGTGCAGAAAGGATTGCTTCACAGCGTAACACACATCTATGGATTATTTTATTGTTTACCCCATTATTATACCTCCTGACTATGCCCCTGATGTACTCTGCCCAGCTTACATATGCCCCACATTATAAACTGAAAACACCAGTAAAACTCTAAACAAAACTACCACCAAGCAAAATCCACGCTCCAAAAGCCAAATGGCGCTCCCACCCATCTGAGCCCTACAGTGCGCCCAAACAGCAGTTTACTTCCACATATATGGCACCGCCATACCCAGGAGAACCGTTTAACAATTTTTGGGGTGTGTGTCTCCAGTGGCACAAGCTGGGCATGGCATACTTGCCACTGAATTGGCAATTCTGGGGAAAAATGTTAATTTTTACTTTGCACCATACGCAGCGCATTTATTTATGGAAAAGACCTGTGGGGTGAAAATGCTCACTACACCCCTTAATAAATGCCTTGAGGGGTGTAGTTTCTAAAATGGGGTCACTTCTGGGGGGTTTCTTTTATTATTTTTCATCTGAGCCTCTGCAATTGTGAACCAAGTCTGTGTAAATCGCCAGATTAGGCCTCAATTTCGCATGGTACTCTTTCACTCCTGAGCCCTGTCAAATGTCCAGGCAAAAGATTAGGGCCCCATGTAGGGTGATTCTAAAACCGGGAAACACAGCATAATAATTAGAGAGCTGTCTTGTTATGGTGGCACAAACTGGGCACCACATATTGGCATATCCTTCTGAGCCCTGCCGTGTGCCCAAAAATTAGTTTATAACCACTTATGGGGTATTGCCATACTCGAGAGAAATTGCTTAACAAATGTTGGGGTTCTTTTTCTGCTTTATTTTTTGAGAAAATGAAAAATTTTACACTAAAGCTACGTCTTATTGAAAAAAAAATTACATTTTTATTTTCACTGCCCAATTCAAATAAAATCTATGAAACAGCTGTGGGGTCAAAATGCTCACTATACCCCTAGATTAATCCCTCAATGGGTGTAGTATCACAAATGGAGTCCCTTTTGGGTAGTTTCCGCTGTACTGGTACCTAAGAGGCTTTGCAAAAGCGACATGGTGTCAAGAAACCAATCCAGCAAAATCCATATGCCGCTCCTTCTCTTCTGAGCCCTGCCGTGTGCCCAAACAGCAGTTTATGACCACATATGGGGTATTGCCGTACTTGGGAGAAGTTGCTTTACAAATGTTGGGGTTCATTTTTTCCTTTATTTGTTGAGAAAATGAAAAACTTTGAGCTAAAGCTACATCTTATTTTCACTGCCCAATTCTAATAAATTCTTTGAGACACCTGTGGGGTCAAAATGATCACTACACCCGTAGATAAATTCTTCAAGAAGTGTAGTTTCCAAAATGGGGTCAATTTTTGGGCGTTTTCATTGTTGTCCCCTCAGGGGCTAAGCAAATCTGACATGGCCTCCGCAAACCATTCCTGCTAAATTTGAGCTCCAAAAGCCAAATGGCGCTCTTTCCCTTCTCAGTCCTGCCGTGTTTCCAAACAGCCGTTTATTACCACATGTTGGGTACTATTTTACTCGGGAGAAATTGCTTTACAAATTTTGCGGTGCTTTTTCTCCTTTAGTCCTTATGGAAATTAGAAAAAATTAGCTAAACCTACATTTTCTTTGAAATAATGTAGATTTTAATTTTCATGGCCTACTTTCAATAATTTCTGAAAAAAACCTGCGGCTTCAAAATGCTTACTACACCCCTAGATAATATCCTCAAGGGGTGCAGTTTTCAAAATGGGGCCACTTGTGGGGGTTTCCGCTGTTTTGGTACCACAAGAGCTCTTCAAAACTGACATGGTGCCTAAAATATATTCTAATGGAAAGGAGTGTCCAAAATCCACTAGGTGCTCCTTTACTTCAGAGGCCTGTGTTTCAGTCCACTAGCACACTAGAGCCACTTGTGGTATATTTCCTAAAACTGCAGAACCTGGGCAATAAATATTGAGTTGCGTTTCTCTGGTAAAACTTTGTGTTACAAAAAAATGGATTAAAAATGAATTTCTGCAAAAACGAAAAATGAAATTTGTAAATTTCACCTCTAGTTTGGTTTAATTCCCGTGAAACATCTAAAGGGTTAAGAAACTTTCTAAATGCTGTTTTGAATACTATGAGGGGTGGAGTTTTTAAATTGGGGTGACTTTTTGGAGGTTTCTAATATATAAGGCCCTAAAAGCCACTTCACAACTGAACTGGCCCCTGTAAAAATAGCCTTTTGAAATTTTCTTGAAAATGTGAGAAATTGCTGCTAAAGTTCTAAGCCTCGTAACGTCCTAGAAAAATAAAAGGATGTTCAAAAAACAATGCCAATCTAAAGTAGACATGTCGGGGATGTTAATTAGCGACTATTATATGTGGTATAACTGCCTGTCTTACAAGCATATACATTTACATTTAGAAAAATGCTAATTTTTGCAATTTTTCACTAAATTTTGGTATTTTTCACATTTAAATACTGAATGTATCGAGCAAATTTTGCCAGTAACATAAAGTCAAATGTGTCACGAGCAAACAATCTCAGAATCGCTTGGATAGGTAAAAGCATTCTGAAGTTATTACTACATAAAGTGAAACATGTCAGATTTGAAAAATGAGGCTCTGGCATGAAGGTCAAAAGTGGCTAAAGAGGGAAGGGGTTAAGATCGCCATGACTACTGATTTAGCTTCTCAGCGGTTCTGTTGACTTCCTGAGCCTATCCCACTTCTCTGACTTCTTCCTGTCAGGTGTAAGGTGGGGTATTTATACCTGGTCTCCTCCCTCTTTCTTTGCTTGTGAATTTTTCTCCTTTCTTAGGTGTGGTGATCAAGCCCTCACTAGACTTCTGGACATCTTGGAAACTGACCACGGCTTGTCTCTCGTTAACCCCTTGTTTACTGATTTTAATTATCTGCTCCCGGCTGGTTTTGACCTCTGCTGTACCTGATTTCCACTAGCTCTGTTTTGAACTTTCTGTTTGCCCTCTGGCTGTCTGGTTACCTGCTCAGGTATAGCCTGCATTGCTCCGCTTATCCAACACTGAACTCTGTTATAGCAACCTGGGTTCTGTGCAGCAAAAACCATTCTGCCTTGCGATGGGCTCTGGCGATTACCTCAGAGTAGCCTTAGATTCTGTTGATCAGAGTTGTGATGGATTTGGGGTTGCTGTTTTATTTGCACGCTTACTCCCGACAGTCTCCAGCAGCCTTTTGGGAATTGTGCAACCAGTAATTCCATAACAACTTGTTAGGAAACGTCCGTCACATTTAGGTTGTCATGACTACTAGTCAAACTTCTGGGGGGCCCTGGTTTAAGATGCAGAGCCAATCTTATTTCTCTGTCTGCAACCTATCAGGGCCAAGGGTGGAGTATTTGAGTCTGTTCCGTTTTTTCATTGTTCCTTGTGATTTTCTTGTGAAATCATGTGTCTGATCAAGCTCCTGGTTAAACCCTGAATCACCTTGACTACTTGGACTCTGTGAACTGGACTTCGGCTTTGTCTTTGGATTTACCCTCTGCTCACTGATTTGGATATACTGCTCACAGTAGGTTTCGACCTCTGCTACTCCTGGTATTCTTCTCTTTTGCAATTTGGACTTTTAGTCTCTCCTGTTTGAACTCTGCTTGTTTATTACCCCTCTGGCTTTCTGATAAATGTTCTGGCATTGCCTGCAAGTGCACCTCCTGTCCAACACCTTATTCTGTTAAAGCAACCAGGGTTCTATGCGACCAAATCCAACCTGCCTTGTTGCGGGCTCTGGTGAAGACCATAGAGTAACCGAAGACTCTGCTGACCAGAGTGGTGACAGACTTGAGCTAGCTGATTTACTAGTACGCTTAATCCAGACAGTCTCCAGCTGAGTTTGGGGAATTGCTCATATAGCAATTACATAAACTGTCACTCTGGGGAATTGCTCAATAGTGATTCCTTGACAATACTAATCACATACTAATCATACATACTCAACTTACCCATGCAGAAGACATTTTAAAGAAATGCTATTCATTTGCTCATTAGGAGTCTACTCAAATTTATGAAATTCAAAGTTTACCTCCAACCTTCAAAATTCTGCGCTGATCAATTCTATAATATATATTTTTTTTATTATTGGTTAGAGCTTCCCTTTACATAGCCATAAAGCCAGATTATATCATTCTGGTTCTCTGCAGCTGCCACAAGGGGGAGCAGGAGAAACAGTTTGTTGCCTGGCCCCTGCAACATGGGCCCCATAACAGTCACATGGTCTTCCTCTATGAAAGGGTCTGTCATTGATTAAAGTTCTATTACTGTACTCCCACAAAACTCTGTTACATAGTAGTGAAGAGTTTACTTACATTTTCAAAGTAATCTGTGACCAAGCACAATGTAAGCAATAAAAACAATTATATTTATTTAATCACTATTTCTAAAGTGAAATTAGAGTTCAGGTACAGTACAGTTCCAATAAAATAACCATGCTAACAAAGACACCATAGTATTTGGGAACACTTTGTTTCATGATCTAACACGCCTTTAAGGTATACTTTATTAATCATTTATTTGAGGTATAGTTTATTAATTATTTTCTCTACTATTCCCTTACAACAGAGCCCAGTAGGCATTGTATATAGAGCATAGTCCCTAAACTAATGTGAACAGGGATTAAAATGACTATAAATTGACTATGCTGTAAATAAGGTTTGTAGAATACTACATAATACGTCACCAAAAGGGCTGTTGTTATCATCTATTGTAATATGTAGCATTTTACTCCCATTGCAGAAATAAAATGCTTTTATTTGGTTCTTTTATGGAATACTCTGCAAAACAAATATGATGATTAGCTCCTGTTATATTGCTATAATTCATAATGCGTTCTGTTCACTTGCAATCTTTATGTATAAGTGTTGTAAGAGGAATCCAATAATCACACACATATTTCAAGACATTATACCGTGCTAAGACAGGGGACAAATACAAATTACTCACAGGAAATGGGTCAAGTAGGGTCAGTATGTCCAACTCAGGGGTAGTGTCGCGTTGTAAATTATACGCCTGAGATCTCCCTACAAGTGCTCCCTGCATGTTCCTGGCAAATACTGTATAAAAGAAAAGCTAAAGCTCCATCTTCATTCTGGAGTAAAATAAAAAGCATATCTGCCAAGCATATAAAAAAAAAATGCTTAGGGATTTATGAGAAATATGGAGGTACCTTTCATGAACTTCTTAATGTGCTTTTTTCACACTGTGTTGCTATAGAAACTTTTACACATGGACCAATGTTTATTGGACAGTTACATTTTTTTATACATATTTTGTGATCCTCCTAATGTGGACCGGCAAATGTTCAATGCATGATTAGCCCACAGTGGATTCTGTAAATTTATGAACATCTTTGCATCTGTTTGCTCAGTATGAGACTGGAATACAGTGATTAAAATGAATTAGGTTAAGTAAAGTTTATTCCCTGTGAGTGGTAATGTTCAAAGAGAGATGTTAAAAACGTCAGCTTCTGCTGGCACTTAATAGAGTAATCGCTTCAGTAAACTTAGTGCAGAGAATAAATTGGGCAAATAAGTTAAAGGATGCATCTCTGCTTACAGTGTACAACTTTTGGAGCTACCTTGGCCACACGGATTTTGGTGGTAACTGGGCTTAAATGGGAATTCCTGCAATAAATGTGGTTTCCCATTGTTAATAATCATTAATTTATTCATATTTTGCTATCACAACTTGCCAAGCAGTAACCCAAATATGTCTCAGCAATTGCTTAGTATTATCTGCCACAAGGAACACATCAAGATCTTCATGCTACTGTGGAGACCAAGATGTGTCGCTTGCTTTACACATTTTTACAAGGGACACTACTAGCACAAGATAGATGGACACCAGTCATTCTTTACTTTTTAACTGAGAAAATGTGACTGTCAGGTAAGTATAGGATGGGATTAATTTATATTGTCTTATTTGCTATTTTTTTTTACATATTCACGTGGCTTGCTTCTGATTTCAGGCAGCACCGCAACAGGGTGTTCCTAGGCACCTCATTTGCATACATTTGAATATGACATATTAAATGTATTAGCGGGCCGAATGTTACTATATTTGGTGAGTCAAGTTTATACTGTTCCTGCCGCTAATACAACTATTCCTGGCCATAGACGTAATGACAATTTTTTTTTAGCAACCTGACCATTAACAACATTAACAATGATCATAATGTCTATGTGAGTTAAACGATTGGTTCTGACCAACGGAAATTTCTTCCATTCGTTGGAACAAGTATAGCACTTGTTCTGACCCTTCTTGTCAGTGGTGATTCAATGTATATCATTTATTGGACAAGAAAATACATGAACAATAACAATGTGTATGAACTATTTTCAACATGCAAAATCATTCCCATCCTCGAAGATATCTTTCGGTTTATGGCCCGTTTACAATCAAGTTCCCAATAGTAAAAAATATTAAAATACTGGTAAAACTGGGAGCAAATCCTCACTTCTATGGCCAGCCAAAGGTCTATGTACACTTTTGCAAGATTTATTTTTTTATTTTTTTCCATGAAATCAATGTTTTAGGTGACTTTGAACATATTTTAAATTGACTTTTATTAAGAATTTTGTTTTGTTTTTCCGATACAGGATCTAAGAAACTGTATCGTTCGCTATAAGCCGATTCCGTCAGTTTAGCTGAAATGATGGCTCGGCTGAGAGCAGCTCCATTGTGTGTCTAATACACAGGATTACAATAATATCGATTACATCTAAGTTTCCCAAATTGTAATTAATAAAAATGAAACGCTAACATATTCAGTACAAACCTCCAAATTGTATACATAGAAAGTACAACATGTCCCGCAAAAAATCAAGACCTAACTCAGCGGTTCCATCGGCAAAATTAAAAAGTTATATGATCCAAACAGGGAAACAGCTGTTAGAGTCGTTGCAATTCTGACCTTGTGAGCTGCCACACATACTAGCTGGCATCAATAAAAGTAGGCTGGTTTATAACGTTGCTCACAAGGACAGACCTGCAGCTGCTCTGCCAGCTCCCTGCTACCCTTTACATCTTGCTTTTAGGCCTTATTCACACGAACGTGTTATACGTCCGTGCCACGCGCGTGATTTTCACACGCGTCGCACGGACCTATGTTAATGAATGGGGCCGATCAGACTGTCAGTGAATTTCACGCAGAGTATGTGCGCTGCGTAAAACTCACGACATGTCCTATATTTGCCCGTGTTTCGCGCAGCACGCACCAATTGAATTCAATGGGTGTGTGCAAATCACACACGGCACACGGAAGCACTTCCGGGTGCCGCACGTGATGCGCGCTACAGTAGTATAATAAATTAATGCAAACAGAAAAGCACCACGTGCTTTTCTGTTTGTATACATAAAACCAGAGTGTCATAATGATGCCGGCTGCGCGAAAATCATGCAGCCGCGCACCATATGCTAATGCCACACGGTACTTTTGCGGGCGCAGAACGCAGCGGTTTTTTGCGTGCGCAATATGGACAGGTCCGTGTGAATAAGGCCTTAGAGGTAGAATATAAACACAATGGGGGGAATGTAACAAAGCTTCTGTGCCAGTTTTTTGGCATAGAATTGTCGCAAATGGCCCAAAAGTCGCAAAAATATTGACTTTTGGGTCGTTTTCAAATGACTCTTGTCACTTTTTAAAAGTCGAGTTTAGCAAAAGGGGGCATGGTCACGTCTATGGAGGAATAATTCGATAAATAATTCATGACACTTCATTGGACACAGTGAAAAAAATACCACTCCCCTCCAATGCAGCAGAGTTCCCAGTCATCAGCTATAATATATCTGTGTATCCCCAAATTTTTGTCCAAAAATCAGTGGAGTGCTAGACATCCCCAATAGTTGTGTAGCATAGGCCTTGACGCAGCATTACAGGGCCAAAAGACATTAGGCACAGACAGGAAGATCTTGTGTAAAAGCACAGGAAAACGATACCAACGCATCATAATTCTATAATTCTTCTCCTGTGCATAGTATGCCATATTTATTTGGCAGTGTGTGTGGGTGATAGGGAAAATAGATTCTCAAACAACTGGGGTCTGAGACCGATGGGGTCATAAACCAATGCAAGAATATATTCTGTGTGAACAGCTGCATAATAGGGAAGTATATTGATACTGTAAAATAAAATTCATCACAGTGCCACATAAAAAAAAGCATAATAAAAACAGCAAATAAATTATTAACATGGCTTTAAATAATGGTGTTATCAATTATAAGAAATTATGAGTTTACCTCTAAACATGTACTTTTTACTGAGGTCCAATTCCAATCCCCTACGAAAGTATGTTTGCTTCAATAGTCTGAAGCCAATTGCTGAAGATTTTGTAAAATCCACTAGATGGCAGAATCAGCCATATTAAAAAAATCAGGGTTTTATTTAAGATGCAAAAAGTCTAAAGAATATGTTATTTTATTTACTGCGCAGTTCAGAGTATTGTTGTTGTCTATAAGCAGCTATTTCAGGCCAAGGAGGGGCTGACTGTAGTATTCTGCTATGGGATTACTGACAGAAAGTCCCCAAAAAAATCTACCCCAATTATCACTACTTTATCTCACATATCTCCTGTTCTGTGTTCTGAGAACCTCCAGAGAATATTTACATCCATATTTGTGAATGATATTATAAGACATTGTTATAAGACTTCGTTTACATCTGCGTCGGGCTTCCGTTTATAGGTTCTGTCGGACCTTTCCGTCAGGGGAACCCATGAACGGAAACCATAGCTTTCCATTTTCATTGCCTTTGATTTCAATGGAAACGCTTCCGTTGCTAATGGTTTCCGTTTGTCGCCGTTACCTATGGTTTCCCTTTTTTTGGCAGAATCAATAGCGTAGTCGACTACGCTATTGATTCCACCAAAAAAATTTAAACCTTAAGGAACGGAGACAAACGCAAACCATTATCAACGGAAGCGTTACCATTGAAATCAATGGCAATGCAAACGGAAAGCTATGGTTTCCATTTGGTTTCTATACATCAAACCCTGACACAGATGTGAACGAAGCCTAAGATGCAGTTTTATAACCTGCTAATTTTACCCTTAGGCCGGGTTCACACGTAGCGTAAATACTGTGGATTTTCAGCAACGGATTTTGTTGCGGAAAATCCGCAGCATAATACAGTAGCAGCAGAGTGGATGAGATTTCAACAAACTGCGGTGCGGTTTTTTAATTCACAGCTTTTTTGTTGCGGGTTTTCCCCATTGAATTCAATGGGTAGGTGAAAGCCGCAACAAATAGCATATATTGTGATTTTTGCAGCGGAAAATCAGTAATTCCGCCGCAAAAATCAAAACTCAGAGAAAAAAAATCTTATACTTACCCAGAATTCTGTGCTTCTTCGTCTAGGCCGCCCTGCTGGGATGACGTTTCATCTCATGTGACCGCTGCAGCCAATCAAAGGCTGCATCATCGGTCACAATTTGGAGCGTTTTTTTTGGCAGGAATTCCCTGTGTAGCTTTATGCAGCATATCTGCCCTGTGTGAACTTACCCTTAGTGTTCGTTTAATGTGAGTGAGTTGTATTTTATGGCAATGTGTGTTACACATAACCTACACACCATTTGTTCTAACTTTGTTCCGGAAATAGCTTTCTACTACAAACTTTCATATTCTAAAAATGTTTATTTGCATAGTGTATTTTAAACATGTTTGAATGGTAAATGACTTTGAATGGTTAGGACTAAAGGAGCCAAAAAGTGCCATTATTGCAAAACACAGACTTTATACAGAAGATATTTTTACATAGATATAGTTAGCATTTAATTTGTATTTCATGTATAAGATAAAGCACAATCATCTTTTCTTTTGTATACAGTACATGTGTGACTCTTTACAAGTTATAGTGTCAAAAGCTTTCTATTTGCCATCATTCGTTTTATTTGGCCTTTTAAATCAATCACATCTATAGGATTGTGACTTAGGGCGGATTTACACGAACGTGAGCATTTTGCGCGCGCAAAAAACGCTGCGTTTTACGTGCCTGGCAACAGCGTGACAGCTCCGTGTGTCATGTTCATATGGATGTGCGGCTGCGTGCTTTTCGCGCAGCCGCCATCATTATGACACTCCGTTTGGATGTTTGCAAACAGAAAAGCACGTGGTGCTTTTCTGTTTACATTCATTCTTTTACTGCTGTTGCGCAAATAACGCGCGTCCCACGGAAGTGATTCCGTGGGGCATGAGTGATTTTCACGCACCCATTGACTTCAATGGGTGCGTGATGCGTGAAAAACGCTCAAATATAGAACATGTCATGAGTTTTACGCAGCGGACTCACGCTGCGCAAAAATCAGGGACCGTCTGCACTGCCCCATAGACTTGCATAGGTCCGTGCGACCCGCGTAAAAACTACGCGGGCTGCACGGACGTAAATCACATTCGTGTAAATCCGCCCTTAGGCTGCATGCACACTTCCATCGGCTGTTGTACGGCCGCTAGTGATGGTTCCGTAAAACACGGACCGCACACGGATGAGTTCCGTGTGCAGTCTGTTGTTTCACAAACCAAATAAATGAAAAGGCAGAGACTGTTCCGTCAAAAACGGACAGGAGTAGGACCTGTCCTATTTTTGACGGAACTGTTGCACGGTTCCGTTAAAGCAATGGGAGTGTGCATGGCCCCATAGAAATGAATGTGTCAGGGTGCTATCCGTTCAAACTGAAGTGGGCATGAGGCCTTAGACTAGATAGATGGATGGATGGATGGATGGATGGATGGATGGATGGATAGATAGATAGATAGATAGATAGATAGATAGATAGATAGATAGATAGATAGATAGATAGATAGATAGATAGATAGATAGATAGATAGATAGATAGATATACAGCAAACACAGAATGGCGACAGCACCCTGCGACACTAATGCCACCTAAACCACTAAATATAAATAACTATGCACTAAAGCTAAATCTACTTACAAATAGGGAGGTTCTTAGTGCACATTTTGATCAAAAAGTGTTAGCCCACCTGCCACGACAAGGCGACCTCTGTAAGGTGGGAACCTACGCTGCACATACACCCAGAACTGGGACTAAGCCTACATATATACCTGGGGATGGTAGGATCCAGCATTGAACTGATTAAAATCACCCAGGGCAGAATGGGAGGAGTGCAAGAACAACAAGTGGAGGCAGTCACTAACCCCACATATATGGATACCATAAACACAACAAAAATTGAACAGCACATTCCAACTAAATGATACAAAATGTATGCAGGTGCAAGAACACCCATGACTACAGATATACAGCAAACACAGAATGGTGACAGCACCCTGCGACACTAATGCCACCTAAACCACGATAGATAGATAGATAGATAGATAGATAGATAGATAGATAGATAGATAGATAGATAGATAGATAGATAGATAGATAGATAGATAGATAGATAGATAGATAGATAGATAGATAGAACAAAAGAAGTTGAGTGTACATCCTTGTTAAACCAATTGTGACCACTTAGTGGCAATATCAGCTAGTATAAATGAAGACATTGAAGAAAAATGTCAATGTACATTTGTTATTACATTTAATTTGAATAGCTTGTATATTGTTATGCTGTGTATTGGACCATAGTATGTTCTGAAATATGACCATATGAAGTCTAGTATAAACCATGTAGGAACCAGTATTGAATGTGAGCTATATAGTATATTGTCATACTAAATACTTAGCAATTTTACTAAAGATATCATATAAGCCGAGGTTGTGTGGAACCTAGTAAGGGGTCCATCAGAAATGCCTACTGTTGTACAAATTGTCACTAAATATTACCTACTGGCGTACAAATTCTGTACTAAAAATTATCTACAGGCATACCAATTGTGCACTAAAAACTACCTACTGGCGTGAAAAAGGTGTACTGAAAATTACCTACTGGTGTACAAATTGTGTACTAAAAATTACGCAGTGGCATACAAATTGTGTACTAAAGATATCCACAGGATATGCCATAAATGTCAGATAGATGTGGGTCCCACCTCTGGGACCCGCACCTATCTCTAGAATGACCCCTCCTAAACCAGTGTTCTATCTTTCTCGGTTCTCGCTGCCACCTAGGCCACTTTCCGATTACATGGTCGGAAATTACAAAAATTGCGATTGCTACGCCGCTTCCGTAACTGCCATTCACATCTATGGGAGTTACAGAAACAATGTAGCTCAGTGAGCTACGCTGTTTCATAATTTCCGACCATGTAATCAGGAAGTGGCCCGGGAGGCAGCTGGAACCGAGAAAGGTGGAACGGGATTTAGGAGGGCCCGTTCTAGAAATAGGTGCGGGTCCCAGAGGTGGCATTTATGGCATATCCTATGGATATGCCATAAATGTCCCTGATGGACAAACCCCTTTAACCCTAGTATACATTCCCTCTGACCGTTTATTTCAGCTTTTATTTCTTTCATCACATTTGCAGAGGCACAGAAGTTTACATACACGTGGTTAGTATTTGGTGGCATTGCCTTTAAATTGTCTAACTTGAGTGAAAAGTTTTGTGTAGGCTTCTATAAGGTTCTCACAATAAGTTGCTGGAATTACTGGTATTACTGGTATTACTGGTATTACTGAGTCAGGTTGTAGGCCTCCTCGCTTGCGCACGTTTTTTCAGTTCTGCACATACATTTTTAATGGACTTGAGGTCAGGGCTTTGTGATGGCCACTCCATTGCCTTCACTTTGTTGTCCATTTTGCCTCAACTTTGGAAGAAAACTTGGGGTCATTATCCAGCTTTAAATTCCTGGCTAAGGTCTTTAGATGTTGCTTCAATGTCTTCACATCATTTTTCTTCCTCATAGTGCCATCTATTTTGTGAAGTGCAACAGTCCCTCCTGCAGCAAAGCACCCCACATCATGATGCCGCCAGCCCCAAGCTTCACGGTTGAGATGGTGTTTTTTAGCTTGCAGGCTTCCAACCTTTTTTCCTCCATACATAACGATGATCATAATGGCAAAACAGTTCTATTTTGTTTCATCAGACCAGTGGACATTTCTCCAAAAATTAAAACCTTTGTTCAAATCTGCAGTTGCGAAATGTAACCTGCCTTTTTTAAGGCGAAAGATAACATTTTAAGTTGATATATGATTGAAGACTAATACTAACTCAAAGGTGGTTACAGAGGTACAAAAAGATGTCCTAACAGAAGTTGAAACGTCTTTAGTTGTTTTTATAACTACTTTGCAGCTGATTATATGCAATTTTGTCTGTTTTCAAGCATTTTTTTTCCCAATGCAGACTAAAAGAGCATGGTTGGTGTTTCCATCACTTGGGATTATTTACAGGAAGTCTGCTGTGTGGAACAAGAAGTCTATCCCCACACTCAAAGTGTATTCTGCATAACATCTGTGCAGAAAAATTCCATAACATTTACTTATAAGTTAGTGAATACTATTAATACACCTTTTATATGTCAAGCTGAAGTCTAGGTTTAGTGGACCTTTAAATGTGTAGTAAACCAATATTAAAGATGCAGATCATCTCTAATTCACTGTGAACTTTTTGTAGACATATTTGCTTTCACTCCCACAGTTGGTTTGAGACTGAAAACAGACAACAAACGCTCACAAAATCCCACCCACAGATGTGGGTTTAATGCTAAAAGAGCACAGACAAAAATGTTATGGCTGACTTTCATGTCAAACCTATATATCTATATATGGACAAACTACACTTCATTTAATTAAATAGAAAAGTAGAATCTAGCAGTACAAGATTGTGCACACTAGATTTATTTATGTTAAATGTACAGTCATGTGAAAAAGTAAGGACACCCCATGTTGATGTTACAAAAAAAACTAAAAATCTATTTCCTTCTTTGAGTCTACACTTGGCATTGCCCCCCTTTGGCATAAACAATCTCCAGCGTACTCTTCCCTATAAGCTCTCTTGCACACGACCATGTGCCCAGGGCCGCTGTCAGGGCAGTACAGCTGGTACAGGTGTCAGGTGCCTGGCCACAATGCTGGAAAAAAGGGGCACACCCGCTTCTTAGTAACTGTAAACATTTCTATCAGGGCCCCAGCGTTAGTTACTTAGAGAAAGGAACGGACCCTTCCGTTCCTTCTTCCGAAGTAACTTTAACGATGGGACCCTGAGACAGTAGAGGAAGCTGCTGCATGAGAAGCATGAAAGCAGCTCCGTGTGGAGACAGCCGCCCACCAGACACAGCCGACAGGACCCTGCAAGACTGGGGAGTGCCCCTCCTCCTTAATATCCCCCCTGAACCCACCTATAGAAAATAAAGTGTTTTTTTTTGTCGTTTATCTTACATTTTTTTGCCGCGATTTTAGTAATCGTGGCAAAAATGGCGCAGTTTCACCGTGATTTACCACCTTATTCGTGGCAAAAAATGGGATTTGATTGCACTGTATAAATACCGTAAGTGGCCCTTTTACACCGGTCAATAATCGACATCTTTGATCGGTGCTTGTTTGATTCTGTCACACGGAGCTATAGATGGGAACGAGCGGTTGTTACTCTGATTGCTCGCCCCCATACGTTATCATGTCGGCAGCGCCGACAACGATAATATTTTACTCTTTTAAAACTGTATGATCAGCAGAAGATTGAGCATTTGCTCGTTCATCTGCTGATCGCTGCCCTGTTTACACTGGGCAATTATCGTCAATGAGCATTCTATGAACGCTTGTCTGCCTGATAATCGTCCTGTGTAAACCCCCCCTTAGGGCCACTTCAGACATGGTGGATTTGTCTCCTATTTTCGGTGCTGATTGCGTACTGAAAATCCACTACAAACTACAATACAATACAATTTATGTGAACGGGGTTTTAAAATCCACATTCACATGCAGATGAAAAGTATCTGCAAGGGCATTCTGCTGATTGTTAAGTCAGCAGCATGCCTATTAAGTTGCAAAATGGACACGCATTTTACCGTAAACAATGCAAAGGGTTAATTTGCTGAAAATCCTTAGCAAAATCCGTAAAGGTAAATTCGCACGTAGCATAAATACTACGGATTTTCCACAATGGATTTCATTGTGGAAAATCTGCAGCATCATACAGTAGCAGCAGAGTGGATGAGATTTAAACAAATCTCATCCACATACTGCGTAAAAAATGCACTAGAAAAGCATTGATAAATTGACCTGCGGTGCTAATTTTTAAGCCGCAGCATGCCCATTTATGTTGCAGAATCGCTGCTTTTCTTTTGTGGGTTTTCTCCATTGTCAATGGGGAGCTAAAGCCCGCAACAAATAGCAGATGTAGCTGTTTTTGCGCCGGAAAAGCTGCGATTCCGCCACAAAAAAATAGCAACTCAGAAAAAAAAACGTATACTTACCCAGAACAGTGTGCTTCTGCGTCCGGCACGGCCTCCAGGGATGACGTTTCATCCCATGTGACTGTTGCAGGACGTCAGAGAGAAGCGTGGCATGGAAAGTATAGGCTTTTCTCTTTTTACCCGCCTTAGTGCTCCTTACATCCTCACAAGTGCATCACCTTCTCTTAAGGCGCCCTCCACATAGTGTTATCGCCCTACGTTTATCTTGTACGTCAGAAAAGCTCCCGACGTACACGATAAATGTGTTCATAGGGCTCCATTATGTCCTTTTGGTCTCCGCTGGGCTGGTATATGTTGGTATACCTTTTTTTTTTTTTTTTTGAAGGATGGAGTAGCGTAGTAGACTCTGCTATTCCATTCTGAGAGATCCCGCAAAAAAAACGTATACCGCTCCTGACAACACTATATGGACAGTAACGTCAGGAACTTCTCAATGCCATTGCATGCCATATGTTTTGGCAGAATTCAATAAAATCCAGGGTCTCAACTGGTCACTGACTGCTTCATGGTTTCGTTCACTGTAACTTGACATCAGTAACAAAATTAGTTACTGCATATAGCGTACAAACGTGAGTGCCACAATTTCCATTGCCCACCCCCGGAAATGGATGGGGGGGCCCAATCTTCTTGGCTGTATGGGGCCAAGAAATTCCTGATGTGCGTGCCACTCGGGTCGTTTTTCACGGCATCCCAGTGGCACCCGATAGTTTTCACGGACCCATTCACTTCAGTGGGTGCAATGGGTCTGTGAAAAAGGACCCGACGCTCCGATCTGTGGAAAGATATGTCCTATCTTTCCACATATCATGGACGGGACTCGGGCGTCACGCACGGTCGTGTGCTAGAGCCTAACTGTCCATTATTTTTTGATATTGAATGAAATTTATCCACTCACCCCTGGAGATTTTTCCCAGTGTTTCAGGGGTTTCTTGCATGCACACCCGGTTTCAAAGCCCTCTCCCCTCAGCACAGTGATGGGATTTAGATCCGGGGTTTGACTTGGCCATTAAAGATTCCTTAATTAATTTATTTTTTCCAGCCATTCCTAGTATGTAAAGAATATTGATATGTCTACATTTAACATAGGGTGTCCTTAATTTCTCAGATGACTGTACTTAGATATAATTAAAAGATGAAAAAAATTAAATAATTGGATATGATGCTTTGCATGTCAATTAACATTATAATTTAACCACAGTGAAAAGGTTTTACAAGACTTGTGAAAGCATTTACCACCCACACATTATGGTTAGGCTGAACGTCAACAGAACTTCCCCAATGCTTGCATGATACACTCTGCAACCTTTCTTGCCACTTCAATGTGTTATCATGGCATATAAATCAGTCACATTACAATCCACCTAAAGGGGCTTTGAGAATCCCTAGGTGTTATAATTATCTCTTTGAGATTACAGATTGTCCCACTACTGGGGAACCAAGTGATTAGCTATTATATGTGGGAAAATCCAGCTGCAAGTGTTAATTTTCCCTGTAGCATGACCACAGGAGAAGTTAAGCATTGCACATTTCAATAGGCTGCCTATGCAATGTCTGGACATGCTCGGTCCTCCAGAAAGAAATACACTTTTTGTAGCAACTATCTGATAGATAAGGATCCTGAACATGAGACCCTCATTTATTTATTCAGAATTCCCTAATAGTTTATTTGAAAACGTGTTTTCTAAACTGGAAAACCCCTTTAATTTTCTATGGAGTATCTTTAACATAGTAATTTTCATTATCTTTTAACTTGTTTATTATTATTTGATTCAGAGATAAGGTAACTACTGTAAAAAGTGTACGCCCCTAATACTACTGATGACTTAACACTGAATTCTGCATTCACCACGGACCAATAGACAATAGGAGACAGGAGGAGAGGCTAGGTAAAATTTGTACTGGGTTGATATGTTTTCCCGCTATACTGTACCACAGTAACTGTATATTTTGGAGTATCCTTATTCTTTATTTAAAAATATTCTGTCCAAAAGGGTTAATATTTTTTAATTACAGAAAATGTTTTAGCAAACCTGCGATTGTGCTCTTCAAAACCGTTGGGGTTGTTGGATCCCAATTTATACTCACCAAACATATGCCAACAGGAAACCCTTTTGGCATATATTTGGCCATTAAAGTCTTTGGGGACATCAGCGTATATATTGGGATATTTTCTTGGCATATACACTGGCAGTACACCACAAACATGGTGTGAATCCAGCCTAACATACACGTGAATAAAGCCTTTGCTTTGTAAAAAGAGACAGACTTGTTTATCACTATTTGTAACATATAGTGAGCCTGTTCTATCTACCTAATACTGTTCACAACTGTGTTGGAGTCTCCATTCGGAGTCTCTTTTGCAGATTCCATCATATTTGATGGAGAAAAAAAGTCTAACATTCAGCACTATTTTTTCCAGTAAATGACGGACATGATGGAATCCGACGGTTCCCAATATAAGTCATTAGCATTTTGGTGCTCTAGACAGATGAAGCAAATTAAACCTCGTGCAATCCCTTCCATCGTAGAAGCAATTCAAAATGGTAGTTGTTTAGTCATTGACAGTGAAGAGGTTAATGGAAACATCCCTGGTGGTCTATGGAAGTAAATGGGTAAGGTTTTGTTCACATTTGCGTCATGTATTCTGTTCATAACGGAAACCACAACCCATTGCCGGATCTATAGCGGAACAGATACTGCCACTGTCTGATGGACCCTATTGACTTATAATGCAATCTGGGTGAGTTTCATGTGGTTTCCCTCAGTTTGACAGGAAGAACTGCGATGCATGCAGCACTATTCTCTCTGTCATATCTGCCGGGACGGCCAACGGTCATGTGAACAGAGTTTCAATATGCACATTAATCACGTATCTGGTGTCCAGTGGTTTACTAACCTCCTTAGGCTCCAACGCTGTCTGGTTCACCAAATTATTGGTCCACAACTAGGCTGGCAAGAGCTGAAAGTGCAGGCTTATCCGCTCTACAAATAGTCAGCAACAGGCGTACAGTCAATAATACATATGTACAGTCAGGTGCAACAACAAGCCCACACATATACACTATATACACACACACACATAGACCCACACATCATATTTGCCTACTTTTGGGTAACATCAGGGACATTGTGGGAAGTGGTGTGAGAAATGGATGCATAGAATTTTTTACCATATGCTTGCCATTTACATAGGCCATGCCCTCATTAACGGCTGGCCTAATGTGTATAGCGTATTTGACTCCTTTATCAAACCCCAAAATTAATACAAACCCTAGCCCAAACCTCAGAAAACAGATCCCAGACCCCAAAACCAGAACAGATCCCCAAAAAACTACAGACACTAGACCAGATCCCAGAATAAATACAGACACCTGATCAAATCCCAGGATAAATACAGACACCAGAATCCCAAAATATGTAATTCCAGAAATAGACTCTGAAATATAAACCCAGACCCTGAAATACATACCTCAGACTAGACCCCAGAATAAACACAAACCCAGACCCCAGAAAACATAAAGACCCCAGACCAGACCAGAATAACTATTGACCCCTGACTAGACCCTAGAATACTATAAAAAAGAATAAAAAATACACAAGGCGCACATAGCGCATCATCCAATTTAAAAGAAATACCAAGGTATAATCAGTTTTGCTGACCTGGTTTGGTTGTGCAGGGAGCACAACGTACAGAAAAAAATAAGTCTGATTGAGCCCTTGACGCTGCCCTGTGTTCATTTAGTTAGTGCAAAATAGTGTCACACACCAATGAAGAACTCAGAATGGTTTATTGGTAAAATGTATAAAAGGCAATTCGTTTCGAAGGCAGACCGACTTCTTCATCAGGCCAACATAAATAAAACATTTTTCTTAAAAGGGGCAAGATGTAAGCAAAAAAAAATTCCAAAATACAGGTTAAAATTAGGTTAAGATTTGCATCTGTCAAGGTTCACCTTAATTGCGTTTTCATTTAAAAACATATGTTGCTACAAACTCCTTTTCATGTGTGGACTCTGGACACCTTCCTGGCTTGTTTGGGAATTTCTATAGTAATAATGAAGCTCCGGGGTGTGGCTTAGCGGCATATGTGAAAGGACGCAGGAACCAGAGCTCCCGCTGCCGATATCCTGAAAACCATCCTGGGACTTCATTATATTAACGGAGACATACCTGTGGTGAGAGGGGAGAAGGAGGTGATCCTGCAGGCACGATTCTGGATCCATCGGAGGCTGTGATGACCCGGTCCAGGAAATCCAAGGCGGCAGAGGACGGTGAGCTGGGGCCGCAAGATGGCGCCGACATGTGCTCGTATGCAGAGAGCAGGGATGTGAGAGGGGCGGCGGCATTTAGGTTGGAGCACTTTGCCAGGAAGTCCCCTATGAAAGCTGATGCGGGTGGAGGGATGTCGGACGGAGGGAAGGAGCAGGCTGGCCGCTCAGGGTCGAGATATGAGCCGATGCGAGCACAGATGGAGTCAGAGGAGGAGGAAAATGGAGAAGACGCTTCAGGCGGTTCAGGAGGAGGATCGGATAGAGGCACGCACAGTATGGACAAACCTGGCCCCACGCTGGCAGATGTCTTCTCGGTGGTAAGCCTGAGTAATACCACGCTTGCTAAGCTTACCTGCCAGGTGTGGGGGATTAAGGAGGCTCTATCTATAATATGCCATGATTTGCAGAAGGTGTCAGAGCGCACAACAGCGGTGGAGGGCCGAGTCAGCGACTTAGAGGATAGAATGCTGCCCATGAGAAGGGATGTAAATGCGGTGGCGGTGGATGTTACATATCTTCTATCTAAAGCTGATGACCTGGAGAATCGTTTAAGACTAAATAATGTGAGGATGGTGGGAATACCTGAAGAAGTGGAAGGGTCCAATCCGGACTCCTTCTTTGAAAAGTGGCTATTGGAGGTGTTTGGCAAAGAGTCGCTGACCCCACTGTTTGCGGTGGAAAGAGCTCATAGAGTGCCCACGCGTCCTGGTCCACCTGTTCTGGTAAAGCTGCTTCATTATAAAGATAGAGATCTAATTCTTCGACAGGCCCGGGAACGGCAAGACATACGGGTGAACGGTGTGAAAGTGTCATTTTGTCCGGATTTCTCTGCAGAAGTTCAGAAACGGAGGATTCGATTTCTGGACATTAAAAGGCGGCTGAGGAACCGGGTTCAGTACTCCATGCTGTATCCTGCTAAGCTTCGGGTGGCGGCGTTGGGATCCGTGCAATTCTTTGAGAATCCGAAAGATGCACTAAGATGGCTGGACAGTCATGAAGATCGCCTACGGCAGGATCGAGAGGAAGCGGCGGCGTGATCAACAGGTGGATGGTTGAAGTGGGGACTCTGCTATGAAAGGAGGAAGATGAATGGCACAAGGGAATAAGGCATTGTTCTATGCATTTATATGTTGGTCTATAGTTGGGCTGAAGTCTCTATGTCATTGATGGCGGGAGGAGAGGAAAGTGCTGTCAGTTCAAGGGCAGAATTGGATATAGGAGTCATAAAAATGCTACTTGTTTATTGAGGAGGAGTTAGCGGGAGGTTCTTGGTTCTTAAGGTTAAAATTATGGAAAAGGGATGTGTTTCTACAAAGTGAATGGGAAGCTGTATGGTCATAGTGGTGAAGTTTTCTTCGCCAGCCCGGGCCCTCTTGGGAGGGTATGTTTATGGAAAGTTGGGTGGGATAGGGTGGTGGGAGGGGGAGGGGAGATGTTTTGGAGGGAAAGGGAGTTTGAAACGCAGTACGCTCTGATTGCCACTGGATGTAATGGAAATAGCCACTGTCAAATGCAAGAAATGTCCAGATGGGGGGTAGGGTAAATCTTTTGTCCTGGAACGTGAGAGGTATGGGGGAGGTAGCTAAAAGGCGAGCTATATTTGACTACCTGAAAGGGCAGTCTGCTGGGGTGATGGGCTTGCAGGAAACTCATCTTACTACTGATACGGTGCAACAGGTGCATAGGGTTTGGATCCGGCACAGCTTCCATTCCTTTCATTCTACATACTCGAGGGGGATTAGCCTCCTGGTTCATAGGGATGTACCGTTTAGCTGTTTAGATTCCTTTAAAGATAGGGAAGGTAGATATGTCGGGGTGCATTGTAAATTGTTTAACTGGGAATGTATAATTGTGGTGCTGTATGTGCCTCCCCCGTACTCTGTGGTTCTGATAAGGGAGGTGTTGGAGAAACTGGCTGGATGGCCTATGATACCGACTATACTGATGGGAGACTTCAACAATATAATGGATAAAGGGTGGGATAAATTTCCAAAAGGGGGGGGGGGTGGGAGATGTCTGTCTGACAAGGTTTGGTAAATACATGATGGAAGTTGGGCTCACGGATATTTGGCGGGCAAAGTGGCCATCTGTTACGCAATACTCGTGTGTATCATCTACATATGGATCACTGTCCCGAATAGACCTAATATTTAATAATGGAATGGGGATGGAATGTGTGGAAGGGGTGGAATATCTACCACGATCGCTGTCTGATCACTCCCCGATGTTATTAAAGATCCGAACAAGTTCGCAGATGAGGAGGTTGAGAATGCACTGGAGGCTAAACCCGTTCTGGATACGCTTGGTGGGAGAGGAGACAATAAATACGAGCCTGCGAGAATACTTCGAGTTTAATAAGGGTACGGTCCCTACAGATATTCTATGGGATGCTATGAAGGCGAATATAAGGGGGGTGTATATACGGGAGATCACGCTCATAAAAACTAAGACACGACAAGTGAGTCAACATCTGACAGACAGGGTGACAACAACAGAGGAGAGCCACATTACTAATAACACTGCGGAAACGTTAGCCCAATGGAAGGCTGCTCAAAAATTGCTTAGGGAACATCAGCTGGAGCAAGCAGCTAATAAAAGATTGTTTTTGCAACAAAAATACTATGAGGAGGGGGAAATGACGGGCAGACTGTTAGCAAATATCGCACGGCCGATGCGGGAGAGTGAATTCATTCACCAGTTACAGACAGCAAATGGGACTCTGGTTGGAGAAACAGAGGATATATTAGGTGTGTTGACATCATTTTATACGGAACTATATCGCACTAAGGTGGACTATCCGGAGGATCTTCTGTCAGAATATCTAGCAGAAATGACATGGGTTACTTTAAAGGAGGAAGAGAGGGAGGGGTTGGAGGAGTCAATTACTTTAGAGGAAATACAGGAAGCGGTGAGTTCTATGGCAAATCAAAAGGCCCCAGGGATGGATGGTATACCCACTGAATTGTATAAAACATATGGAGAGACGGTTCTGCCAGAATTACTGGAGGTGTTCCAGGATAGTTTCGCCAGAGGGCGCTTACCGCAGACGATGTATGAAGCTGCTATAGTCGTAATTCCTAAAGATGGGAAGGACCGGACGCAACCTGACTCTTACAGACCGATATCTCTGTTAACCGCGGACATTAAAATTTTAGCTAAAGTACTGGCTAACAGGTTGTCGCGAGTAGTGACTAAAATTGTGGGGATGGATCAGTCGGGATTCATGCCATCACGCTCTACAGCAGTTAACTTACGTAGACTTTTCTTAAATTTGCAGACAGATGCTCCGGATGCACGGGGTAGAGCAGTGCTGTCTTTGGATGCCGCCAAGGCGTTTGATAGTGTGGAATGGGGTTACTTGTGGGCTGTATTGGAGCGGATCGGCTTTGGAAGGAACTTTATAAAATGGGTACAATTACTATATAGGGAACCGGTAGCTAGGATCAGAGCAAATGGAAGGATGTCGGACTCTTTTAGGTTGGAGAGCGGGACGCGACAGGGATGCCCACTTTCCCCGCTACTATTTGCGCTGGCAATTGAACCTCTAGCAAATATGGTAAGACAACATCCGGGGATAGAAGGGTTTCGTTGTGGGGAGCTGGAGGAGCGCATAGCACTATATGCGGATGATATCTTGTTGTTCCTGGGGGAGATAGATTATTCATTGCCAGTGATAATGACGGTATTGGAGCGGTTTGGCAGATTTTCAGGGTTAAAAATTAATTGGAACAAGTCGGTGTTGCTGCCACTCCAGCCAGTAGATACGCCATTGATGATTGGAGGAATTGAGGTACCGTGTGTACGGAAGTTTAAGTATCTGGGAATTACGGTATCGGCAAGGGTGCAGGACTTTGTTGAGTTGAATGTGATACCATTATTGAATAAATTAACAGATAGGACCAAAGTATGGCTTGGGTTACCACTGTCAGCGCTGGGACAAGCAAATCTCATCAAAATTATTCTGATGCCCCAGGTTCTTTATGTTGTGCATAATGCCCCAGTGTGGTTGCCTAAATATTGGTTCAGGAGAATACATAATTTGTTTAGGGACTTAGTGTGGAAAAGGGGGATCCCCAGGATTAAAATGGAAAAGCTACAACTACCAGCGGAACAGGGAGGGTTAGCTATTCCAAATGCATGGATATATTATCTAGCGGCTCAAATACAACACTTTAACCCCTTCCCGCTCCTTGACGTACTATTACGTCATGGCAGCTGTATCGTTCGCGCTCCATGCCGTAATAGTACGTCTCGGGAGTAACAGCCGTTTCGGCCGTCCTCCCGACACATACAGGAGCTGTGACGCTGCTGTCTTGTTCAGCAGCTGTCACAGCTCCTACAGCGGGGACCGATCGCTGTGTCCCCGCTGATTAACCCCTTAAAAGCCGCGTTCTATAGAGATCGCGGCTTTTTAGGGGTTAAGCTACCATCGCCGGCCTGCTACGCGATAGCGGCCGGCGATGGAGACTATGGCAACCGGACACCAAACAATGGCGTCCGGCTATGCCATAGACGGAAGCCTAGTGGGTCCTGACAACGTCAGGACCCACTATGCTTGCTGTCAGTGAGTAGCTGACAGTTCTAATACACTGCACTACGCATGTAGTGCAGTGTATTAGAATAGCGATCAGGGCCTCCTGCCCTCATGTCCCCTAGTGGGACAAAGTAATAAAGTAAAAAAAAAGTTAAAAAAAGATGTGTAAAAATAAGAAAATAAAAGATTTAAAAGTAATAAAAGTAAAAATCCCCCTTTTTCCCTTATCAGTCCTTTATTATTAATAAAAATATATAAACAAACAAATAAACTATACATAATTGGTATTGCCGCGTCCGTAACGGCCTGAACTACAAAATTATTTCATTATTTATCCCGCATGGTGAACGCCATAAAATAAAATAATAATAAACCGAACCACAATCACAATTCTTTGGTCACTTCACCTCCCAAAAAATGGAATAAAAAGAGATCAAAAAGTCGCATGTACCTAAAAATGGTGCTGATTGAAACTACAGTTCGTTACGCAAAAAATAAGTCCTCGCACGGCTTTATTGATTGAAAAATAAAAACGTTCTGGCTCTTAGAATAAGGTAACACAAAAAGTGAATGATTGTTTACAAAACGTATTTTATTGTGCAAACGCCATAAAACATAAAAAAAAACTATAAACATCTGGTATCGCCGTAATCGTATCGCCCCGCAGAATAAAGTGAATATGTCATTTATAGCGCACGGTGAACGCTGTAAAAAAAAACGAAAAAAAAAACAATCGTACAATTGCTGTTTTTTAGTCACCACGCCACCTAAAAATAGAATAAAAACTGATCAAAAAGTCGCATGCACCCCAAGAAAACTACAATGGATTCCTCAAGGGGTCTAGTTTCCAAATTGGGGTCACTTTTGGGGGGTTCCCAATGTTTTGGCACCACAAGACCTCTTCAAACCGGACATGGTGCCTAATAAAAAAGAGGCTTCAAAATCCACTAAGTGCTCCTTTGCTTCGGAGGCCGGTGCTTCAGTCCATTACTGCACTAGGGCCACATGTGGGATATTTCTCAAAACTGCAGAATCTGGGCAATACGTATTGAGTTGCGTTTCTCTGATAAATCCTTTTGTGTTATAAAAAAAATGGTATAAAGAGGATTTTCTGTCAAAAAAAAAAATGTAAATTTCACCTCTACTTTTCTCTAAATTTTTGTGAAACACCTAAAGGGTTCATAAACTTTCTAAATGCTGTTGTGAATACTTTGAGGGGTCTAGTTTCTAAAATGGGGTATTTGATAGGGGTTTCTAATATATGGGCCCCTCAAAGCAACTTCAGAACTGAACTGGAACCTAAAAAAATAAATAAATGAGGCAATACTTCGCTTCTTACATTATACTGATAATAAGCCGTGCCCACCCCGAGATGACCCCAGTTTTGACCGTTTGTATAAACGGAGACCCCTATTAGACCGTTCCAGTGCCCGGTTTTGCCAAGCATACACCCCCGAGAAGTGTATTTCTATTGATGAGTCCCTGGTACATTTTAAAGGGAGGGTTCAATTCCGCGAGTACCTGCCGGTTAAGAGGGCAAGGTATGGCGTGAAGATGTATAAGCTGTGAGAGTGCATCAGGGTATACCTACAGGTTTAGGATATATGAAGGAAAGGCCACCCCCAAAACCAGACTGCATCCTGGACTACAATAGGTACATGGGAGGGATGGACTTGTAAGATCAAGCCCTGAAGCCCTACAGCGCCATGCGGTGTGGTATAAGAAGCTGGCCGGGCACATCATACAGATGGCATTGTACAATGCGTACATGCTACGTCGATGTGCAGGCCAGACGGGAACTTTCCTGGAATTTCAAGAGTTGATTATCAAGAACCTAATCTTTAGGGACCAAGAAGGGGGGGCACCCAGTACTTCTGGAAGCGAGCCCACACGCATCGTACCAGGGCAACACTTTCCAGGAGAAGTTCCCCAAACTGGCAAGAAGGGAAAAAGTCAAAAGAGGTGCAAAGTCTGCTATAAGAGGGCGATAATGGATGACACAATATATCAATGTGACAACTGTCCCGAATAACCAGAGCTCTGTATGAAAGTGTTTTAAAATTTATCATACATCCCTTGGTTTATAATTTACCCCAATTTTACTTACCCTGATGCACTCCACACAGCTTATCCCCCCTCGTCTTTCCCCTCTGGGCCCTGCTGTGTGTCCAGGCAGCTGATAACAGCCACATGTAGGGTATTGCCATACCCGGGAGAACCCACATTACAGTTTATGGGGTGTAGGTCTCCGGTCAAAATGCTCACTACACCTCTAGATGAATGCCTTAAGGGTGTAGTTTTTAAAACGGGGTCACTTCTTGCGGGTTTCAACTGTACTGGTACCTCAGGGGCTTCTGCATACATGACTTCGCACTAGAAAATCCCCAGTAGGCCAAATGGTGGTCCTTTCCTTCTCAGCCCTCCCATGGGCCCAAACGGCAGTTTATCACCACAAATGGGGTATTGCGGCACTCAGAACAAATTGCGCAACAGAATGGGGTATTTTATTTCTTGTGAAAATAAGAAATTTTCAGCCAAAACTACATATTATTTGAAAAAAATAATTTTGTTTTCATTCCCAGCCCAATTCAAACAAGTTCTGTGAAAAAACTATGGGGTCAAAATGGTCACAAAACCCATAAATGAATTCCTTGAGGGGTGTAGTTTCCAAAATGGGGTCATTTGTGGTGGGTTTCTATTGCTTTGATACCTCTGGGGCTCTGCAAATGCGACATGGCACCCGAAAACCAAACCAGCAAAATCTGTACTCCAAAGAACACACAGCGCTCCTTCCCTTCTGAGGCCTCCCATGGGCCCAAATGGCAGTTTATTGCCACAAATGGGGTATTGATGCACTCAGGAGAAATTGGGCAACAAAATTGAGTATTTTGTTCCCTGTGAAAATAAGAAATTTTGATCACAAATGACATTTTATTGTAAAAAATGAATTTTTTTTCATTTCAGAGCCCAATTCAAATACGTGCTGTGAAAAAACTGTGCGGTCAAAATGGTAACAACAACCCTAAATGAATTCCTTGAGGGGTGTAGTTTCCAAAATGGGGTCACTTTTGGTGGGTTTCCATTGCTTTGATACCTCTGAGGCTCTGCAAATGCGACATGGCACCCGAAAACCAATCCAACAAAATCTGGACTCCAACAAACATATAGCGCTCCTTTCCTTCTGAGCCCTCCCATGGGCCCAAACGGCAGTTTATCACCACAAATGGGGTATTGCCACACTAAGGACAAATTGGGCAACAAAATGGGGTATTTTGTTACCTGTGAAAATAAGAAATTTTGATCACAAATGACATTTTATTGTAAAAAATTAAATTTTTTTCATTTCAGAGCCCAATTCAAATACGTGCTGTGAAAAAACTGTGCGGTCAAAATGGTAACAACAACCCTAAATGAATTCCTTGAGGGGTGTAGTTTCCAAAATGCGGTCACTATTGGGGGATTCCTACTGTTTTGACACCTCAACACCTCTTCAAACCTGGCATGCTGCCTAAAATATATTCTAATAAAAAAGAGGACTCAAAATGCACTAGGTGCTTATTTGCTTCTAGGGCTTGTGTTTTAGTCCACGAGCGCAGTAGGGCCACATGTGGGACATTTCTAAAAACTGCAGAATCTGGACAATACATATTTAGTAGTGTTTCTCTGGTAAAACCTTCTGTGTTACAGAAAAAAAAATGAATAAAATTGAAATTCAGCAAGAAAAATGAAATTTGCAAATTTCACCTCCACTTTGCTTTAATTCCTGTGAAATGCCTGAAGGGTTAAAAAAACTTTCTAACTGCTGTTTTGAATACTTTGAGGGGTCTAGTTTTTAAAATGGGGTGTTTTATCAGGGTTTCTAATACATAGGCCCCACAAAGCCACTTCAGAACTCAAGAGGTACCTTAAAAAAAAGGCTTTTGAAATTTTCTTAAAAATATGAGAAATTGCTGTTTATGTTCTAAGCCTTGTAACGTCCAAGAAAAATAAAAGAATGTTCAAAAAACTATGCCAATCTAAAGTAGACATATGGGAAATGTGAACTAGTAACTATTTTGGGTGGTATAACCGTCTGTTTTACAAGCAGATGCATTTAAATTCTGAAAAATGCAATTTTTTCAAAATTTTCTCTACATTTTGCAATTTTTCACCAATAAACACTGAATATATCGACCAAATTTTACCACGAACATGAAGCCCAATGTGTCACGAGAAAACAATCTCAGAATCGCTTGGGTAGGTTTAAGCATTCCGACGTTATTACCACATAAAGTGAAATATGTCAGATTTGAAAAATGGGCTCTGAGCCTTAAGGCCAAAACTAGGCTACGTCCTTAAGGGGTTAAAGGCTGGAAGAATAGGGAGGAGTGGAATTCTAGTGGGAAACTGGTGTACTATTTGGGCCAGAGAACGGATGTACTAGAGGCCATGGAGTCTCATAAATTAAGGTGGGAGGCGAGAGGGAAACCGACTTTGCTATTAATACATAGAGTTTGGTGGGAAAGTAAGAAAATATTGGGGGTTACAGGATGCTCCAATTATATGCCCTTATGGGATAATCCATATCTATTGGAATTTAATATTTTAGAAGGATTTCAGGATTGGGAACAAGCAGGGATTAGATATGTGCACCAGTTGTATGAAGGAGGTACTCTTAAGCTCTTTGCACAATTACATGAATAGTTTGGACTCTCACATCGGCTGTTCTACCAATATCTTCAGTTAAGGCATGCGGCACAGGCTCAAGAGAGGCTGATGGACTTGAGTTGCTCCACTATGGGAGGGATGGAACAGGTGTTGGGGGCACAAGACACTAAAGGGATTATTTCGGTGCTATATAGTACGCTACTCTCCAAATTCCTAGGAGATCCGCTGGTGGAGATAAGACGTAAATGGGAAGAGGATGTAGGGACTATAGCAGATGAAGAATGGGAGGAAATACTTGGATCGTCCAAAATACTCTCTATTAGTGTAGCGCACAGGAGGTCACAACTCTTTTTATTACATAGGGTGTATAGGACGCCTAAGGTGCTATGGCAAATGCGAATTAGATCAACAAAGGAGTGTCCTAGGTGTTTGTTTGATGGGGCGGACATAAAACATATGTTTTGGAGCTGTCCGATGCTAAATGTCTATTGGAAAGAAGTTAAAGGAATGGTATCTAGAGTATATGGTAGAGATTTCCCACTGGAACCTAAGATCTTTTTATTGGGCTGTATGGGGGAGGAAGGAGGGGATGGAGTGGAATTGCTGGCTATTAAAAAGGTCCTGTATCACGCTAGGAAACTAATTGCAAAATATTGGCTGCAGGCGGATCCCCCGGAGGTGTCTGAGCTGGTTGGGTATGTGAACCACACAGTATCACTGGAACATCGAATATATCTGAAAAGAGGGGCAACTCATAAGCATGAGAAGCAATGGGGTAAATGGGTGAACACCTATGGTAATGCAGTACACTAGATGAGATTTGGAGGTGGGCTGACACACTTATATTGTCACGGTATGGTGGGATCACTGTTTGATATGCAGGAAGGATGGAGGAGGTGGAGTGGCTTGACGAATCAGGAGACAGAGGAGGTACTGCGAGGGGGGGGAGTTAGGTTGACAGGGGTAGGGACAGGGACGTATGTGAAGATACAACCAAAGATGATGGATACATATTATAATCTAACTGCAGGAATTTTGCATTAAGCACGAGATGTTATGTTGTTAGTTTTTTTCCTGTCATTTATTATAGGAAATGCAAAAGCTGTATAACGAATGTTGTATTCTCAATAAAAACTTGTTTGATTTAAAAAAAATAATGAAGCTCGGATCTCAGAAGATTTGATGCAACAGCAATCCTTAGGACCGTAGCCTTTCCAGTTGACCAGATACCAGATGCCTCCTCTGTATCTTCTGGAGTTGATAATTTATTGAAAGGTGCGCCTGCGCTGTTTTTCTTGATCGGGCAGTTTGAGCCGATCCACCTGCATCGGAACCTCGGACACAGCAGAAGAACAAGGCAAGAGGGGTTGCTGGAAGTCTAGGAAGCCGTTTCTCCTGTAGAATCTCTTGGGATCTCTCTCTGAGCCTTATGTCCACATGGGTAGCCAGTAGAATCAGGTCATCCAGGGCAACTGGGAGATCTCGAGCAGTCAGTTCGTCCTTGATCTCAGGCGATAGGCCATGCCAGAAGGATGCTACCAAGGCCTCATTGTTCCAGGACAATTCTCCTGCCAGAGTCCGGAACTGGATGGTATATTCGCCCATGGAGGCGTCCTCCTGACGCAGGTTAAAGATAGCAGTGGCTGCTGATGAGGCTCGTCCAGGCTCCTCAAATACGGAACAGAACAACCGCACAAACCCCTGGAAGTCTCGGGTCCCTGTCGTTCCCAGATAAGATTCGCCCATGCCAGGGCCTTGCTGGCGAGTAGGGATATAACGAAGGCGATCCTTGCTTCGTCCGAAGGAAATGCTCGGGCGTGCAGAGTGAAGTGGATTTGGCATAGATTCTGAAACCCCCTGCACGAACTTGCGTCTCCATGGAATTGAGGTGGCAATGTCAGCAAGGACCAGGAGTCCAAACTGGGGCTGCCAGGAGGTGTAGCTGGAGGGTTGATCGGAGAAGCTTGAATAGGAGCGGTGACGGAAGTAACTAGCGTACCTAGATGCTGTGCCATGGAGTCCACTGCCACAAAGAGTTGATCCTGTCGTGCTTGCAGATCCTGCAGGTCCGCCTGCGTGGCTTGGGAGGATGACAGGCTTTTGACTTGGCCAGCGGGGTCCATGGCCTGAGCGTACTGTCACGGTGCGGGGTGTGGACCCACTGGGCCGTACCGCATAGCGGGGTAGCAGCTGGCCAACAAGGTACAAGACACTATGTCTATAGTTCAGAACGGGTACCTGAGGCAATGTAGACAGTAGTGGAAGCAGGACTTGACTTTCACAGCAGGTGACACCGTGGATGCAGCGGGAAGACACGACTTGACTTTCAGAGCAAGTGACACCGAGGAGGCAGCGGGAAGGCACGACTTGACTTTCACTTGTAGATACGATAGCACAGGATACAGGGTACAGGCAGCCGGAACGGGTAACACTGGGAACTGGAAAACACTGGGAGACCATTTGCAAGACAAACTAGGGTATACAAAAACGCTCAGGCAAGGAACCAGTGGGTAGAGCCCCTTAAATAGTCCAGCAGCCATTTGGGCTGATAATTGATGTTTGACAGCTGGACGCATACTGGCCCTTCAAGGCCGTGCGGGCGCGCGTGCCCTGCAGGAAACAGTCCGAGGACCCGGAAGAGTGTCGGCGTCTCCCAGGAGGGAGCTGACGCAGAGAAGAGAGATGTCCATGGCCGGGATCGTCAAGGGGTAAGTTTGAACGACGACCCCCGGCCATAGACGTAACAGAAGTTAAAAGAAGACAGGAGGACACAGGATTAATCTGCTTAGATATTTTGAAAGGCCCAATAAATCTAGGGGTGAATTTTATGTCAGGTGTATTTAGTTGAAAGCTATACTTTATAACCTGGGAAGAGAGTGTAAGTTCTCTTGCAGATTTTTTTTTTTGGCCGGGGATGACGACATTGGCAACCAGGAGTAGAGCAGATCTGTAAGATCGTTTTGGCCCCACGGTGACAAAAAAAAGGGAGTTATGCTCCAAGGCCAAAACATGTATTCTAAATGCTGGGACTATCAAAGATTTCTTGGGCGGAAATGGCCTTTTTGATTTTGCTAGGTTCAATTATATTTTTTATTTGGATTCGGCAGGTGGTCAGAAGGTTTAAAAGATCTGGGGAGAGTAACATTTTTGGCACTGGGCAGGTAGGTAATAAGAAAGTTGAAGCTGGAAAATAACAGATGCCAATGGGATGGAAATTAAATTCTTGGGGTCAGAGATGATGGCAATCAAATGAGGAGAAACCTCATAAAGGTGTCGCCATTCTTCGAGCACAAATTATGTAATGTCTCCTTGCAAAGGGTAATATATACGGGGAAAAACCGCCAAATTGGTGTATCGTCAGACAAGGTGCCATCAGGTTAAAGGTTACACGAGATCACTGAGAACATAATACATCACAACACGAGCTGTCATCAGGTTAAAAGTTATACACAAACCAATGAACACATGTATGTATAAATAAAACAGTAAGAATATATAATATATAATAAATAATAAAATATAATGTTTAAAAAATATATAATGTTTAAAAATAACATATAGTTGATGTTAGGGATCTGCCAGGTACTACGTCTAGGTATACTCCTGGGATTAATCAATCCACACCTGAGGCCAGACCTGTTCGACTGACACCATCTCCCACCAACCAGGGTGGCAGGCTCAGGAGTGGGAGAGCCTATCGCGGCCTGGTCAGTCGGAGTTAGCTCCGCCCCCTGTCCTTTATTACCTGCTGTGTTCTCCTCCTCAGTGCTTGTAATTCTTCTGGATTCCTGGCCCCACTGCTGCTTGCTCCAGCCTGCTTCTGCCGTGCTTCTGCCTTGCTGCTGTTCTGCTTAACCAACTTTGCTTTGCCTCCGGCTTGCTTCCTCCTCCGTGCTCACTTGGGTATACTCCACTTCATCCTGGTCCTGACAACTCATTCACCGCTCCGTTTCCTCGCGGCGTTCCGTGGGCTACTGCCCCTTCCCTTGCGTGTTCCCTGTTTGTTCTCCCGTGCACTTAGACAGCGTAGGGACCGCCGCCCAGTTGTACCCCGTCGCCTAGGGCGGGTCGTTGCAAGTAGGCAGGGACAGGGCGGTGGGTAGATTAGGGCTCACTTTCCCTTCACCTCCTTCCTGCCATTACAGTTGAGTTTCATATTTTTATTTCTATTTTACGAGTAGTCATCTTGAAGCAGCTTAGAAATAGTTGATGCACTTTCCGTGTGTGTTAGAGTGCTATGAGACTGTGATTCACGGCATAACACAATAACGTTATAGGCACTCCAAAGATCCAGTTTAGTAAAGCCCTCTTAAGGCGGTCAAAGTGTTCAGCGATAAGGAGTAGCGGAAAGCGTTTTTTTACTGTGATAGCATTGAGTTTACAGAAGTCAATGCAGCGGCAAAGGTATTTATTTTTTACAAAGACAAATCCTCATCCAGCAGGCAAAGAAGATTTCTGGATAAAGCCTTATGGAAGATTTTCTTGAACATAGCAGGATATGACCATGGTTTCAGGTAGAGAAAGGGGGTATATCAGCCACTGGGAGGGTCTTGTCTGCTATTAGCTCAATTCTACAATCATAAGAGTGATGAGGGAGTGGCCTGGCCTTTTATATAAGACATTAGCAAAGTTAGAATATGAAGGTGGTAGAAGAGGAAGAGGTTTATTTAGTAATGATGTAATGTAGATTCATAATCTTTCAGAAGCATTTACCTATGCAGTGTGCGCCCTAGAATAGGATCTGTGCTGGGTTCCATCCAGAACTGGGTTGTGGGTTCGCAACAATTGGAGCCCGAATACTACACAGTTGATAGCTTTTGGCATGCCAAGAAGAGAAATCTTCTGATGGTTCGCAAGTATAGTAACCCTTCAGTGATAGAAATTCCATTAATGACACTAAGGGTGATGGGGCGTTCCAAGATTTTCCAAAGGAATGCAGAGTTTGTGAACAAAAGACATAGCAATGAAGTTTCCTGCAACCCCTGAAATTAATTAGGGCTCGGACGGGACTAAAAGGAAAATCTCAAAATAAAAATCATAATGAGGAGATGAAGAGATAGATCTGATGCTTAGGGGGATCTCCCTACCATCCTCCAGGTGTAGGGCTATCAGCTGGAGATGAGAGTCTATGAAATTGCTGAAGGACTCACGGTGAAGGCATAGTTTTAGCCTCTGCCTTCTTTTGCGTTCTTCAGGAGTGAGTCAGGATTTGCCGATCTGCATGGGTTCTTCAGGAGACAGTGACAGCGATGATAATGGTTGATTGGTTTGCTGGAAGCGAGAAATTAGTCTAATGGTGGTGTGTTTTGTTTGTTCCCTCTCCTGAGCTCTCTCCCTGAAATGTAAATCGAGCTTAAGGTGATGAGCTCATCGAGAGAGGAATGTAGATGCCAGCTCATCTTTGATGCAGTCAGATAATCCCTGCCAGAGGGTTGCTAGCCCCATTGTTCCGGGAGAGTTCAGAGTCTAAGGTCCTGAATTGTATAGCACATCGGCCTATGGATAGAGAGCCCTGCTGTAAGTGGCGAGACCAGAGGATAGAGATGATACTCGTTAATTCAAACGTTTTACAAAAAGCATCCAGAAAGTAATCATATTTAACCCCTTAGTGACCACCAATACGCCTTTTCACGGCAGCAAATAAGGGGCCTTAGGCTAGGCTGTCGCCTTTTCACGGCGGCCCAGTCCATGCTGGAGCCGGGGCTCGGCTGTTTGATGACAGCCGGGCTCCTGCTTCAACAGCCGCGATCAAACTTTACTTAGATTGCGGCCGTTTAACCCGTTAAGTGCCGCCGTCAATAGCGATCACGGCTGGAAAGGATCTGCCAGGCACTTTTGTGTATACGCCCATGGGTAATCAGTCTGCACCTGGTTCTATGTCTCTGAGACTGACTCCATCTTCCACCACTCAGGATGGCAGGCTTAGGAGTGGGAGAGCCTATCGCAGCCTGCCAGACGGAGCTAGTTCCGCCCTCTGTCTATTTATACCTGCCTTTCCTGTTCCTCCTTTGCTTGTGATTCTTCTTGTGTGGTTTCCTGGCCTTGCTGCAGCTCCTATCTATTTGACCTTGCTTCATACTGACCCCGGCTTTCTGACTACTCTCCTGCTCTGCGTTTGGTACCTCGTACATTCCTGGTTTGACTCGGCTCGTTCACCTCTCTTGTTGCTCACGGTGTTGCCATGGGCAACTGCCCCATTTCCCTTTGCTTGTGTCCCCTTGTCCGTTTGTGTGTCGTGCACCTACTGAGCGTAGGGACCGCCGCCCAGTTGTACCCCGTCGCCTAGGGCGGGTCGTTGCAAGTAGGCAGGGACTGAGTGGTGGGTAGATTAGGGCTCACTGTCTGTTTCCCTACCCCCCTGTCATTACAACAGCATTTAATTTGTTTACAGAGGAAGGAGGCTCCATCTCTCACACCTCGGGGGCCCGAAAATGCAATCGCGGGCCTCCGATGTGGTGCCATGGCAGCTGGGGGCCTGATAACAGCCCCCAGGTCTTCCCTGGGCATATGCCTATTAGGACGTGCTGGAGGCACGTCTCAATAGATTGCCTGTCAGTTTTACACTGACAGGCAATAATGCTTTGGTATACTAAGTATACCAAAGCATTATAGCAGCGATCTAAAGATCGCATAGTAAAGTCCCCTAGTGGGACACAAAAAAATAAGTAATTAATGTGAAATAAAAATTATTAATAAAAATTACAGCCAAAAAATCAATAAAAACATTTTTTCCCATAAAAAGTGGTTTTAAAAGTGTAAAAAATAAATAAAAGTACACATATATGGTATCACCGTGGCCATAATGACCCAAACAATAAAGTTAATATGTAGGTTAAACGGCAAGGTGAACACCGTAATAAAATAAACGCAAATAAACAATGGCGAAATTGCTATTTTTTTCCATTGCCCTACTCAAAAATTCATAATAAATGTTAATCAATAAGTCCCATGTAGCCCAAAACAGTACCAATCAAAACTACGTCTCGTCCCTCATAATACAGCCCAAAAAATCACTACATTGACGGAGAAATAAAAAAAATTACGGCTCTTGGAAAGCGATGATGCAAAAACAAATAATTTTAGTTCAAAAGGGTTTTTATTGTGCAAAAGTCGCAAAACATAAAAAATCTGGTAGGTAGTGCCACACAGCCCCCTTGTTGGTAGTGCCACACAGCCCCCAACCCCCTTGTAGGTAGTGCCACACAGCCCACAACCCCCTTATTGGTAGTGCCACACAGCCCACAGCCCGCTTGTAGCTAGTGCCACACAGCCCACAACCCCCTTGTAGGTAGTGCCACACAGCCCACAGCCCCCTTGTAGCTAGTGCCACACAGCCCACAGCCCCCTTCTAGGTAATGCCACGCAGTCCACAGCCCCCTTGTAGATAGCACCCCCCCTTCCTGTAGATAGCGCCACTGTAGCTCCCTGAAGGAGCGGAATCCCCATGTGGCTGGGGATTCCGCTCCCGGTGCGATACCGCTTGATTTCTCCGTCCATATATGTACAGTGACATCAGTTTAAACTACTGAAGCGGAATCCCCGTCCACAGCGTTGCCGACCCTGTGACCCTGTGAAAAGCTCCTGTCGTCTGTGTCCATTTATGGACAGTGACGTCACTGGCTTCTCCTGGAGTGGAATCCCCGGTCACAGAGTCGGCAATGCTGTGGACGGGTATTCCGCTTCAGGAGTTCCCCTGATGTCACTGTCCATATATGGACAGAGACATGAAGCGGAGTGCTCCAGGAGCGGAATCCCTTGCCACACGGGGATTCCGCTCCTTCAGTGAGCTACAGTGGCTAGTAGATAGCAGAGCAGTGAGATACTTCCCTGCTCTGCTATAGCGCCGTTGCTACCGCTGTAGCAGCCGCGGCGGCTGCTAGCGGCGCCACCACCTTCATGCCCGGTGTTGCCGCTAGCAGCCACTATGGCTGCTACAGCGGTAGCGACGGCACTGAGTGAAGAAGTCCCCGGGTGGAAAGGCGACTGCCGAGTTGCCGGGCCCGGGCGCTTCTGAAACAAGCAGGGGAAGGGAGCCAGCGCAGCACCCCCTTCCACCTGCTGGAGTGATGCGCCCTGTGCACCACTAAGGATGGCCCTGACTACTACTCTGATTCTCTTCTTGCTTGTTTACTCTAGCTAAGAGTTGCTTGATAGGGCTGACAGGTAGTGGTGCATTTTCTGGAATGATAGCTGGAACAAACTGTGATAAGAAAGTGAATCTTATAGATACCACTATGAATTAGCACTGGCTGACCCAGAGGCGCAGAGTCTGACGGACTTCCATTATTTACCAGGGAGCTCCGCGAGGGACCACACTTCGTAGTGTGCAGCCCGCAGGTTGCGGTTCCCTGAGGAGTCTTCCTAGGTGGCGAAGATATACTAAGGCATGTTACAAAGGATGATACAAAGAATAGCCAGGCAAGCAGAGGTTGTAGTATAAGGCAATACAGTGGGTCAATACACAGTCCAAGGTAAGATTTTCAAGAATAACAAGGGTAAACAGGAAATCCAAATAGGGCAAGGGCATAGGAACCAGCAACAGGAGACAGAGACATATACTGCTTTATTTAGGATGTGATGATGTCATGGATGGTATGTCAGCAGTGGGATTGTTACAGGAAGAAAGAGTTCAGAAGTGAGCAGGCATCGCCAGCTACACAGAAGAGTAGATACACATATTAATGAATAGTGTGGGCAAATCTCTTAACAAAAAACACTTAACAAAAAAGTCTGAAAATACGGAGCTGTTTTCAATGGAAAACAACTCCTGATTTTTAGCCGTTTTTTAATTAACAGCGTTTTTTGCTGCGTTTTTTACGGCCGTTTTTGGAGCTGTTCTTCTATTGAGTCAATGAAAAACAGCTCCAGAAACGACTCAAAAAGTGACATGCACCTCTTTTTACGAGACGCAATGAAAACTAAACTAAACCGATACAAAACAAGCAGAACAGAGAACAATTGAGGCACAATAGAACTGAACAACTAAACAAGACCAAACACTGAACCAAACAAGGACTGAAGGAATACAGTACAGAAAACTAGGCTGGAAACACACAATCAAAATCGAACAAACGCTTTCACCGACCCCGTAATGCTGATGCCACAAATTCTAAGGAAAAGGCAGACCAATCAAGTCTATGTTCACACGCTTAACCAAAAACTTCTGAAAATACAGAGCTGTTTTCAAGGGAAAACAGCTCCTGATTTTCAGACTTTTTTAAGCCACTGGCGTTTTTCGCGACCGTTTTTGGAGCTGTTTTCAATAGTCTATGAAAAACGGCTCCAAAAATGTCCCAAGAAGTGACCTGCACGTTTCTTTTGCGGCCGTTTTTTTTTACGCGGCCGTTTTTCAGAATGGCCGCGCAAAACAAAAGGCCCGTGGGAACAGAACGCCGTGTTTCCCATTGAAATCAATGGGCAGATGTTTGTAGACATTCTGCTTCCGATTTTTCAGCCGTTTTTCTGGACGTTTACGGACAGAAAAACATCTGAAAATAGCCCGTGTGAACATACCCTGACAGTTTTGGAAATTAATAGCAAAAACCGGTAAGTTTATTACACCGCAGACCCTGAAATACAGAACTCAGTCCAGTCCCCAGAATAAATACAGACCTCAGACCAGACCCTAGAATAAACACAGACCACAGTGGGCTCAGTTTGTACTTTAGAATAAACATGATTAAATGGTGCCTTTTTTTTATAGTGTGAGTTTAGATGACACTTTCAGAAGTGTGGTTACATTTTATATATGACGATTTTTCTAAGGATGCCCTAAACATCTCTGGTGTTTAATTTATGATGCAAGATTGCGTGACATAGTTGTTGAGACCATTTCTAAAAAATATAAAAAAGTCTGTGTGTTTTGGATTTAAATAACCCCCACTTTTCTGTGAGTCCAGGATGCTGCTGCCTTCCCTAGGTCTCATGTATCAGCACAGCTTTATTCCTGTACTGCACCCCACTTCTAGTGCCCATTAGGGATCTCTTCTCCCTTGTCCTGACTGACACAGATGCTGAGGAGTATGTGATTTCAACCCCATACTCTCCCTGCCGAGTGTACTTAGATTCTCCCTACATTCATAGCCTGTTTGATTCCCCCTAATTTCCCCTGCGCTCTTCTCCCTGTCTACACTGTTACAGTTCCGCCTGTATAATCTGCCCTTCCAGAACACTTAGATGCTTTCTGCCTATTTACACTGATCTGCCTGTACAAACTCCTCCCAGAAAGAGCAGATGACAAACAATCCCAGACAGGAGCAGTGTGTTGTCGGATGTATAGTATGTCAGAATTTGCAAGACAACCAGCTATGTGAAGGGGTTATAAACAGGATGCAGATGCACAATAAAGAAAAATTTCAGTGCAAGGTGTCAATGCAACTGTAAGATGCAGTCAGCATTTCATGTAAAGCCTCTTGTGCATTGTACAGCTAACATCTGAATAAAATAATTATAATAAACACAACGAACAACAATCATGCTTCTGCATGCGAGATCTAGTATATATAATAATCTAAATATGTTGACATAAGCAATTTGGCAATTGGACTGATACAGGAGAAATGAAAATATATGAATCCAATGATATCTATCGATAGATATCATAAATCAATACGGCAACAGTCTGGTGTGCAAAATATTATTGCCCATTTAAGGCAACACAAAGCCTATGTCTAGAAGATAATCGCACCTCCAAACCATAGTGGCAAACTCTCAAAAAGAAAGCAGCATTATTAAAACATATTTTCATCTACTTTTAAAATGATCAGTAGAAATAGAATTGAATAAGAAATAGATACATTAGATGCTGAACAACAGAACCCAGAAAATGGGCTGAAAAAAAATAAAAAAAATAGAACAGTATTTTCCGGTGATGCTTCTTTCTATAAATACATGAACAGCCAGAGGCATTATAGCCACTTTGCAGACTGTCAGTGCCATAAAGATGAATAAGCTTTAAAACTCCAGCTCAGGGAGCAAGTGCTTGAAATATTCATTGAAGATGCATTTTAAAGGTTCATTTTTCCTTTGTATTTAGTTAAATATAAGCCAAAACATACATATCAGAGCATGACATGGTTATGTGGCAAATGATTATAAAGCATTTATAGTATAACCCCTGTGCTAGACCAATGGATCTGTAAATTCTGATATTGAAATATTCTCTTATGTTTTTCAAAATACAGCTAGAGATGATCTTTGAAGCCTCTGAAGAAAGTAGAATTTGTATGCATCATGTATGTGTCACAGTTTAGGGGTTATATTCAGTATAAAGTGCATATAAACGAATCATACTTATTGAAAGTTGTGCCCAGCATGACGACATCAGTCAGCACCAACTATCTGTGTGGTGAATTGTAAAGGCAGATTGAGTGCCTGCTGGTATCTGGTACTGAGAATCCGCTTCTTGATGGTAAAAGGAACATTGATGTTCAGTTATACAGTCAGCAACACAATGGCGGATCATCATAGGGGCGTTTTGGGCCGCCACCCGGTGTCCGAGGCTCCCGGGTGGCCCATGGCCGCTCAAAGTACATTGCAGTTGCGGCGCGTTTTTTCCACAGATCATGGCAAAAACCGCAACAGAACTGCATTGTGTATGTCCTGCAAAAGGACCTGCAGACATAAGGTCACATGACTTTATGTTTGCAGTTATTGTTACTGTTTAGAGACCTGCAGGTCACATGACCGCAGGTCCTAGTACAGCAGAAAGACTCCATAGAGAAGACTGAGCTGCTATGTAAGTATAAGGGGGATGGATTAGTTTAATTGGTCTGGTGTATGTATTTAGGGGCCTGGTGTCTGTATTTAGGTGGTCTGGTCTGGGTCTTTATATAGGGGGTCTGATCTGGGGTCTTTATTTAGGGGGTCTGGTCTGGGGTCTGTATTTAGGGGGTCGTGTCTATATTTAGGGGGTCTAGTCTGGGATCTGTATTAGTTTAAGGGGTCTGTATTTAGGGGGTCTGGTCTGGGGTCTATTAGCTTAGTAAGTCAGGTCTGGGGTCTGTATTTAGGGGTCCGGTCTGGGGTCTGTATTTAGGTGGCCTGGTCTGGGGTCTGTATTAGTTTAAGGGGTCTGGGGTCTGTATTTAGGCGATCCGGTCTGTGGTCTGAATTAGTTTAAGAGGTCGGGTCTGTATCTAGGGGGTCTGGTCTGGGGTCTGTATTTAGGGGTCTGGGGTCTGTATTAGTTTAGGTAATCAGATCTGGGGTCTGTATTTAGGTGGTCAGGTCTGGGGCCTGTATTTAGGGGTTCTGGTCTGGGGTCTGTATTTAGAGGGTCTGGTCTGGAGTCTGTATTAGTTTAAGGGGTCTGGGGTCTGTATTAGTTTAAGGGGTCAGATCTGTATTTAGGAGGCCTGGTCTGGGGCCTGTATTTAAGGGTCTGGGGCAATGTTCCCAATAATGTGCATGGCTGCGTGGCCGCGCACCTTCCACGGCCCCCCAGCTCACTGAACTTTAAAGCCTGCACACTGTCAGTATGGCGAGCGGAAGTTTCTCAATCTCCTCCCTCACTCACCTTCACGGAGCGGCCACCCAATGAGAACTCCTGGAAGGTGAGAGAGGGAGGCGATAGCCCAGAGTATCAGAGACGCCATGCAGGCCATCCGCTGAGAAGTGAGGTCGGTGCCGGGAGTGGACCAATCCAGTCACCTGACATGAGGTCAGATGACTGAACTGGACCAGTCCTGTGCCATCACCGACCCCAGACAAAAGTGATCCGATCTTCGCCGCATGACCACCTCCTCCTCTTCCTGACGGTGAGTCGTGTTAGGCAGAGCGGAGAGTTTTAGCGGTAGGCAACCGCTCTCTGCTCTGTTTGCACTAAGTAAAAGGGAAGGGGGGAGGCTGCGTGGCGCTACTTACAAGGGAATGGGGGGCGCTATATAGAAGGGGGCTATGTGTAGCTATCTACAATGGGGGGCTGTGTGTAGCTATCTACAAGGGGGGCTGTGTCTAGCTATCTACAAAGGGGGGCTGTGTGTGGCTATATACAAGGGGGGCTGTGTGTGGCTATCTACAAGAGGGGGCTGTGTGTGGCTTTCTACAAGGGGGGCTGTGTGTGTAGCTATCTACAAGGGGGGCTGTGTGGCTATCTACAGGGGGGGCTGTGTGTGGCTATCCACAAGGGGGGGCTCTGTGTGGCTATCTACAAGGGGGGCTGTGTGGCTATCTACAAGGGGGGCTGTGTGTGGCTATCTACAAGGGGGGCTGTGTGACTATCTACAAGGGGGGCTGTGTGCGGCTATCTACAATGGGGGCTGTGTGTGGCTATCTACAAGGGCAGCTGTGTGTGACTTTATACAAGGGGGCTGTGTGTGCCTATCTACAAGCAGGGGCTGTGTGTGGCTATCTATAAGGGGGGGCTGTGTGGCAGTATATTCAAGGGGGGCTGTGTGGCAGTATATACAAGGGGGCTGTGTGGCAGTATATACAAGGGGGGCTGTGTGGCAGTATATACAAGGGGCTGTGTAGCAGTATATACAAGGGGGGCTGTGTGGCAGTATATAAAGAAGGGCTGTGTGGCAATATATACAAGGGGGGTCTGTGCGGCAGTATATACAGTATCAACATGGGGTAGTATCTACATGGGGCTGTGTGGCGCTATCTACTGGGGGGTCTGTGTGGCGCTATCTACAGGGGGTCTGTGTGGCACTATCTACTGGGGGTCTATGTGGCGCTATCTATTGTGGGGTCTGTGTGGCGCTATCTACAGGGGGGTCTGTGTGGCGCTATCTAAGGGGGGGTCTGTGTGGCGCTATCTACAGGGGGTCTGTGTGGCGCTATCTAAGGGGGGTCTGTATGGCGCGATCTACGGGTCTGTGTGGTGCTATCTATAAGAACAGTGGTGTAATGAGGGATTCTTTCATTGATGCCTATAATTGGTGTTTATATCAGTCTATTTTACTGCTGGACTTGTAATATAGTATTTAAAAAAGGAATTAAAACTAATTTAACATAAGTTTTCTTATTCTCTTACAGTGAAGGAAATAAGTATTTGATCACTTGCTGATTTTGTAAGTTTGCCCACTGTCAAAGACATGAACAGTCTAGAATTTTTAGGCTAGGTTAATTTTACCAGTGAGAGACAGATTATATAAAATAAAAAAAACAGAAAATCACATTGTCAAAATTATATATATTTATTTGCATTGTGCACAGAGAAATAAGTATTTGATCCCTTTGGCAAGCAAGACTTAATACTTGGTGGCAAAACACTTGTTGGCAAGCACAGCAGTCAGACGTTTTTTGTAGTTGATGATGAGGTTTGCACACATGTTAGATGAAATTTTGGCCCACTCCTCTTTGCAGATCATCTGTAAATCATTAAGATTTCGAGGCTGTCGCTTAGAACTCGGATCTTCAGCTCCCTCCATAAGTTTTCGATGGGATTAAGGTCTGGAGACTGGCTAGGCCACTCCATGACCTTAATGTGCTTCTTTTTGAGCCACTCCTTTGTTGCCTTGGCTGTATGTTTCGGGTCATTGTCGTGCCGGAAGACCCCGCCACGAGCCATTTTTAAGGTCCTGGTGGAGGGAAGGAGGTTGTCACTCAGGATTTGACAGTACATGGCTCCATGCATTCTCCCATTGATGCGGTGAAGTAGTCCTGTGCCCATAGCAGAGAAACACCCCCAAAACATAATGTTTCCACCTCCATGCTTGACAGTGGGGACGGTGTTCTTTGGGTCATAGGCAGCATTTCTCTTCCTCCAAACATGGCGAGTTAAGTTGGATACAAAATGGCCGACTTCAAAATGGCCGCCATGGTCAACAAACAGCTTGAAAAGTTTCCCCCCTCCCATATACTAATGTGCCACAAACAGGAAGTTAATATCACCAACCATTCCCATTTTATTTAGGTGTATCCATATAAATGGCCCACCCTGTAGTAGGATATATTAGCGTTTACGGGGGGTATTACTTTTGGTCATCAGATCGCCCACCTTTGATGGAGACTTGCCCTGCTCCCTAACTGCCCCGCTTAGGAGCTACCAAGACTTAGAGGGAACATTGGTCTGTGGTCTGTATTATTTTAAGGAGTCAGGTCTGGGTCATTATATAGGGGGTCAGGTTTGGGGTCTGTATTTAGGGGTCTAGTCTGAGGTCTGTATTTAGGGGTCTGGTTTAGGGTCTGGTTTTATTTGGGGCTCTTGTTCTGGGGTCTGTATTTGTTTAGTGGGGTCTGGTCTGGGGACTGCAATCGTTTAAAAAGTCTGGGGTGTGTATGTATTCTAGGATCTGGTCTGGGGTACAAATTTATTAGAGTAAAAGTGGTTGCCTGGGCACCTGGATAGGTCATCAATATGAAAAACCGGTCTGTGCTCAGACAACCCTTTTAATGTATTGGCCTGGGCCTTGTCTAAATACAGGCAGGAAATACCTGCAGAATCAAGGGACAAAGATGTCTCATCAGGAAACTGTACAGTCATCAGGAGAAGTCGCCATAACGGTCTGTCAGATAGAGCAGAAACTAACGACTCCCATCAGAGAAGACATTACTTGTGAGTCACTGGATTTATAGAGGAGCTGTCCCCTCTCCTGACATGTCTGTCGTAGGAAAACTTGTATTCCACATAAAGCCTTTGTGTACCCAGGACTAATAGACAAATGCATGTTACCATTTCCATTGTCAAAAGAATGTGTCCCTACGCAGTGTGATACTGTCAGCGATGGTTGGAGACTGTCAGTATGTAGGAACACAGCCTTTTGGCAAGGGGAGTCGTAACACCCATTTGTCAATGCTCGCATAGAAAGGTGGTGTTCACTCTAGACATGGCAAAGCGGTGGTGGGGAAAGGGGACCCAAGTTTGGGGAACAGCCCAGGGCCTATGGTCTACTTAATCCGTCACTGCAGCTACACGTCCGTTGTGGTCAGTGGTACATGCTGTCCTTAGTGGTTGTTGTGGTAAAGTATTCAGTGGATTATGTTTAGTAATTACAGTTGGTCTTCAGTTTTTGGTAATCAAAATGATTTTAGATTCATGCTGCCCTAACCACAGGCAGCATGTTATAGCAACAAGCACCCTGATTACAGTGAACCCTTTGGCTTCTCACCGAATGGCTCAGCTTGATTAACAGGTCTATCACTATACACAAATAGGGAAAGATCTGTCAATTAAGGTTTTTAAAACTATGTGGCGTTTCATACGCCAGTCTTAAACTTAACTTTAACTTGTTTTAAATTTAAATCTACCCCTGCTATGAACATGCGTAGATTTGCGTCATAATTTACTCTACTTTCTGGTGTTTGTGATGGTAAATCTGCCGATTCACGGAGGGGCCCTGCCTTCTACAGCTGAACCCTGCCCACTTTTCTTGCCACTTTTCAAAAATGAAGGTGCGAAAAGTCGCTAATTACAGTGCAAATATGGCATGCGACACAATTTGCAACATTTCGACACCATAAAATTGCATAAAGTCTTTGACAAATTCCCCCATATGTTGTTTTTTTTAACCCCTTAACGCTATGTGACGTAATAGTACGTCACAGGCGTTGTCCTGTTAACGCAAACTGACTAACTATTACGTCACAGCATTAACAGGGTACTGTGTCGGCAGACGCGTCTGCAGACACAGTTTTAAAGCAGTGATAGCTTAACTCTATCACTGCTTCAAGGCCAGGACAGGAGCTAGCCTCAGATCCGGCCGATTAATCCCTTAGATGCAGCCCTCAAGCAGATCGGAACTCTGAAATGAAATTGCGGGGTTCCGATGACTGCTCCGGCAGACTGGAAGCCTAACAATGGCCTCCTGTCTGCCTAGAACGGATGCCTTCTAGGTCCCGCCCGGAGGCGGAGCCTAAAAGGCATCTGGCCTCAGTAACAAGATGGTGCAGGCTCAGAAGCTGAGCCTGCGACATCAGCTGCTGGTGTCAGCGGTATGTTACAGCTGACACCGTGTTGTAACAGCAGGGAATGGAGCTAGCACCGATCCCTGCCATTAACCCCTCAGATCCCACGATCGCGACATCTTAGTGGTTTGTAGCGATCGGCATCAACACGATGTTATCGTGATGATGCCGATCATTGCTATGGCAACCGGAGGCCTAATAATGGCCTCCTGGTCTGCCACGTACGATAGCCTATTAGGCCTCGCCCTCAGGGACGGGACCTAATAGGCTTGCTGTCAGTGAATAGCTGACAGCTCTAATGCATTGTACTACGTGGGCAACGTAGTGCAATGCATTAGAGTAAAGATCAGAGGTGCAGGACCTCAAGTACCCTAGTGGGACAAAAAAAAAAAAGTTGAATAAAAGTGTAAAAAGAAAAGTTTCAGGTTAATAATAAACAAACATTGCCTTTTTTCCAATAATAAATCTTTTATTATTGGAAAAAATAAAACCGTTAAAAAAGTACACATAGTACACATATTTGGTATCGCCGTGTCCGTAACGACCCAATCTATAGAACTATAATATTATTTTTCCCGCATGGTGAACACCACTAACAAAAAAAACAATGCCAGAATCACAATTTTTTTTTTTATCACCACCCCTCACAAAACATGGAATAAAAAGTGATCACAAAGTCACAAGTACCAATAAAAACGACAACCTGTCCCGCAAAAAACAAGCCCTTACACAGCTTTTTTGACTGAAAAATAAAAAAGTTCTGGCTCTCAGAATATGGCAACACAAAATGTGCATAGTGTCCAAAAGCAGATAAGATCGGGCACCATTTAGCAGTGCGACACTGGCCACATATCTCTGAAATATTATTTTTTTACCGTATTATTACACCCACTTATTATGCCCTGATGTTCTCCGCACAGCTTACATACGCCCCCACATTATAAAGTGAAATACCAGCAAAACCCCAAGGAGAACTACCACCAAGCTAAATCTGCGCTTCAAAAGCAAAATGGCGCTCCCTCCCTTCTGAACCCTACAGCGAGCCCAAAAAGCAGTTTATATCCACACATATGGCATCGCCATACCCGGGGGAACCAGCTTAGCAGTTTACGAGATGTGTGTCTTTGGTGGCACAAACTGGGCACAACATATTGTGCACTAAAATGGCATATCAGCGGAAAATTGCAATTTTCACTTTGCACCATCCGCTGCGCATTAATTACTAATGGAATAACACCTGTGGGGGCAAAATGCTCACTACACCCCTTAAAATGCCTTAAGAGGTGTAGTTTCCAAAATAGGGGTCACTACATGAGTGTTTGTTTTACTATTTGACCTCAGAGCCCTGCAATTGTGGGCCAATGCGGTGAAAATCACCAAAATGGACCTCAAATGCGCATGTTGCTCTTCACTTCTGAGCTCTGTGATATGTCCAGGCAAATGTTAAATGCCTTGAGGGGTCTAGTTTCCAAAATGGGGTCACTTCTTGGGGGCTTCCACTGTATTCTGGTACCTTAGGGTTTTGCAAATACGACATGGCACCCAAAAAACAATCCAGCAAAATCTGCATGCAAAATAGCGCTCCTGCATTTCTGAGCCCTGACGTGTGTCCAAACAGCATTTTATGACCACATGTGGGGTATTGCCGTACTCTGGAGAAATTGCTTTACAAATGTTGTGCGGCTTTTTTCTCTTTATCCCTTGTGAAAATGAAAAAATTCCACTTTTTAGTGGAAAAAATGTTGACATTCATTTTTACAGCCTAATTCCAATAAATTCTGCAACAGACCAGTGGGGCCTAAATGCTTACTATACCCCTAGATAGATTCCTTAAAGGGTGTAGTTTCACAAATGGGGTCACTTTTGGGGGGTTCCTACTATTTTGGTCCCGCAGGCACTTTGCAAATGTGACATGGCACCCGAAAACCATTCCAGCTAAATTTGAGCTCCAAATGGTGAGCCTTCCCTTTTGACCCCTACCGTGTGTCCAAACAGCAGTTTATGACCACTTATGGGGTATTGCCGTAATCGGAAGAAATTGCTTTTCAAATGTTGGGGTGCTTTTTCTCCTTTATGCCTTGTAAAAATTAAAAATTTTGTTAGAAAAAATTTATATTTTCATTTTCACAGCCTAAAACCACTAAAGTCAGCAAAAAACCTGTGGGGTCAAAATGCCCACTATATGCCTTCAGAAATTCCTTGAGGGGTGTAGTTTGCCAAATGGTGTCACTTTTTGGGGGTTTCCACTGATTTGGTCCCTCAGAGGCTATGCCACAGCAACATGGCACCCGAAAATCATTGCCGAAAAGCTTGAGCTCAAAAAGCCAAATGGTTCTCCTTCCTTTCTGAAACCTGCTGTGTGTCCAAACAGCAGTTTATCAGCAGATATGGGGTATTGCAGTAATCAGGAGAAATTGCTTATCAAATGTTAGGGTGCTTTTTCTCCTTTATGCCTTGTAACGTCCTAGAAAAATAAAAGGATGTAAAATAAAACTATGTCAATCTAAAGTAGATATGTGGGAAATATTAATTAGCACTTATTTTGTGTGGTATTATTATCTGTCTTACAAGCAGATACATTTAAATTTACAAAAATGAAAATTAAAAATAAAATACTGAATGTATCGACAAAATTTTGCAACTAACTAAAAGTATAATGTGTCACGAGAAAACAATCTCAGAATCGCTTGGATAGGTAAAAGCATTCCAAAGTTATTACCACATTGTAACGTCCGTGGTCGCTGACCACAAACTCCTTCCATCCAGTCGACGCCCTTCTCTCCAGAGATGTCTGCACATGCGGCCGTCCTGTTCCACAGTGACCACCAGGGTGCGCTCGCGAGCTCAGTCCAGACTTAAGGAGCCAAAGTGCACACAGATGGGCGATTGAGCTGATTGCTCCCAGAGCACCCTAGGCTATAAGAAGGGCTGTGCCCTGCCTGCAATGCCTGAGCATTGTTGTCGTTATCCTAGTATGTCTATGCAAATGGTCTCCTAGTGTTTCCTAGTTCCCAGTGTTTTCCGTTCCTGCTACCTGTAATCTGTATCCCGTGCTATCCTGGTCAAGTACCGTGTTGAGCTGAAGTCGTGCTGTATACCACGCCTGTTTTGCTACACCACGCCTGGAGCCTGCCTGCTGCCTAGTCCCAGCCGAGCCTGTCTGGCTACTGTCTGAGCTACCACAGATACACTATACACACTATAGACTGTGACCTGTGTCCTGTTGGCCAGCTGCCATACCGTCAAGGCGGTACGGCCCAGTGGGTCCACGTACCCAACGTGACACACATAAAGTAACACATGTCAGATTCGAAAAATGGGGCTGCATCCTGAACGTGCAAACTGGTCTATGTCCTTAAGGGGTTAATCACTGTAGCACTTTAGAGTTATATCTAATCAAGGTCCTTGCCCCTACACCATGCTGCCCGTGCTTAGGGCAGCATGAACCTGCTGACAGGTTCCCTGTAACCCAGTGACATCCGATGTATAGTTACGTTGCCGTCACCAAGGACTTAGCACAATTCACAGTACAGTCACAGTGGAGCGTTAATAACACGGTGACCAAGTAAAGATGCCTGCTGTCCCTAACAGTTCCTTGAAAATTGTTTAAACTCCCCAGATGACTGATCGCATGTGAAACCCACCCCCCTAGAATTACGAGCCTCAGATTCCTGATACATGGGCAGCTCACAAATTCATTTTGAGAATGTAGGATGCACAGAAATAGATTTTTAAAGGTTTTTTTCAGGTAGGATTTTGTGAATTTAATGGTGACCCAGACCAATTTATATGCCCAGCAATCCCTAGTCATCATATGCTATACTCCTCAGATGGAACCCAGTAGATGTAGCGGAGACAATGACATTTTTTACTGCATATGGTGCTAGTACAGAATCAAAAGATTAGACAATACTGAAGTACAAGTATTTTGTACTACACCCCAATTTACTGCATGATCTTAACTCGGACACACATTTAAGCAATCGTAAAATGTTTGCATTATAATGATAATACACAGTGCCTGCCACATGATGACCCCACATTTAACTGCCTATTCAAAATCAGGCAAGTCATTGATCATTTTAGCACCAAGTTTGTCCAAGTTTACACCCTGAAAAGAACATTTCCGTAGACGAGTCCTTTGTACATTATAAAGGAAGGTTAAATTCTGCCAATAGTTGCCCAAGAGGTCGAGGCAGGGAATTAAAACCACAAACTGCCTCAGGGTACACCGACAGATTTTGGTTTTTTGAAGGGAAGGACACCAGGATTAAACAACCAGATTTCCACCATCCTATGAGTTAGTGGGAAAATAGTGTGGGATTTTGTGTACCCACTGCCGGACCACAGTTACCACCTTGACATGGATAACGTTTATGTTGTTGGTCAAGAGGCATTATCCCACATTGACCACAATACACATTAACAGCATCATCCCTGTCCCTATACGAGCTACCACTACAGTGACCCCCAAGCCAGATTGAATCCTGGGCTATAATAACTACATGGGAGGGGTTAATTTCTTAGGCCAAGTGCTGAAGCTGTATAGTGTCATGCGGAAAACAAGGGTGTGGTATAAAAAGTTGGCCATGCACATTGTATAGATGGCATTGTATAATGCTTATGTGCTGTCCTGATGTGCAGGCCAGACAGGGACATCCCTTCATTTTAAGAGGTGGTTATTGTAACATCTATGGCCCCGACCCGTCGTTCTGACTAAGGGTATGTTCACACGCAGTAGCAAATTAGGAAATTACGGAGCTGTTTTCGCCTGAAAACAGCTCCTGATTTTCAGAAGTTTTTGTAACTTCTCACATTTTTCGCGGCGTATTTTATGGACATTATTGGAGCTGATTTTCAATAAAGTCAATGAAAAATGGCTCCAAAAACGTCCCAAGAATTGACATGCACTTCTTTGATGCGGGTGTCTTTTTACGTGCTGTCTTTTGACAGCGACACGTAAAATTAAGTTGAATGGCCCCCTAGGTCTCCCGATCTGACCCCCTTAGACTTTTATCTTTGGGATCATCTGAAGGCAATTGTCTATGCTGTGAAGATACGAGATGTGCAGCAACTGAAACTACGGATACTGGAAGCCTGTGCTAGCATTTCTTCTGCGGTGTTGCTATCAGTGTGTGAAGAGTGGGAGAAGAGGGTTGCATTGACAATCCAACACAATGGGCAGCACTTTGAACACATTTTATAAGTGGTCAGAAACTTGTAAATAACTCATGAAAGAATAAAGTAACGTTAAAACCAAGCACACCATTGTTTTTCTTGTGAAATTCTCGATAAGTTTGATGTGTCACATGACCCTCTTCCCATTGAAAAAACTAAAGTTGGATACAAAATGGCTGACTTAAAAATGGCCGCCATGGTCAAATCCCAGCTTGACAAGTTTCCCCCCTCCCATATACTAATGTGCCACAAACAGGAAGTTAATATCACCAACCATTCCCATTTTATTTAGGTGTATCCATATAAATGGCCCACCCTGTACATTGAAACACCAGTAAAACTCCACACAAAACTATTACTTCTTATTATACCTTTAGAAGGGGATTCCTAAGTGGTGTAGTTCCAAAATGGAGTCACTGTACTGGTACCTCAGAGGCTCTGGAAAAGTGACATGGCACCCAAAAAAACTATACAGCAAATTCGGAACTCCAAAAACCAAATAGAGCTGCTTCCCTTATGAGCCCTGCTGTGTGACCAAATAGCATTTTACCTCCACATTTATTGCATTACCCTACCCTGAAGAACTTGCTTAACAATTTATGGGATGTATGTCTCCGGTGGCACAAACAGGTCAAAACTTATTAGGCATCTAAATTGCGTTTGTATGGAAAAATCTAAATTTTTAATTTGCAACATCCGTTCCAAATTAATTCTGCAAAACACCTGTAGCATCAGAATGCTCACTAACACTCTGCATTTATTCTTTGTGGGGTTTAGTTTCCAAAAGGATGCATCTTGGGGGTTTCTATTATAAATTTACCTGAAATTCTCTGCAATTGTTGTCTAGTATTGTGTAAATCACCAAATCTCAAATGCGCATGGTGCGCTTTCACTTCTGAGCCCCGTCGTATTTCCAGGTGAAAGCTTAGGAACACATGTGGGATGTTTCTAAAACCAGAAATGCATCATAATAATTAAAGCGCCCAGTTGGTAAAAAGTAAAAACACGCCCAGTTGTCTATTAAAAAACTAATTAGCATAAATCTAATAGGGCACTTATAATCTGGTGACAGATCCTCTTTAAGGGAAACATATGAGGTGTTTTTAAAACAAGAAAACATAGCATAATAATTAGAGGCTGGTTGAAGAGGCTGGTTGGTGCACTTCTGGGGGACGTGGCACAGAGCCAAGTCGGCTTGGCCTGGCAGCAGGGGTGCTTCTGGGCCTCTGGGTTGCTTCCTCTGCGGCTGCGGTATTGTGGTGACGGGCCCCGCCATGCTGTGCTGCAACTAATAGAGTAGGGACCCACTTATGAAGCTGTGAAGTGGCAAGTGGGCTTATACAATTTTATGAAAATGTTAACTAAGAACCTCATGTTCATATTCATTGATTTAGGCCTCATGCACACGACCGTATTTTTTCCCACCCGTAAATACTGGCGTAAATACGGTCCGGTGTCACACGTATTCCACCCGTTTTGCACCAGTATTTACGAACCCGTGCCCGTAAATATGGGTGCGGTGTCACCCGTATTCCACCCGTATTTACGGGCACGTTTTTGGCGGCAAAATAGCACTGCACTAATCGGCAGCCCCTTCTCTCTATCAGTGCAGGATAGAGAGAAGGGACAGCCTTTTCTGTAATAAAAGTTAAAGAAATTCATACTTACCCGGCCGTTGTCTTGGTGACGCTTCCCTCTCTTCACATCCAGCCCGACATCCCTGGATGACGCGGCAGTCCATGTGACTGCTGCAGCCTGTGATTGACCTGTGATTGGCTGCAGCGGTCACATGGCCTGAAACGTCATCCAGGACGTCGGGCCGGATGTCGAGAGGGACGCGTCACCAAGGCAACGGGCGGGAGACCGGACTGGAGGAAGCAGGAAGTTGTCGGTAAGTATGAAAGTCTTTTATTTTTATTTTTTACAGGTTTATACTGATCGGAAGTCACTGTCCAGGGTGCTGAAAGAGTTACTGCCGATCAGTTAACTCCTTCAGCTCCTTGGACAGTGACTATTTACTGACGTCGCTTAGCAACGCTGCCGTAATGACGGGTGCACACATGTAGCCACCCGTCATTACGAGAGCTCCATAGACTTCTATGGACTGTCCGTGCAGTTATTACGGCCTGAAATAGGTCATGTTCTATCTTTTTCAACGGCACGGGCACCTTCCCGTGAGAAAACGGGAAGGCACCCGTCGCCAATAGAAGTCTATGAGCCCGTTATTACGGGTCGTAATTACGACCCGTAATAACGGGAGTTTTTACGGTCGTGTGCATGAGGCCTTATATTGTGGATACGCGGTCATTGTTTCTCCTCTTCAACCAGTATAATAATTTACAGGCCTGTCTTATCACAGTGACACAAGCTAGGCACAATATATTGGGCACCGATGCAAATTAATTTCTGCAAGACACCTTTAGTGTCAATATGCTCATTATACCACTACGTGAATTACTCAAGTAGTATAGTTTCCAAAATAGTGTCACTTTTAGGGGGTCTCCATTATTTTGATACCTTAGGCGCTTTCCAAATGCAATATGGTGTCCGCAAACCATTCCAACAAAAGTTGAAAAGCCAAATGGCGCTCCTACAATTCTGAGCCCTACTGTGTGCCCAAACAACAATTTATGACCACATATGGGTTAGTCTTGAACTCGGGAGAAATTACTTTAAAAAAATGCTGGGGTGCTTTTTCTTCTTTATTTCTTGATAAAATAAAAATATTGAGCTTTACCTACATTTTATTGGAAAAAAACACCTTTCATTTTTAACCCCCTATTCTAATAAATCAGCAAAAAAACCAGTGAGGTTAAAATTCTTACTGTACCCCTAAATAATTTCCTCAGGGGGTGTAGTTTCCAAAATGGGGTCACTTTTGGGGGGTTTCCACTGCTTTGATACCTCAGATGCTTTGCAAGTGTGACATGATGTTCGCAAACCATTCCAGAAAAATTCACACTTCAAAAGCCAAATAGCACTCCCTTTCTTGTGATCCCTGCTATGTGCCTAAACAGCAGTTTATGACCATATATGGGGTATTGCTGTACTTGGGAGAAATTGCTTTACAGATGTTGGTGTGCTTTTTCTCCTTTATTTGTTGAAAAACAAAACAATATTGAGCTATAACTACATTTTATTGGAAAAAAATTTAGTTTTTAATTTTCATGACTCAATTCTAATAAATTCAGCAAAAAGATAAATACATTAAAGGGTGTGGTTTCCAAAATGGGGTCACTACTGTGGGGTTTCCTCTGCTTTGGAACCTCAGGCGCTCCTTTCATTGTGGGGTATTGCTGTTCTCTGGAAAAAAATATTTGTAAACGTTGTGGTGCTTTCTCTCCTGGATTTCTTGTAAGAATTAAAACTTTTTAGCCAATTCAATATCTTGTTGGAAAAATGTAACTTTTTAATTTTCACATCCCAATTCTAAAAATAATTAGCACTCCTACTGTTCTGGGCTATTTGGGCTATATGGGCTATTTTTGTATGTAGAAGACATTGCTTTACCAACTTTAGGATGTTTTTTTCTCCTTCATACCCCGTAAAAATGAAAAATATTGATCTAAAACTACATTCTATTGGGAAAAAATTAGTTTTCATTGTTCACATGTGACCAAACAGTAGTTTACAACCACATATGGGGTATTGCCGTACTCGGGTGAAATTTCCTTACAAATGTTGGGGTGCTTTTTCTCCTGTATACCTTGTGAAAATTAGCTAAAACGACATCTTGCCAGAATTAAAAAACAAATCAGAAAAAAAACCTGAGGGGTTAAAATGCTTACTATAACCCTATATTAATTCTTTGAGGGATGTACTTTGCAAAATTGGGTCACTTCTAGGGGGTTTCCACTGTTCTGGTATCGCAAATCATTCCAACAATATCTGCGCTCCAAATGCCAAATGTTGCTACTTCCCTTCATGCCATGTGTCCAAACAGCAGTTTCTAACCATGTTTCAGGAATTATTGTACTCTGGAATATTTCTTCACATATTTTCGGGTACTTTGTCTCCTTTATTCCCTGTGGAAAATATATTTTTTTAAATCTAAACCTACATAATATTGAAAAAATGAAGTTTTTCACTTTTACAGCTTAATTTTAATAAAATCTATTAAACACCTGTGGGGCAAAAAATGCTCATTGCACCCCGAGATTAATTCAGTTATTAATATCTTTCCAAAATGGGGTATATATGTGGGTGTTTCTGATGTTTTGGCACCTCAAGACCTCTGCAAACCTATAAAAAGGAGGCCCCAAAATACATAAGGTGCTCCTTTATTTCTGAGGCCCGTGTTTCAGTCAAGGAGCACACATATGGGATATTTAGAAAAACTGAAGAGTCAGGTTAATAAAAATTAAGTTGCGTTTCTCTGTTAACACATGCTTTGTTACAGAGCAAAAGGATAAATATCGAACATCTGCAAAAAAACATGACATTTTCAGATTTCACCTTCACTTTACGTTAATTCCTGTGAAATGCAGTGTTAAAAAAAACTTCCAAAATGCTGTTTTGAATACTTTGAGGGGTACCGTTTATAAAATAGGGTGATTTATAATGGGTTTCTTTCATATATACCTCTCGAAGCCACTTCAGACCTGAATAGGTCCCTAAAAAAATAGGCTTTGGAAATTTTCTTAAAAATTATAAATAACTGCTAAACTTCAAAGCCTCCTAACATCCTAAAAAAATAAATAAAAAGATGTTCAAATAAATGATGTCATCATAGAGTAGACATATGTAAAATGTTAATTAGTAACTTTTTGTGGTATTACTCTGTTTTATAAGCAGAGAAAATCAAACTTTAAAAATCTACATTTCTCCAATTTTTCTCTACATTTTGGTGTTTTTTACAAATTAATAATGAATGTATTGACCAAAATTTAGCACTAACAAAAAGTAAAATGTGCCACGAGAAAAGATTTTCAGAATTACTTGGATAAGTAAATGCTTTCCACGGTTATAGCCACATAAAAAGAAACATGTGAGATTTTAAAAACGGGGCTGTGTCCACAGGGCTGAAACTGGCTGCGGTGCCAAGGGGTCACCTTGTATGTTTTTGTTTACTTTCATGAAAATATTCTGTGCATGTGTTGGTTGTTAGAACCACTGCATCCATTCAGGATTGTCCCAGAAATGCTGTGTTACGGATATCTTTAAAATAGGGTGTATTTTACAAAGTGTTTGCACTTTAAATGCTCAAATTATTAAAGCTATTGTTAACTTATGGAAAACACTTTTAACAAAATTGAGCTTCATAATACTATTTGATAATATCAGGGACCCCAAGACACCCCTTTAACTTAGTAGAACTTAGTGGTTTTGTTAATGTCTGGAGTTCTCCCATGAAGCATCAAAACACCTCAGGAAATTGAACAGGAATTACTCTAAAATGATGGTAGGACACAACTTTCAATAAAATATAGGTCCCAACCAAATATATAATGTCAATTCCCCTAGCAAAGACTTTAGACATTATAAAAAGAGGGGATAATAAGAGCTAAATAATACACTAAATAGACCCACATCATCCAGACTTGATTTCTTTCAGCCAACTTCAACATTTAAAAGGTGTTGTTCACTTTTGGACAACCCATTATTGAATTAAAGTAAACTGGATCTTTAGTTATTTAAGGGGCATATCTGTGGTTTTTGGTGCCGAAACCCAGGAGAAAGTCACTCTTCTAGGCCATTGTATAATACAGGGGGCCAAACGTTTGTTCCCAGTAGAGTGCCCAAACTCATTATGTTGAAATGTGCAGTTTTGAACCCTGCTACATTACTTCTACAGGGTCCAAGAGGGGGGGGGGGAGTAGTGATGAGACTGATCAGTTACAGTGGATAAAAAATGTTAAAATGCCAGTTTTTGTCATGTCAAAAAATCTGTACAATTTGAATCATTTCAGAACGTTTTCCACCTTTAATGTGACCCATAATCTGTACAATTCCATAAAAAAACAAAATGAAATAATTTAGAGGGGAAAAATAAAAATAACAAAACTACAATAATGTGGTTACATAAGTGTGAACAGCCTCTTATAATTGGGGATGTGGTTGTGTTCAGAATTACTCAATCACATTTAAACTCATGTTAAATAGTAGTCAGTACACAGCTGCCATTATTTAAAGTGATTCTGAGTAACCCAATATAAAGTTCAGCTGTTCCATTAGGATTTTCATGACATTTTCTTTGTTGCATGTGACAGCAAAAGCCATGGTCCGTAAAGAGCTTACAACACATCACAGGGATCTGATTGTTGAAAGGCATCAGTCAGGAGAAGGGTACCAGAGAATTTCCAAGGCATTAGATATACCATGGAACACAGTGAAGACGGACATCAAGAAGTGGATTACATTTGGCACAACATTGACATTACCAAAAACTGGACGTCCCTCAAAACTTGATGAAAAGACAAGACGGAAATTGGTCCTGGAGGCTACCAATAGGCCTACAGCAACATTAAAGGAGCTGTAGGACTTTCTGGCCGGTACTGGTTGTGTAGTGCATGTGACAACAATCTCCCGTCTACTTCATATGTCTGGACTGTGGGGTATGGTGGCAAGATGGAAGCCTTTTCTAACAAAGAAAAAAATCCAAGCCAGGCTATGTTTTGCAAAGACATACATCAAGTCTGCCAAAAGAGTGTGGGAAAACGCGTTATGGTCTGATGAGACCAAGGTTGAACTTTTTGCCATAATTCCAAAAGGTATGTTTGGCGAAAAGCCAACAGTGCACATCACCAAAAGAACACCATACCCACAGTGAAGCATGGTGGAGGCAGCATTATGCTTTGGGGCTGTTTTTCTGCAGCTGGAACTGGGGCTTTAGTCAAGGTGGAGGGAATCATGAACAGTTCCAAATATAAGGCAATATTGGCACAAAACCTGCAGGCCTCAGCTAAAAAGCTGAAGATGAACAGGAATTTCACCTTTCAGCATGACAACGACCCAAAGCATGCCTCCAAATCAACAAACGAATGGCTTCACCAGAAGATGATCAAAGTTTTGGAATGGTCCAGCCAGAGCCCAGACCTGAATCCCATTGAAAATCTGTGGGGTGACCTGAAGAAGGCTGTACACAGGAGATGCCCTCGCAATCTGACAGATTTGGAGCACTTTTGCAAGGAAGAGTGGGCAACAGTTGCCAAGTCAAGATGTGCCATGCTGATAGACTTCTACCCAAAAAGACTGAATGCTGTCATAAAGTCAAAGGGTAATTCAACAAAGTCTCAGTTTAAGGGTGTGTATATATATGCAACCACATTATTTTTGTACTTTATTTTTTATTTTTCCACCCTAAAAGATTTCAGTTTGTTTGTCAATACAAGTACAGATTATGGGTCACATTAATGGTGGAAAAAGTTCTGAAATAATCTTGGACTGATTTTATAACATGACTAAAACCTGTCATTTTAACAGGGGTGTGTAGACTTTTTATATCCACTGTACATATCAGTGAGACACCACACAATTGCATGGCTTAAAGAGGCTCTGTGACCAGATTATAAGTGCCCTATCTCCTACATAATCTGATCTGTAATGTATATAACAGCAGTGGTTTTTATTTTGAAAAACAATCATTTTTGAGCAAGTTATGAGCAATTTTAGATTTATGCTAATTAGTTTCCTAATAGACAACTGGGCATTTTTAACCTTTTGACCAAGTGGGTGTTATAAAGAGAAGTGTATGACGCTGACCAATCAGCGTCATACACTTCTCTCCATTCATGTCCATTCGTACTCAGCACAGTGTGATCTTGCGAGATCATGCTGTGCTGTCACATACACCCACATTAACTTTACTGAAGTGTCTTGAGAGTGAATAGACATTGCCTCCAGCTAGGACGCGATGTCTATTCACACTACCGACACTTCGGTAAATTTTGTGTGGGACTTAATCACTGCACAGCGTGATGTCGCTGTGAATAACATCACAGCGTGATCTCGCAGATTGGTCAGCATCATACACTTCTTTTTACAACGCCCAGTTGGTAAAAAAGGTAAAAACACACCTAGTTGTCTATGAAGAAACTAATTAGCATAAATTTAAAATTGCTCATAACTTGCTAAAAAATGATCCTTTTTCAAAATAAAAACCACTGCTGTTATCTGCATTACAGCGCCAATCAGATTATGTAGGAGATAGGGCACTTATAATCAGCTGACAGAACCTCTTTAAAGTGGCAGAGCAAGTATGATGATGAAGAAAGGGGGGTTGTGTGAGTGACGAGACAAGGGGGAGGCAGCTGGCTGATTAGTGTCAGAAGAATGTGTCTTATCTTCAAGCATGCAGTGCTATCTCTTAGTACACAGAGAGATAGCAAAATATTACAGCAAGCTCAGTCTGTCTGCACAAAAGATAAAAGTTACAAAATGTGGAATGTTGGAAATTAGGTGTTTTCACCAGGTATGGCGATACGTCTGAAGTCTGCCTCTTTGCATATATGATATGTAATGATATTATTTGACGTTGCTGTGTCTTTAAGAAAATTCATATTAATTAAAAATCAGCTATTGAATACAGATATTGATAAATCTGACCCACCCCGTGATTGTTTAGAGACTAATAAAGAGTGCGACATACTCAGGGTTATGACTTAATTCTTAGGCTGGCTTCACATGAGGTCATTACGTCCGTAATTGACGGACATATTTCGGCCGCAAGTCCCGGCCCAAACACAGTGCAGGGACCCCGGCTCCTAGCATCATAGTTATGTATGATACTAGGAGTCCCTGCCTCGCTGCCAGACAGCTGTCCCGTACTGTAATAATGTTTTCAGTACGGGACAGTTGTCCGGCAGCGAGGCAGGGACTCCTAGCATCGTACATAACTATGATGCTAGGAGCCCGGCTCCCTGCACTGTGTTCGGTCCGGGACTTGCGGCCGAAATACGTCCGTCAATTACGGACGTAATGACCTCGTGTGAATCCAGCCTTAAAGAAGCACTCCACTTTATTTTTTATTGCACCCTCCATTTGTACATTGGTGTTTCAATGGGGTGCTGTGTGCAAAAATACTTACCGATTCCCGCATCAAGTAATTTTTCGGGTCCAGCGCCGCTTACATGATCTTCATTCTGACCTAGTCTGGAATCGCTGCTTTTCAGAAAACCGGAAGTAGGTTTCTAATTCCTATGGAGCTTCCTTCTGGGTTGAGCGTTCAGGTTTTTTCAAAAGCACAGTGACCCCAGACAAGACAGAGGGAAGATCGCGTGAGCGGCGCTGGACCCGAAAAAGATAAGAGCGGTAAGTATTTTTGCCCACAGCACCCCACAGGGTCCAAGAGGGGGGAGTAGTGATGAGACTGATCAGTTACATATCAGTGAGACACCACACAATTGTGTTGAATTAATGTGCAGAGCTAGGAGGTTTACAAAATGTGTATGAGACCCCTGTAAGTAACCCAGATTTTGAGGGTTTTTTTTTGTAGAAGACCATGCAAGAGGTAAATTACCGAGAGAACACTCCCACCTACTTGTTTTGCTCAAGAAGCGAAGCTGGAGATGCTCGCTGAGGCTTGTAACCTGGTAAAGGGTAAGACAGCATTTACACTGACACTAGATACGCTTTTGGCATCGCCCACGATTATGGGCCCGTTAGTAGTAGGAAGCTTGTTGGATCATCGGGTGAGCCAATTGAGAGAGCAAGAGATGACACACCTGGAGAGTATGTGCAGCCAGGTATCAGCAAATTGGCTTGCCCCTGGATTCAATAATGCCACCACTAGGTTTGTAGCAGCCTGCATGATATACGCACAGCATGACATAGGTAAAACAGCAAAGGTACCTATGATAAGTACACCCTGGCCAGATTACCCGTTCCAGCGACTGCAGAACATACGACTACCCGAGGTAGTTGTGTATGAATATGTGCTCGTATGTTTAGACCTGTTTTCAGGGTGGCCTGAAGCTTGGCCAGTATTTTTCCCACAGCAGAAGTTGTGTGTAGTGACAGGGGAATAGTTTTTACCCCTATTGAACTGGTGTTTGTACATTGACTAAGATATCAGCTGCTCTCTAGATGCTATCGCAAAATTAGTTGTTTGATAACAGTATGCAAGCAGTATTGTGGAACTATTAAATACTGTGGTTAAGTTTTATGTAAAGTTCTGGACCAGCATGCCTTAGAATAAATTCTCAGCGGAAATAGAGTCCCATATGAACCAAAAAAATTGTTGTGAAAGGAAAATTTTAGAAAAGAAAATTCAGATCAGGAACTATACCTGGATCTGGTCTGTGTTTGCACAATATTATTTGGTTTTGCTGAGGATTGAATCAACTGTTTGATAAGAAAATGTTGTGAATGTTGTGTATATATAAAAAGAAGAAAAATCAGTTTACATGTATCATCTTTAGTATACTGCTCAATGTGAATGTTTAACTGGAAGATGTCATTTATTAATGTTTTTCTTCAATTGAATTACCTGATTAAGATCAATCAATGATTATGAGATAAAAAGATTGTTCTCCACAGGAAGTGTCCAACTGGGAGCAGAAGGTGTGAAAACCAGATTCATATGGAATGTGGACGGATAAGGAAGGTAAACCGGTAGCACCCAAGGCACTCCTGATGGCAGTTGTATTGATGGTGTGTGGCCCCACATATGTTTCCAAGATTGCAACGATCAGTTTGGTAAGATCCAATTGGTATGTCCCAGGTTTTATAGTTGTTGCTGATAAATTCTTGTCACGGTCACAGGGTATGTGGACCCACTAGGCCGCTCCGCTGTAGCGGAGAGGCAGCTGACCATGTCTCAGTCAAGACAAAAGTCTATAGCAGTTCGGGTACACTCGGGTACCTGAACTAGTCCGGACAGTGGCTGTGGCTTCAGCACGGATGGAGGTTGGTGCAGCAGGTTGCGCCACATGTGGCGGACAGTACAAGATGTGGCAGAAGACACTGGACGTGGCAAACGACAGCAGGTGCAGTAGGACACGACTCCAACACTAGTAGGCACAGGAATAAGAATACAGCACGGGATACAAGAACAGGTAACAGGGCTCGCGTAACAACTGGAACGGGAAACACTACGGGACCATTTGCAAGACAGACTTGGGATATACTAACAACCCTCAGGCAAGGATCAGAAGGGCTGGTGCCTTCTTATAGTCCAGGAAATCATGTGAGTTGATGATGATGATTGTTCACATGTGCGCGCTGGCCCTTTAAGAGCGGGCACGAGCGTGCGCGCGCACCCTACGAGACACAGCGGACTGGAGCGGAAGTGAGATCCATGGCTGCGGGCATCGGGAGGTGAGACAACCTGACGGCCCGCGGCCATGGACGCTACAGTATCCCCCCTCTTACGTCCCCTCTTCTTGGGGCCAGAGCAAGAGAGGAATTTCTTAATGAGAGCAGGACCACTGAGGTTCTCTTCCGGCTCCCAGGATCACTCCTCAGGACCAAACCCTCTCCAGTCCACCAAATAGAAAGTCCTTACTCCTACCCTTTTGCAGTCCAGGATCTCCCTCTCCTCAAACACATCAGAAGAACCGCTGGGAGCAACTTTGGAACTAGAAGTCTTGCTGTAGTGGTCCAAGACTACTGGTTTCAGGAGGGACACATGAAGGGAGTTGGGGATTTTGAGGGTAGGAGGCAGCCGCAGCTTATAGGAGACAGGGTTTATCTGTTGCAGAATCTAAAAAGGATCAAGGAACCTGGGAGCAAACTTGTATGAAGGCACCTTCAAACAGACAGACAGACTTTGGTACCTGGAAGATACTGAGGCGGCTCTCTTCTTTTTGTATCCGCTTTTCGCTTCATGCGATTGACTGCCAGCAAAGTAGAGGACCGGGTCTGTTGCCAGATTTGCAGAAAGTCCCCAAATGCAGAGTCAGCAGCGGGTCCCTGAAATGTAGTCGACACAGGAAGAGGAACTCTAGGATGTTGACTTTACACAATTTAAAACGGAGTTGAAGCGGTGGACTCACTTGTGTGGTTGTTGTACGAGAACTCGGCCCATGGAAGAAGATGTACCCAGTTATCGTGCTGTGAAGAGATGAAGAGAAGGAGATAATTCTCCATGATCTGGTTGATCCTCTCAACCTGCCCATTGGACTGGGGGTGATAAGCTGAGGAAAAGTCCAATCTTACATCCAGGAGTTTACAGAGGGCTCTCCAGAACTTTGAGGTAAATTGAAGCCCCCAGTCGGACACAATGTGAAGGGACAAGCCATGCAAGCGAAAGATGTGCTGAATGAAGAGACTCGCCAGTCGGGGAGCAGAAGGTAGGCCGGTCAGCGGGATAAAATGTGCCATCTTCGAGAACCAGTCCACCACCCCCCAGACAGTGTTGCATTCTTCTGAGGGAGTCCATCGCAATGTGCTGCCAGGGGGCATTGGGTACAGGCAGAGGTTGAAGCAGGCCGGCAGGCTTGGAATGAGTAACTTTGTTAGAAGCACACACCGTGCAAGAAGAGACAAAGTCCAGAACATCTTTAGGTAGCGTGGGCCACCAGAAGTGACGAGCAATCAGGTCTCGGGTTTTACGAACACCAGCATGCCCAGCCAGTTTAGAACTGTGTCCCCAGCCGAGAATTCTTCTCCTGTCTACCAACCGAACAAAAGTCCTCCCCGGAGATATGTAACCTGCAAAGGATTAGCAGTGACAAGGGACTCCACCGTGTCATCCGTTTCAAATGACCTGGACAGGGCATCGGCCCTCACATTCTTGTTAGCGGGACGGTAGTGGAGCACAAATTGGAAACGGGTAAAGAACAACGACCACCTGGCTTGACGGGGATTTAGTCGTTGAGCGGACTGAAGATAGGTAAGGTTTTTGTGGTCGGTGTAGACCAAGATGTGGTGAGCTGCGCCCTCTAGAAGATGTCTCCACTCCTACAGAGCCAATTTGATGGCCAGTAGCTCCCGATCCCCAATAGAGTAATTGAGCTCTGCAGAAGAAAAAAGTCTTGAGTAATAACCACATACTACTGCCTTTCCTTTGGAGCTCCTCTGGAACAGAAGTGCACCTGCACCAACAGAGGAAGCATCCACCTCCAATGAGAACTGAGATACGTCAGGATGATGAAGGATCGAGGCTGAAGTGAAGGCTTTCTTGAGGCTAATAAATGCGAACTCTGCCTCTGGAGTCCACACCTTGGCGTTCACGAGGACGTGGCCATTCCAGGACAGACTTTAGTTTCTCAGGATCCATCTTAAGACCTTCATCCGAGATGATGTAGCCCAGAAAGGGCAAATACCTCTTTTCAAAGACGCACTTCTCCAATCTGGCATATAAGCGATTCTCCCTTAGTCGCAGAAGAACCTGACGGACATGCCTCCGATGGGTCATCAGATCTGGGGAGAAAATCAAAATATCATCGAGATAAACTACAACACACATATAGAGGAGATCTCAGAAAATATCATTGATGAATTCCTGAAAGACTGCGGTAGCGTTACACAGTCCGAAGGGCATCACTAGGTATTCGTAGTGCCCGTCACTGGTGTTAAATGCCGTCTTCCATTCGTCACCCCGGCGAATCCGGATTAGGTTATAAGCCCCCCCGGTGTGGCATAACCAACAGGGGGCTGTGTGTCATAACCTACATGGGCTCTGTGTGGCATTACCTACAGGGGGCTGTGTGGCATTACCTACAGGGGGATGTGTGGCAGTACCTACAGGTGGCTGTGTGGCATTGCCTACAGGGACTGTGTGGCACTACCTACAAAGTGAGCCGTGTGGCACTACCTACAGGGGGGCTGTCGCAGTATCTACAGATGGCAGTGTGTGGCATTATCTACAGAGGGAAGTGTGTGGCAAAAAAATTATAAATGAAATTCATCCGATCTTAAAACGGACAGGGAAAAAAAAGATGCAAAACGAGTCAAAATCGGCCATTAAAAACGGCAACACGGCCCGGAACGGAATCAGAACGGAATCGGAACCGATGCAAAACAGCTGGGAAAAACGTTCCAAAACGGCAGTTTTAATGAGCCAACACTCGGACCCTGTGATGTGAATAGAGCCTTAGTGTGTCCAAATCAGCTTGCAATTTACGGACATCTTCCATAGACTGAAAAATACTACAAAGCTTGGTGTCATCTGCAAAAATAGAAATAGTGCAATTAACTGGTTGTCGACACAGGACGAGAATACTTGTCCTGAGCGGCGGCTACTTAGCGCATTAGGACGAGTATACGCGTCCTGTATGACAGCCAGTGTCTGCGCGCCATGATGAGAAGGGCAGAGGCTGTAACAGCTGAAATACACAGCCACAGCCCCGCTCTATCGGTGGAGAGAAGAGAAACCTCTAGATATATGCCAGTACATTTAAGTTCAAAAATCAAAATCAAAAGGACAAATCCCTCTATGGGATAAATAAAAAAGTTAAAAAGGCTATGTCACCACATTATAAGTGGCCTATCTTCTACATAATGTTAAAGGCGCTGTAATGTAGATTACAGCAGTGTTTTTAATTTAGAAAAACAATCAGATATGACCTATATTAGCTTTATGCTAATTACTTTCTTAATGGACACCTGGGCGTGTTAAACTTTTTGACCAAGTGGGCGTTGTGGAGAGAAGTGTATGACTCTGACCAATCACACACACTAACGTTACTGAAGTGTCCTGACAGTGAATAGACATCACTACCAGCCAGGATGGGATGTCTATTCAGAATCCTGACACTTCGGTAATGTTTGTGTGAGATTTACAGCAAGGCTGCGTAATCTCGTTTTAAATGACAGTTTACAGCGTAATCTCGCGAGATTACGCTTGCCTTGCTGTAAATCTCACACAAACGTTACCGAAGGGTCAGGATTCTGAATAGACATCACGTCCTGGCTGGAAGTGATGTCTATTAACTCTCAGGACACTTCAGTAACGTTAGTGTGTGAGTATGTGGCTGCACATAGTGATCTAGCTAGATCACTATGTGCTGTGTAAATGAATGGAGAGAAGTGTATGACACTGATTGGTCAGCTTGGGAGACGTGTGCTGCTGTTCACCGCACTTTTTCTGAAGATTACATTATGTCAGACTGGGTTTGTCTGATTTGACAGCGTGACACCGCTCCTGATAACGAGATTTGTGCTGCTTCAAATATTGTATTTTTGGGCTGATTGGTCAGCGTCATACACTTCTCTCCACAACGCCCACTTGTTCAAAAAGTAAAACACGCCCAGTTGTCCATTAAGAAAGTCATTAGCATAAAGCTAATATAGGTCATAACTCCGTCAAAAATGATCGTTTTTCGGAATAAAAAACTGCTGTAATCTACATTACAGCGCCGATCACATCATGTACAAGAAAGACCACTTATAATGTGGTGACAGAGCCTCTTTAAATGAATTTTTTTTAAAAGTTTTGTTAAATAAAAATAACAATAGTAATAAAAATACACAGAAATACAAATTTTTTACAATAAATAAACTTTTCAAAATATAAGTCCCAAAACATGAAATAATATATGTATATTTGTTATCGACACGTCCGTAACAACCTGTAAAATAAATGTATAATGTTATTTATGATGATCGGTGTATGGTGTAAAAAAAATAAAGCAAACTGCAGAAAACTGCTTTTTTTTCTAAGTTTTTACCAAAATAAAAATTTATAGAAATTAAACGATAATTTTAATGTACCAAAAATGGTACCTACATAAAGAACAGCTCGTCCCACAAAAAACAAAGTCTCACACAGCTATGTCGGACAAAAAATAAAAACGTTATGAGCGCCGGGATGCAAAGAGGGTAATATAAAAAAAATGTTCGGTCCTCAAGGCCAAAATTGTCCGTGTCCTTAACCGGTTAATCCCATCCTCTATATCATTAATAAATAAGCTGAATAATAGTGGTCCCACCACGGAACCCTGGGGTACAGCCCTTATAACCGGGGACCATTTATAGTAGGAATCATTGACCACAACTCTCTGGATACGGTCCTTGAGCCATTTCTCAATCCAATTACAAACTATACTATCTAAACCTGTAGTCCTTAATTTACCCATTAGAGTCTATGAGGGACAGTGTCAAATGCCTTTGCAAAGTCCAAAAATACTATATCCACAGCGGCCCCTCTGTCTAGGCTTCTTCTCACTATTTATAAAAACAAAACAGGGTTGGTTTGACAACTTCTGTCCTTAATAAAACCGTGCTGGCTGTCACTTATAATACTTATTTTTTGTCACATAATCCTGTATATAGTCCCTCAATAGCTCCTCAAACATTTTCCCCATGATGGATGTTAAGATTACTGGTCTATAATTACCCAGGGAAGTCCTAAAGCCCTTTTTGAACATAGGCACCACATTTGCCCTGCGATGGTCCCTTGGCACTATACCAGTCACTAGAGAATCTCTACATATTATGAAGTGGGGGACAGAAATAACTGAACTAAGCTCTTTAAGAACTCTAGGGTGCAACGCATCTGGTCCCGGGGGCCTTGTGTACATTTATTTTATTTAACTTAACTTGGACCATATCTACAGTGTAATGGCAGGAAGGAGGTGAAGGGAAAGTGAGCCCTAATCTACCCACCGCCCTGTCCCTGCCTACTTGCAACGACCCGCCCTAGGCGACGAGGTACAACTGGGCGGCGGTCCCTACGCTGGCTAAGTGCACAGGAAGACAAACAGGGAACACGCGAGGGAAGGGGCAGTAGCCACGGAACGCCACGAGGAAACGGGGCGGCGAACGAACAGTCAGGACCAGGACGAAGTGAGTACACCCGAGCAGGCACGGAGACAGAAGCAAGCCAGGGCAAGCAAGCAGGTCAAGCAGAACTGCAGCAAGGCAGAAGCACGGCAGAAGCAGGCTGGAGCAAGCAGCAGGGGGCCAGGAATCCAAAAGAATTACAAGCACTGAGGGAGAGCACAGGGCAGGTAATAAAGGGCAGGGGGCGGAGCTAACTCCGAGAGACCAGGCCGCGATAGGCTCTCCCACTCCTGAGCCTGCCACCCTGGTTGGTGGGAGATGGTGTCAGTCGAGCAGGTCTGGCCTCAGGTGTGGATTGATTAATCCCAGGAGTATAGCTAGATGAAGTACCTGGCAGATCCCTAACATACAGTCAGCCAATTCAGTATATCAACTGATATATTAACAGTACTGGCACCGGCTACATCAGCTGCTCGCTCTTCTGTTGTATATACAGAATTAAAGAACCCATTTAGTAACTCCGCCTTGTCTTGATCTCCTGTGACCAACTCCCCATTGCCACTATTTAGGGGTCCTACATGTTCAGACCTTGGCTTTTTTGCATTTATATACTTGAAGAATTGGGAATTATTTTTACTAACCTTGGCCACCTGCTTTTCATTTTGTATTTTTGCTGATTTTATTACCTTTTTACAGATTTTATTAAGCTCTTTATAATTTATAAAGGCTACAGCTGTACCCTCAGATTAGTATTTTTCAAATGCCCTTTTTTTGTCATGTATTGCCCTTTTTTACAGAAGGGTTTCATTTTAGTCGTTTATACTTGTTACCTATAGGAATACATTTTGCACTATAATTACCCAAAGTAGATTTGAAAATCTCCCATTCATCATTTGTACCATTATTTAACATTATTTCTTCCCAGTCTATATCCTGAATTGCAGCCCTCATCCTGGCGAAATTGGCCTTGTTAAAATTAAGTGTTTTTGCCATCCCAGCCTGTGTTTGTTTTTTACAGAATAGGTAAAATATAACTATATTGTAATCACTGTTACCGAGGTTTTCACGAACATTTACATTGCCAACAAGCTTGGCATTATTTGAAATAACCAGATCCAACAGAACTTCACCTCTAGTCGGGTCTTCCACAAACTGACTCATAAAAATTTTCTGCAACAGGTTGAGGAAATTTCTCCCCTTTGCAGTTGGAGCCGAACCATGACACCAATTAATATCCCGGTAATTAAAATCTCCGATTATTAGCACTATTGTATATTAGTAGTTAACTAATATACAATAGTGCTAGATTATTTGACAGCTGCCCAAGGGTGTATGTGCCAAGTAGTCGAACCAGCATATTGCCATTATATAGACGCTTCTAGCATTATGCAGGTCAAGTATGACATAAATCCAGCTAAGAAAATAAAGGAAGAGTTCATGAAAGCCAATTCCAAAGATGATTGGAGCCTAGAGTAACCAGATTGGTTGTCATGGCTAAACCCATCTAATTGACTGAAGGGTGTTGGGGGATGGATAATGGGGCTGCTCCAAAGTGTTCTACAGGTTGTTATATTATGTATTGTATTATATTTGCTTCTGCACCTCATACTTTGGAGCCTGCCAAAACTTTTACAGTGCTTTGCAGCATCCTAGATTCTTTGATTGGGCATACTCCATGAGTGAAACAAGTATGGGAAGGAATTTTTATGAAATTCCCAGGGGATGAGGTGAAAAGTTTAGGTAAGTTCTCAAGGGGGGATTAGCCCTTCTTTAAGTATCTGGCTTGGATACAAAATGTCCTCATATAAACAAAAGGTGGGAAATATGAAAGTGATTACAATGTGTTTAAGTGACTCCATTTTATGGCATCCATCTTGTATATCTCGCATCCATCTTGTATCCTAAAAAAATCCATTTAGTGCTTAAGAAGTCACCTGTTGCTTTAAGACAGCATTTATGCTGACCTCGTCTGTTTCTCAGCTATGTGTCTCTCTGTTTCTTATCTGAGTCTGTTACAAGAAATGTGTAATGGTCTTGTAACTATAAGGCTTCATTCACATCTGTGTTGGGGTCCCATTCTGGTGTTCTGTTGGAGCTTTCCGTCAGAACCTGAACAGGCACAAACTGACACAAACGGAAACCAGAGATTTCATCATTGATTTCAATGGTGATGGATCCGGTGCCCATAGTTTCCGTTTGTCTCTGGATCCGTCGATAGTCTTGCTACGCTATTGCTTCCGGCAAAATGACGGGTCCAGTGCACAACAGAGACAAACTGAAACCATGGGCACCGGTTTCCGTTTGTGTCTATTCAGTGTCCCATTCTGATGGAAAGCTCAGACGGAACGTCAGAATGGGACCCCAATGCAGATGTGACAAAGCCTAAACGGTATGAGAAGGCCCTTTCATTGCAAGTGAAACAAAGTAAGCTAAGAATTCATTCTGGTCTGAGAACAACGGCAGATGTTGACTATCAGTTGGGACGATGTAGAGATTCATGGGAATTACAGTTTTACATTTAAAAAGTCTTTCTTGTCTGTGATTGAATAACCTCAAGCCTGCTCCTCTTTTAAAGATATTATTGTGATGAGATTTTGACAATAAACCAGAGTAGAATATTTGAGCATACAAGCAGTGTCTGTGTCTCTTACTTCTCTCCGATATATAGATAAAACCTGATTTAGATCTGGATACATTTACTGGGCGAGTGTCAGTTGACACACTCATCTAAAACTCATATATTTTGGCCATGATTGCGTTTACAATACCCATGCTGTGTTCTTGTGCAAATATCTGACAATTTGTTTAAAATTATATTGATATTAATATGCCAAGTCAGTTCGTGGCATACTTGCTTGTAAACTTCAGAAGTAATTTTTATCACAGAGATTGCTGAGAAGAGGACAATCATTACTCCTTTTTACTTCACTATGCAGATCCAACTCACCTGCCGATCTTTCTGACATGTCAGCAATTTGCAAGCCGTGAAATGGTAGCTTTGGGCAATGACTACTAAAGAGTAGGTAAAGTTTGTTACACTAGTATGCTTTCATTAGGAACTTAGACAGTAAAACCATAATATTTAGTATTCAGCATGTATGTATGTATGTATGTATAGTACTATGTCACATTTTAGCTGTAGATTAAAATATATAAAGCCACTTATAATGTATTGTGAATAAAAATATAAAATATGTAATATGTTCTGACTGTTTTTGTAACCAGACAATATGTATGTTGTTTCTCTATGCTATTAATAATACATAACGTATAATAATGTTATTAGTAACGATTAGCATGTAAATGTTACCCTGTGTTCTAACCTATTTTACATGTATTGTCTGATAATGTTCTTGATTATAGTATATAATTAAGGACTCATATAGAAATAATATACTGTATATCACATACTTTTAAAAAACCCTAGGCCGTTCCTCTTGTTCATTCTGCATGACATTTCTGTGCTTGAACCCTCACATAGTTCACTTGCTTGATATTTACAACATAGCTCTTTATTTGTGTTAATCATTGGCCATTTCTTCTCCTGTTTATTCTCTCATAGATCAAAATAATTTCAGTTAGAATTCAGTCATAATTTTTTAGAATTGTCCTTCTTTTGCATAGATGGAGCAAAGGATTCTACAGGTCACATATAAAATTAACTATGAACAATAGCATTGTCTGTGGCAATCAGAATAGATCATCTGCAAAATGCAGCTCCCCTAACACAAAGATACGATTTCTTTGGAAAAAAAACAGTGTGCTTTGTAATTAATGGATTATGTTGGAGCTTCATGAAATACTTTTTGCTGCACTTCCATATTGTACTTAATGGCTTTTTTAGAATGCCCAAAAAATAAAGCAGAATGTTTTTACAAAGCTTTTTCCAAAGATCACACAGTAAGGCCTCATACACACTGCTGTATTACAATTTTATATGGAAGCACACAGAGGGTTTATTTTGAAAGATTCATAAGAAATCTATGATAAAAAAGTTTGTGCATGCTCCTTTTACAGAGGCACTGTTTAGTGGAACATGAAGTGTCTGCATCTCCATAGTTTGAACACCAGGGCTGATTTTAGCTTTTCTGCTGCCTGAGACAAAAATTGAAATGGTGAACCCCCCCCCCGCGATCTTGATTGACATCCCCATGGCTGTTCTACATCAGTAGCAGCCTCAGACAAAAAAAAGCTTACCAACCATTATCTCGCTTCGATCATACATGGCTACAGTACTGATTAGAGGCGGAATAAAAATTTACATTAAGTGACTCACAGGTGACGTCTCCATCCAGTCCAGACCTCTATATGAATTCTCCCGGCCATGGCCCATTTGTGCAGTTATCTGCTCAGATGTCTTCAGCTGCTTAATTTTCAAACATTTCTGCACCTATAAACAAAGATAAAATTTTCATGGTGCCACACACAATGCCCCTAAATATAATAGCGCCATGCACTGCACCTCTAATTCTAAAATAACCATACACTGTGTCCCTGATTATAATAGCACCATACACTGTGCCCCCCCCCCCACACACACACACACATGTTTTTAATGTCGCATAATTATTTTCTATTCGATGGCAATTTTTATCTACAATTAAAGGGTGTTTCCATGGGAGCCAAATTTTCCCCCTCCCTAGCTAATTTGGTGATGGCATGGTGGGAGGAAATGTCAATCTTTTCAATCAGCAATCCCTTTGGAGCCAATATACACTGGTATGGAAGATATATTGACGACCTCCTATTCATCTGGGATGGGGATACATCTGCTATCCCAGAATTCATGAACTTCCTCAACTCTAATACATCAAACCTCAGATTTACCCATACATGGAAGAAGGATAGCATTATATTTTTGGATCTAGAGCTAACAGGAACAGCAAGAACACTGATACGAACAAAAACTTTCTGAAAACCATTAACTGGTAATACCACATTACATGCAACAAGCAACCATTCCAAGCAGACAATCAGATCAATTCCGGTCGGGGAGATGAGCCGAGCCAAACGCAACTGTAGTTCTGACACATATTACAAGTTAGAGAAGAAACAAATTCACAATAGACTACAAAATAGAGGATACCCCGATTGGTCCTTGAGAAGGGGACAAAACATCACCTACAAAAAATCTTGAGATGTCCTGCTATTTCAAGAGAAACCATATACAATACCAGATTCAAATAAACCAACCCTGGTCCTCCAGCAAAACAATCAGTTTAATGATATAAAAAGCATCATTACCAAACGCTTACCTATGTTAATGGAGGACGATACTCTGGAAGATATCCTCAAAGATGGATGTAGAATTGTGGCACGAAAAGCCCAATCCCTAGGTAGCTCCCTCTTACCGTCCTTTTTCAATTTCAAGGAAGTCAAAACTACCTAGCTGGAACAGAAAGGTTTTTATAAATGCAGGAACAACCCATGCAAAGTCTGCTTATATGCACTACCAAAAAAGGTGTTTTTTGACTCTAATAATATCAACACTTTTATCATTAATAAATACATCAACTGTAACACAGAATCAGTAATTTATATCATCGAGTGTACCCAATGCAACCTCAAATAAATAGGATGCACCAACCGTAAACTCAAAATAAGAATATTAGAACATTTAGGATATATACGCAACCCGAATATCATAAATATCTCCAATGCTGCTAAACATTTCGTCCATCAACACAACAGATCGACTAATTACTTTAAATGTTATGCTATTGAAAAGATCCATACTCCCAAGAGAGGGGGCGACATTATACATAAAACACACACTAGAGAAGCATATTGGATTACAGACTAGAGTACCAAAAGGTCTTAATTTGAGGAAAGAATTTATGTTCTACTACTGACCAATTTCATAAAACCCTTTGAACTCGACAACAAACAATCCACTCGGAGTCATATTATCAAGCTTCCATCATCCAAACTAACACTACTACACAATGAAATACCAGATTTAATTAACGGGGAAAATAAATACGTATAACATAATGCATAACTATGTAGTTCAAGTCCTGAAAACTTTTAATTCGACAAAAAATAAATTTAGAGCCTCATCACCAAGCTTCCACTACTCAAACTAACACTACTATATAATAAAATATTAGATTTAATTAACGGGGAAAATAAATACTTACAATATAATGCATAATTGTGCCGTTATACTATAAAACCGATATAAATTGGAGTACATACTTTAGTATCCAATTCAATATATGTCACATTCCAGTAAATAAATAAACAAACCATAAATAAAAAATAAGAAATAAAGAATAAAAAATAAATAATAAAAAACATAAAAATATTTCATATTTTTTTGCAGAAATAAATTTTTAATACAATTTTTTTTTATAACACAGAAGGTTTTACCAGAGAAATGCAACTCAATATTTATTGCCCAGGTTCTGCAGTTTTTGGAAATATCCCACATGTGGCCCTAGTGTGCTACTGGACTGAAGCACAGGCCTCAGAATCAAAGGAGCACCTAGAGGGTTTTGAGCATCCTTTTTATTAGAATATATTTTAGGCACCATGTCAGGTTTGAAGGGTTTTTGCGATGCCAAAACAGGGGAAATCCCCCCAAAAGTGACACCATTTGGGAAACTACAGCCCTTAAGAAAATGATCTAAGCGTATAGTGAGCATTTTGACCCCACAGATTTATTGCAGAAATTATTGAAATTAGGCCGTAAAAATGAAAATCTACATTCTTTCAAAGAAAATGTAGGTTTAGCTAATTTTTTCTAATTTACACAAGGACTAAAGTAGAAAAAGCACCACAACATTTGTAAAGCAATTTCTCCCGAGTAAAACAGTACCCCACATGTGGTAATAAACGTCTGTTTGGACAAACTGCAGGGCTCAGGTGGGAAAGAGCGCCTTTTGGCTTTTGGAGCTCAAATTCATCAGGAATGGTTGGCAGAGGCAATGTCGCATTTGCAAACTCCCTAAGGAACCAAAGCAGTGGAAACCCCCCACAAGTGGCCCCAATTTGGAAACGACACCCCTTGAGGAAATTATCTAGGATTATAGTGAGCATTTTGACCCTGCAGGTTTTTGCAGAAATTATTGGAAGTAGGCTGTGAAAATGAAAATCTACATTCTTTCAAAGAAAATGTAGGTTTAGCTAATTTTTGCCCATTTCCATAAGGACTAATGGAGAAAAGGCACCACAACATTTGTAAAGCAATTTCTCCCGAGTAAGGCAATACACCACAAGTGGTCATAAACGGCTGTTTGGACAAACAGCAGGGCTTAGAAAGGAAGGAGCGCCATTTGGCTGTGGAGCTCAAATTTAGCAGGAATGGTTTGCGAAGCCCATGTCGCATTGCAAAGCCCCTAAGGTACCAGTACAGTGGAAACTACCAAAAAGGGACTTAATTTGGGATACTACACCACTTGAGGACTTAATCTAGGGGTGTAGTGAGAATTTTGACCCCACAGGTGTTTCATAGATTTTATTTGAATTGGTTAGTGAAAATAAAAATAATCCTTTTTTTCCAATAAAACGTAGACTTAGCGCAAAAGTTTTCATTTTCTCAAAACATAAAGGAGAAAAAGAACCCCAACATTTGTAAAGCAATTTCTTCCGAGAACGGCAATACCCCATATGTGGTCATAAACGGCTTTTTGGGCATACGGCAGGGCTCAGAAGTGAAGGAGCGCCATTTGGCTTTTGGAGTGCAGATTTTGCTGGATTGGTTTCTGGTTGCAATGTAGCATTTGCAAAGCCCCTGTGGGACAAAAACAGTGGAAACCCCCCATAAGTGACCCCATTTTGGAAACTACACCCCTCAAGGTATTCACCTAGGGGTGTAGTTAGCATGTTAACCCTGCAGGTGTTTTGCAGAAATTAGTGTGCACTCGATGTTGCAGAGTGAAAATTTGATTTTTTCCATAGATATGCCAATATGTGGTGCCCAGCTTGTGCCATCACAACAAGACAGCTCTCTAAATATTATGCTGTGTTTCCCGGTTTTAGAATCACCCTACATGTGGCCTTAATCTTTTGCCTGGACATTCGACAGGGCTTGGGAGTGAAAGAGTACCACGTGAAATTGAGGCTTAATTCGGCGATTTACACAGTATTGGTTCACAATTGCAGGGCTCTGATGTGAAATAATAAAAGGAAATCCCTGAGAAGTAACCCCATTTTAGAAACCACACCCCTCAAGGCATTTATGAAGGGGTGTAGTGAGCATTTTCACCCCACATGTCTTTTCCATAAATGATTGCGCTGCGGATGGTGCAAAGTAAAAATGTCACTTTTTCCCCAGATATGCCAATTCAGTGGCAAGTATGTCATGCCCAGCTTATGCCACTGGAGAGACACACCCCAAAAATAGTTAAAAGGGTTCTACCGGGTATGGCGGTGCCATATATGTGGAAGTAAACTGCTGTTTGGGCACACTGTAGGGCTCAGAAGGGAGGGAGCGCCATTTGGCTTTTGAAGTGTAGATTTTGTTTGCTAGTAGTTTTGTTTGCAGTTTTACTGGTATTTCAGTTTATAATGTGGGGGCATATGGGAGCTGGGCAGATTACATCAGGGGCATAGTCTGGTGGTATATTAATGGGGTAAACAATAAAATAATCCATAGATGTGTTTTATGCTGTGAGACAATCCTTTCTGCACAGGCCTGGGTTGCACTGATAAATGGTGTACTTACTTATCCCCCTTTTGGTCCACACTCCTTTGCAGTTTGGGGAGTTTTGCTGGGAAGTATTGTCCTGGTATAATACGGGAATCCTTGCTTCCAGCAGATCTGTTTGGGCCCTACCCTTCCTGGTTCCCTAATTTAAGGGCTCCGATAAATTGCCACTTAAAACAGAAGAAATGTTCCCCTCTGATCTGCACAACCGCATATTTTTATTTCCTGACTTATTGGAGCCTTAACAAATTTTCTTTTTTTATAGACGTAGTGGTATGAGGGCTGTTTTTTCACAGGAAGAGCTTTAGATATCATTGGTACCATTTTGGGGTACATGCGACTTTTTGATCAATTTTTATCATATTTTTTGGGAGGCAAGGTGACCAAAAAACAGCAATTCTGGCATAGTTTTTTATAGGTTTTTATATACAGCGTTTACCATGTGCTATAAATTACATGTTAACGTTATTCTGCGGGTCACTACGATTCCGGCGATACCTAATTTATAGCACTTTTTATGTTTTACAACTTTTTTCACAATAAAATAACTTTTGTAAAAAGAATGTATTTTTTCTGTCGCCATATTTTGAGAACCATAACGTTTACATTTTTTCGTTGACGGAGCTGTATGAGGGCTTATATTTTGCGAGACGAGTTAAAGTTTATATAAGTACCATTCTTGGACACATGCAACTGTGAAGGATGGTTTATTTGCTTTATTCTCTGTATGAAATTACATTATGAATTATCAAGTAGGATGCCGAATTACTAAGATATGTATTATGTGAAAGTCACTATAATAATGTTTAAATGATTTCGTTTCGTGCAGCAGCCATCTTGTCTGGAGTTCCCATCTTGGTTCTTTTGTAGTGAATAAGAAAGTCATTGTTCCTTTAACGCAAGTAATGTTGATTTCGTATGTTTTATCTTTGACCTTGGCTCCCATATGAAGCTTGCAGAGAAGGCACAGGGAGTGAGAAGGGAGGGTGGCAAATACGCGTGTGGGAATGCCATCTTACGGGAACATTCTGCCCAAGAGAGATAAGGCCACCTGCAAACCTGATGTGTGAAGAATTATAATGATGTATCTGGGATGTATCTTATGGTCTGCTATTGGCTGAATAACAAATATTGTCACATTGTCTCTGATTGGTTACCCTCAAGCCTACACCCCTTCTGAATGATAGTATTATAGTTTGAGTTTGGAAATAAACCTCCAGAGGAGTATTTTGAGCATACCAGCAGCGTCTGTGTGTTTTCTTCTCCTCTCTCGATATATATCGGTATGAAATATCCTGATTAGGATGCTAGATAAAGTGCCTGGCCTGAGAGTCTGTTGGACTCTTCTAAATTTCAGTGTAATATATTTTGAGCCATTGACTTCCACAACACAACTTTTTCGGTTTAATCATTTTTTATTGTATTTCAGATGTAAGTAAAAACAAAAATACAAGAACTGTATCATCAATACAACTTGACAAGAACATTACAAAGAAACAATACAGAACAAAAATACAAGAATACAGCAGTACTACAGTTTAAATCTTTTACAGCTTAAATCTTTTATCACAGACTTGCTTTACCATTAAATATGTTTATTTCCAAAGCTAAATTGTGTGTTTTCCTTTTATTCATTGGAACTATACTTTAATACAAGAGGAATTTTCCGACCAGCATTTCCATACTTCAGTGAACTTAGTATATGAAAAATTCCCATATGCAATGATCTTTTCAAATGTATAAGAGGTATTTATTAAAGTTATCAATTCTTCTAGGCTAGGTGAAACTGCGTTTTTCCAATGTCTGGTAATTACCAGTTTAGCCATGGCTAGGATTTTGCAGGTCAGCCCTCTATATTCTGCGGGCACAATATCCATTCGGAGAAACAATAGAGCTAGGTGAGGGAGTTGTGGAATCCTGTTATCCGTCAATGATTCCAACAGATTGAATACTTCTTGCCAATAGTTTGCTATTCTAGGGCAATCCCATAGTATGTGCAAAATTGTACCTTTATTATCACATCCTCTCCAACATTTATCTGGTACATTCGGGAACATTATATGTAGCTTGTCAGGAGTGTAATACCACTGTAAGTTAGTCTTAATGGCGGCTTCCACCTGTGAGCTACATTGTAATGAACTATGGATTAATTTGTACGCTTTTTTCCATTCTAATTCGCTAAAGGTTATATCTAGAGATCTTTCCCATATTCTCATGTTACGTGTTTTGCAAAATTCTGTATTCACTCTCATTGTGTTTAGTACCCCTTTAAGCAGTTTAGCAGATTTGTTCATCACAACAAACATTGTAGGGTTACACCTTGGATGTATCTTCCGAATTGTAGCTAGAAAATGTCTAATCTGAAGGTATTTAAAGAAGTCAGATTGAGGGAGACTAAAAGTATTTTTTAAATATTCAAAGGACTCAAGGCCCAGTCTGCCAAACATCTGAGCAACACTAGATAATCCTCCTACCTTCCAATTTATCAAATTTAAGTCTGGGATAGCTAGCTCTAGAATATCAATCGGGATATGCACCTTTGGGAGAGGACAGCAGTCACCCGCGTTTTTATGAATATGAGACCAACAGGCCAAAGCCGCTTTAGTTAGAGGAGAAATATTAGCGGGTATATTCAGATTCCAAAACTCTAGAAATAAAAGCGCTTTTAGATTGGAGGGGTAAACGTATGTCGTCTCTATCTGCACCCAATGAGTCCTGAGGTCTTCCTTCCAGCTTGGGCCCAGAAGAGCTATCAGTGTGGATGCGTAGTAGTTATAGATGTCCGGAATCCCCAGACCTCCTATGCCTCTATCTCTGATTAGAATATGTGAAGATATGCGCGGCTTGTTATATGCCCATATATAATCCAACATGGCTTTCTGAATATCTTTGAAAAAACTCTTTGGAATCTTAATTGGAACCGTCCTGAACAGGTATAACAGTTTAGGTAGTAGTAGCATTTTAAAAGCTGCAATTCTGCCTATCCATGATACTTCTACTTTGTGTAGTCTGGTCATTTCTACTTGTAAATTTTGTAGAAGGGGTTCGTAATTGGCTTGGTATAGGGATTTGTGGGATGGTGTCAATGAGATACCTAGGTATTTAATGCAACGCTCCTGCCAGTCAAACGGGTGCTTCGTTTGGAGGAAATGTATTGTTGAAGTTGGGATGTTCAGTGGAAGAATCTGGGACTTCTGTGTGTTGAGTTTATATAGGGAGACCTGACCAAAGTTACGAATGCATTCCATGGCTGTCTCCAAGGAATCTTCCGGGGAGGATAACGACAGGATAACGTCATCCGCGTATAGAGAAATCGTGTGGGTTCTATTTCCTACCCGTATTCCCTGAATATCAGGATGTGTTCTAAGTAGTTGTGCTAGAGGTTCCATTGATAAAATAAAAACCAGGGGGGAAAGAGGACAACCCTGTCTGGTGCCGTTTGATATGTGGAAGCTGTCCGAGAGGATTCCATTAGTGAATACCCTTGCCGAGGGGTTTGAATATAGTGCTCTAATAGCTGCAAGGATTCCTTCTTTAAACCCCATTTTCTCTAATGTGGCAAAGGCATATTTCCAATGGATGCGGTCAAATGCCTTCTCCGCATCAAGAGCTAGCATGACTGCAGGTGTATGGTTTTGTTCAATAACATGTAACAGTCCCAGGACTCTACGAGTGTTATCTGAACCCTGTCTTCCCTTTATGAACCCAACCTGGTCCTCACCTATGAGTGATGGCAATATGGGGGAAAGCCTCAGAGCCAGAATCTTGGCATATATTTTAATATCTACATTCAGTAGAGAAATAGGGCGGAAATTTTGGGGAGTGTCCATGGATTTTCCTGGTTTTGGGATGGTAACGATTAATGCCGTTTGATTTTCTTCAGGAAAAGATCCTGAATCCATAGCTGATTGGAAGAATCTACTCATATAAGGAAGTAATATTTCCTTCATTGTTTTGAAGTACATATTAGTAAGGCCATCTGGGCCCGGGGACTTTCCCATTGGCATTGATTGTATTGCTGTTAATATTTCCTCCTCTTTTATTGGGGAGTTTAGGAATTGCATCTGACACTCAGAAAGCTGTGGTAGGTGTATATTACGAAGAAAAGATTGGATATCTTCTTCGGACGGGTGGGGTGAAAAAGGATCATTTTTCAGATTATATAGGGACGAATAGTATTCCTTAAATTGGTTTGCTATATCCTTGGGGTGTGTACGTTTCACTTTTGTCTGAGGGTCTATTAGGAATGGAATCCTGGACTTCTGGTATTGTGTTTTAAGCCTAGATGCTAACAGTTTACCTGCTTTATTGTTCTGTGAGTAGTACCTAGCTTTTGTTTTTTTTAGGTTCTTTTCATATTCAGAGAGTAAATTATACCTAAGTTGCTGTCTTAGGGTAATAAGGCTTTTCGCTTGTTGTGGAGTCGGTTTGGTTTTGTTCAGTGACTCCAATTTGTGAATGTCGGAAGTGATAGAGGAAATGGCTTCCATCCTTTGCTTTTTAACTTTATGGCCCAGTCGGATTAGGGTACCTCTAATGAATGCTTTGTGGGCATTCCATAGTGTGAAGTTATTAATTTGAGGGGTATCATTGTTATGGAAGTACTCTCTGAGTTCTTTTGTTACTACTTGTTTATGATCTGCATGGGATAATAGAAACGGGTTACATCTCCAAATATATGTTGGAGAACTCGTGTTTTTGTCTGTTAATGTCAAAGTGATTGCTGCATGATCTGACCATTTTATGTCCTCAATATTTGTGCTCTTTGTATTAAAGAGCAATTCTTTTTCTATGACGAATAGATCAATGCGGGAGTAACTATTGTGAACTGAGGAATAATAAGAGTAATCTCTTTCTGTGCTGTGTTGTGCCCTCCATACATCATACAATTCATGTTTCCAAAGTAGGTCTCCCAGCTGTGATTTTGACTGCCTTATTGGGTTCGAAGTATCTAAGGAAGAGTCTATTATAGAATTAAAGTCTCCGCACATAATTATTTTCCCCTGCTTGGATTTGTTTATAAGCCTAAATATTTTATGGAAGAAGCGACTTTGATGTCTATTGGGGGCATATACATTCACCAGGGTGTACTTAACATTATTAATTATGCAGACCAATATAACAAATCTTCCTTGTGTATCAATGTGGTTGTGTATCATTTGGAACGACACCGTGTTCTTCACTGCAATCAATACCCCTCTGGATTTGCTATCAAAGTGTGACTGAAATATATGTGGAAAAGCTTGATGGTGTATTCTAGACGCGTCCTTAGCTAAAAGGTGTGTCTCCTGTATGCAAAACACATCACAAGCTAGCGATTGAGATTCTCTCCACATATGAGCCCTTTTATGGGGGCTATTCAGGCCATTAACATTCATAGAAGCTAACTTTAAAGCCATTTTGTAATATATAAAATATCAGATGACAGTTTTCCCACTTTAAACTTCTCTATTTCTCTACTTATCTCCTCAGTATAGTAAATGTCATTATACAAGCCTGATCGCTGTTTTGTAGGCTTGTCGTACTTGCTGCTGCAACGAAAATAATATAAAAACAGAACATACATATTAGACAAAAGAAACTGTAAAACACCGGGACAGATCTTGCTGTTCCGCTCTTTGGGGGGGAAAAAAAATTCAGTCAGCTTGAAGTCAAATCCCAATGACCGCATTCAGCACCTATGTGGTTAGGCCTCCATATAGGTCAGTCAACGAACTTCTTTCTATCATATCCAACGTGGATAAATATAAAAGGCGTAAAGTGAAGAAGTGACCCTTCAACGTTTCTTTTGTTTGCGATGCGCAGCTTGCCGCCAATCATCTTTCATTCTTGCAGGAGGACGATTAGGAGGTTGATCTTGAAAAGTAACCTGAATGTTCCATGTTTTCAATATGGCCACCCCTTCATGTAGATTACGTATTATGTGGAGGGATCCATTACGATGGATTAACAGTCGAACCGGAAATCCCCATCGGTATAGAATCTGCTTGTCTCGCAGAGCGCTTGTAATTGGAGCCAGTTGTCTTCTGAGCTGCAGTGTAGTTGCTGATAGATCTGCAAAGACGGCTATCTTATTGTATAAGGATGGAATCCTATCTTTATTTTTGAGGGACGCCATCCACTGCTCCTTTATGTGGTAGAAGTGGATGCGTGCTATCACATCCCGCGGAGAGTCATCCGTCAGATTGCCAGGCTTCGGAAGTCTGTGTATCCGGTCTATGATCACATCTCTTGGCGAGCACTTTGGTAACATGGCTTTAATAAAATCTTGAACATACATGCATAGATCCTTAGTGCCAACATCTTCTGGGACCCCTCTCAATTTTATGTTGTTTCTACGGGATCTGTCCTCTAGGTCTGCCATTTTCGCTTTCATCTGCAATACATCATCTTCAAGCTCATAGTGTGCATCAATTAGTTCATTGTGTGAGGTAACAAACTCGCTTAACTTAGTTTCCGTATGATGGACTCTCTGTTCCACATCTTTCACTGCTGCAGATACAGGGTGAAGCAATTTAGCAAACCCGACCTGTAAAGAGGTATTCAGGGCTAGTAGCATTGCTTTCATAGCTATTTCAGTAACAGGGGTGTCTGAGGAGGGCAGGTTACCCAGTTCCATTCCCAATTCATCAACGGGGGGTTCATGTTGGTCTATGACCCCTACCTGGTCGCTGGTTTCATCTCTGGAGGACCTGCGTTGTTTCTGACGTTCCGGGCTCCTTGAGCCTAGCGATGTCTGCGAGGAAGATGCAGTGCCTGGGGCTGTATTTGTCTGCAGACTCCCACGTGTCTCTGCTGTAAATCTCCTGCTGCTTACCGCGGTCTCCTCCTGTGATCTTGTTGATGACGGGCTCACTCCCGGTACCGAGGCACTTCTCCTGTGTACACGTCCCTCTATAGAAGGTTTTGTGGGAGACAGAGCTGCAGGCTCAGAGGTAAGAGATCCTCTCTGAGAGCGTGTCTCTCCGCCATCTTGCTTTTCCTCCGTAAGGCGGGAAGGGTAGAAGTCGGTGAGTCGAGCTGGTCTCGTCACCGGTCTTTTCCTCCTCGGCATCCTGGATGGTACAGTGACCCGTGCTGCAGAAGTCGGTAAGTGGCGGGTCTGTTTCTGAGGCTTACGACGCTTATAAAGTGGAGATGGTGCCGGAGCTCAGTCTTCACGCAGCCATTAGGATCAACAGCCAAGCCACGCCCCCCCACAACACAACTTTTTGATCACTTTTTATTAACATTTTTGGAGGGCAAAGTGACCAAAAAAACAGAAATTTTGGCATTGTTTTTTACTGGTTTTTTTTTTATGCCGTTAACCGCGTGGAATAAATAACATAATATTTTTGTAATTTAGACTGTTACATTCGTGGCGATACCAAATCTGTATGGTTTCTTTATATTTTCAATAATAAAGGACTTGATAAGGGAAAAAGGGCGATTGTGTTTTATTTTATTACTTTAAACTTTTTAAATATTTGTTACAAAAAAAGGGGACTTGAAGGTCCAACTGTCAGATTTTTTTTCTAATACATTGCACTACCTATGTAGTGCAATGTATTAGATCTGTCAGTCATTCACTGACAGCAAGTCGATTAGGCTTCGCCTCTTGGCGGGGCGTAATCGGCTTCCGTAATGGCAGACTGGAGGCCATTGTTAGATCTCCTGTTGCCATAGCAGCAGTCGGCAGCCGTGGGATTGCAGGGCACAGCTGCCGATCTGCTAACAACCACAACCTGCATCTAAGGGGTTAATCGCAGGGATCTGAGATAGCTCCGGTTCCTGCGATTACAGGTGGATGTCAGCTGTAACATACAGCTGACATCCACTGCTGATGATGCTGGCTCATCTCCTGAGCCAGCGCCATCTTACCGGCGGCTACAAAAGCCTTTCAGTTTTTCGTGCTAGGTAGATCCGGAGGCCACTATCAGGCCTCCGGTTGCCATTGCAGCGACCGACACCCGAGCAATTTCATGCTGGAGTGTCGATGAGCTGCAAACACCTTAAATGCAGCGATGGCTTTTGACTGCTGCATTTAAGGAGTTAATGGCGGGGATCGCAGCTAACTTCGGTCCCCGCCATTACAGCAGGATGTCAGCTGTAAGATACAGCTGACATCCGGGGATGATGGCACCGGTGCCATGCATTTGTCGTAAGTATACGACATTTTGTGGTAAGCACTGGCTTTCCATGATGTATACTTACGACAAATGTCGGTAAAGGGGTTAAAGTGTCAATAGTTAAGTTACTTTTATTTAAAAATATGCTAACGTTATCAATAAAAAAATGCTGACAATGGAAATGCAAGATCTCTTCTAGATCTTGATGTATAGTGTCTGTTGCCAAGCAATACTGTTCAAACAGTATCCTACTAGCTTCAGCAACGTTTATTAAACCGTGAGGAAAATACAAGCTTGTCTTAAATTAGACTGCTCCTAACATTAAGCTATATTCATGTTGCCTAATGAACTATCCTGAAGTTGCTGGGATGAAACTGTTCAACAAGCATTTTTCTTCCTATTTTAAAATATGCATGAATTCATTCATTTGTATTGTTATGACCCAATTAGGGTATGTTCACATGGACTATTTTCAGTTGTTTTTCGGTCCGTAAATGCCCTAAAAAACATCTAAAAATACGGAGGCTGAATGCCTACAAACATCTGCCCATCTATTTCAATGGGAAAAACTGTGTTTTTTTGCCACGGGGCGTTTTTTACACGGCCGTTTGTGAAAAGGCACGTAAAAAACCGCCCTGTAAAAAAGAGGTGCATGTCACTTCTTAAATCGTTTTTGGAGCAGTTTTTCATTGTATCAATAGAAAAACAGCTCCAAAAACCGGCCCTGGGTTGATTTATTAAAAACGTCTGAAAATCAGGGTCTGTTTCCCTTGGAAACAACTCCGTATTTTACAGCTGGTTTTTTTTTAGCGTGTGATCATACCCTTACACTACCAGCTTCAAATATCACAGGAGAACAAACTTTAAAACAATTCTTCTAATCAGGGCCCTCTCTATCAGAATGGAGAACTACATCAAAGGGCAACTGGTACTATGGAGGACCATGCTTCACTTCTGCAGCAAAGTAGCGGCTGCAGGGGAAATAAGCAGATGCTGAGCGGCAAGCCTGTAAGATAACAGTAAGTGCAGAAGTTCTTAGCAGTTGCATCCCCTCACGATTAGTTAGTTACATGGAAATCCTATAATTTAAGTTCAGTTCAATAAAACCCGGGAGATCAATATCTTGCGATCATTTGACAGGCATTTGAAACTAATGTGAGGAGGTAGTTTGAAGGGGTTCTCTGGGACTTTAAAGAGACTCTGTCACCACATTATAAGTGCCCTATCTCCTATATAAGGAGATGGGCGCTGTAATGTAGGTGACAGTAATGCTTTTTATTTAAAAAAAACAATCTTTTTCACAACGTTAGAAGCGATTTTGGTTTATGCTAATGAGCTTTCTTAATGCCCAAGTGGGCGTACTTTTACTTTCGACCAAGTGGGCGTTGTACAGAGGAGTGCATGACGCTGACCAATCGGCATCATGCACTCCTCTCCATTCATTTACACTGCACTAGCGATATAGATATATCGCTATGTGCAGCCTCATACACAAACCCTAACATTACTACAGTGTCCTGATAATGAATACACATGAAATCCAGCCTGGACGTCATGTGTACTCAGAATCCTGACACTTCTGACTCTTTTTTTGTGAGATTCCGGCAAGTGAAACCAAATCTCGTTTAGCTCCGTGATCTCGCGAGATTTGGTTTCACTTGCCGGAATCTCACAAAAAAAGAGTCAGGATTCTGAGTACACATGACGTCCAGGCTGGATTTCATGTGTATTCATTATCAGGACACTGTAGTAATGTTAGGGTTTGTGTATGAGGCTGCACATAGCGATATATCTATATCGCTAGTGCAGTGTAAATGAATGGAGAGGAGTGCATGATGCCGATTGGTCAGCGTCATGCACTCCTCTGTACAACGCCCACTTGGTCGAAAGTAAAAGTACGCCCACTTGGGCATTAAGAAAGCTCATTAGCATAAACCAAAATCGCTCCTAACGTGAAAAAAGATCGTTTTTTTTAAATTAAAAGCATTACTGTCACCTACATTACAGCGCCCATCTCCTTATATAGGAGATAGGGCACTTATAATGTGGTGACAGAGCCTCTTTAACATTGATGCCCTATTCTTGGATTGGATTATTTTATGAGCTACAGCAAGAAAATTCCATTAACTTTTATTGTAAATGCTATTAAATGTTCTTAAAAATGCCTAATGTTTTTACATTCTAATTTTAGTGTTTTCTTAAGATTTCTAACGCTGGCTTTTTAAAATGATTGTGTTCTCCTTCTTAAGGCCCATTTACACTGGCCAATAATCAGTCAAACCAGCATTTACGATCGCTCATTGACGATTATTGGCCTATGTAAACAGGGCAGCAATCAGCCAAAAACTAGAAAGGGTCTTTCGTCGGCTGATCACATTGTTTGTGTAGCCTATAAAATCATTGTTGTCAGCAGCACATTTTCCCATGTAAACAGGGGATGTGTTGCCGACATTATGTAAGCTGCATGGGGACCAAACGATTGTATTAATGATCATTCGTCCCTATACAGAAAGCATTAATCCATGTACAAGGGCCTGCTAACAAGCGCCAATCAACTTGTTTATATCGTCGATCGGCGCTCGTTATGGGACGAATACTGCCCATTTAAACCAGCCTTTACACCTTAAAGAAAACTATTTCCACAGTAACAAAAGAGTTAAATCTTGACTACAACATGGATGTTATGCAACTTAGCAACTGATATACTCTAAGGCTGGGTTCACACAACCTATTTTCAGACGTAAACGAGGCGTATTATGCCTCGTTTTACGTCTGAAAATAGGGCTACAATACGTCGGCAAACATCTGCCCATTCATTAGAATGGGTTTGCCGACGTACTGTGCAGACGACCTGTCATTTACGCGTCGTCGTTTGACAGCTGTCAAACGACGATGCGTAAAAATACAGCCTCGTCAAAAGAAGTGCAGGACACTTCTTTGGACGTTTTTGGAGCCGTTTTCTCATAGACTCCAATGAAAACAGCTCCAAAAACGGACGTAAAAAACGCAGCGAAAACGGCGCGAAAAACGCCGCGAAAAACGCGAGTTGCTCAAAAAACATCTGAAAATCAGGGGCTGTTTTCCCTTGAAAACAGCTCCGTATTTTCAGACGTTTTTGGTCACTACGTGTGCACATACCCTTACCCTACTGTTATCTGGCTCCAGTAGTTTTCAATGTATTTTGTTATGTTATCTGGGCCTGAATCACACTGATATATCTATTTTGACATTTATGATGTGTCCATAGCTCAGGAAGTAAAAAGTGCTACTATCATTTTTTTTTAGAGAAAATGTGTATCGCAAAAGAAAAGGGTATAGAATAGCGTAGTTGACTACACTAATCCATCCTGCAGAGTCCAGTAAAAAATGCATACGTTAAACGTATGTGTTTTTTTTTTAACATGGTAGTCTATAGGTAATGGATGCCACTGGATGGCATCTGTCACAAGTATTTGTTAAACGTATACGTCATGAGCTTTTTCATGACCTATCCATTTCACAGATGCCGTTTTAGCCTTTGGGTGACATATGCGTTAAATGGATGCCTAACAGTGACATCCTTCACTCATAGGCTATAATGGTATCCGACTTCTAGATACATCACATAGAGGGTCATAAGAGTTCACAACACTTACATTAAATGGATACAATTATAGCCTATGGGTGGCAGATGCCACTGTTAGCCATCCGTTACAGTCTATGTTTAACGTAAATATCAGGAGCTTCTCCCTACGTATATGTCAAAACTAGGCCAAAAAAGTTAATGTGATTAGTGCCTAACCTTTAAGACTTCAGTCAATTTGAAACCAATTAAATAGATACTAACTTTTCAAAACAACTTATGCTAATTTAATTGTATACCTGATATATATCAACTTTAGAATTTACTTACTGTTAAACCTAAGTTTGTTTATTCGTGCAAATTATGTGTGAAGTTCCTGTCACTAGGTGTCTCCCTTCCTGTAATATGCTGTCCACCCCCTGTTGTTAGGCAAAATCCATCTCTAGTTACAGAGTCTGTGTAGAGGGGAGGGGGCAGCATCGTGAAGGAGCAGCAAGGAGACAAAGACACGCTGCCCATAGAAGTTTTTGGAGAGCAGAGGAGGAAGCAGGATGAATGAGCATGAGCAGCAAGAGTAGACACAGACACGCTGCTCAGATTCTATGGAGAGGGGAGGGGGAAGCAGGCAGAGGTAGCAGGGTAAGATACACATACAGTCATACTGCCCATGAATACAGTCGCACTGCCCATGAAGTCTATGCAGAGGGGAGGGTGGGTGGAAGGAGCTGGGAGAGAAAGACAGACTCAGACAAGCTTCCCATAGAAGTCTATGGAGTGTGTAGGGAAGCAGGAGAAGGGAGACAGGAGCAGGAGAGGAGAGGAGACACAAGCTGCTGGTAAGAGTTTTATCTCATCCTAGTGCTGGGTTTTCAGATACACTGCTCATTACTGCTGTATAATATCCTCCATGTTGTTGCAGCTTTTATATACGTGATAGAGATAGGAGCGTAGGATTCTCCTTTGCTCTTTGTGTGCATTGTCTGGCAGACATGAGAGTGGTTATTCTTCTTCCACTAGCTCAGAGAAAACGGTGAATATGAGAGAGCCTGCAGAGGGGAAAACTGCTAAAAAATTTCATATAGTGATGTAATGGCCAGAATTGTGTTATTCCTCATGTACACACATATGACAGCTTATTCTGAATAAACCTGAAAGGTTAGGTATGCTTTAAGTTTACATAACTGAACATGCATGGACTTGAAGTAGGCCTACTCAGATTGAAATATTTTCTGTCGCATCTTCATTTTGGTATGTCTGGATGGTTTAATTGTCTGCAGAATTCCATGTGTATAGGTACAAAAAAAATTTATTACAAATATACTACACAATACAAGTGAACTGAGAGGGATGCCACATTTGTAAACCTGTCCTTTTGTCTTTCTAAAGTCTGTTAGTTAGTGATTTATTTGTGCCAGCCCTGAAGCTTTTAATGGCAAAAAATTACACAAATCTATTAGTAATCTCCTGATGTTTAGTGTCCCGTTTAAGTTTCCTATATTTGGGATTTTTCAAAAAGTATATTTTCTTCCACTGTATTGTACAGCTACCATGTTTTTCTCAGATGGTACCCTTTCATGACTGCAGGGTGACTGGTAATTTAGGAGCAATGCTGCATGTAAATCCAATTAATGAGCATCCTGGTGCCAATGACTGCATCACGGAGATTAATTACACATTTACATAGTGTATCCAAGGTCTGGCTTGTATTTAGTAGTATATATTCTGAGGGCCGGGTCAATATTAGTGGATGCCCCTATTCATGTCATAATGATGGCAGTGCATTTTTACATTTCTCATCCCTTGCGCAGTGGTATATGAAAAACACTCAATTTCAGCACATATGGAAACTAATGTGGGCCACGGTGCTAGCACTAACCGCTCCTAACAGAGAGACAGAGTGGCCGAGTCACTGTATAATATTTCAGCAGCATTATATAGCAGTTTTATAAACAGAGTTGATAAGTTAATAAACTGTATTGATTGATAACGTTCAGTTTGAGTGACTTTTAAATGCTGGAGAGTTTCTCAAATCCCCAGATTGTTGCAGCCCCAATGTGCCATTCTTCTTCTTTTGGAGGACTCCGCGATCAGTTAATTATTAGGGCACACATAATGTAGGAAGGTGTACAGAGTTGACAACCCATTTAAGTACTTTTTCATGTTGATGAAATCAAAGTATATTCAGACTGACACAGTAAACATACTGTATATGTGTTCAGGAACAAGTCGTAAGGCAGTGAAAGTAGCTCACATGTAATGATTTGTAACTCACATCTAAGGGCATGTTCACATGGGTACCGTTAAGCCTTTCAGCTTTTTTCGCAGAAACAATAGCTCAGTCGACTACACTATAGTTTCCACGAAAAAGAACAGAAACCTTACGGAACAGAAACAAACAAAAAACTATTTCCGTGGAAGCATTACCATTGAAATCAATGGTAATGCAAACGGAAGCTATGGTTTCCATTTGCCTTTCCGTTCATGGGTACCTCTGACGGAAAGGTCTAATGGAACCCATGAACGGAAGGGTGACGCTGATATGAACACACCCTAATAATAATGTGATGTTTTTAAGAAAACATGTTTTACCGACTTGATTTCGGCCGAACCTGCTGATTTTGGTATAATCGATCGATCCATCTAATGTGTATAGGGGCCTCCCAACTCTCCCCCAAATGCAGGTGCAGTTGAATTTCAACATGCCCGTTGCTTTTGTTCTCAGGGGAAACAAACTGCTGCCACATGTGTTTTGGAGCGGCTTACTCCCCCCTACCTATTTAGAATACATGCACGCTTGGCCGAGCGTGCATGTGTATTGGGGGATCGGGAGGAAAAGCTGTTGGCCAAACAAGCGCTTGGTTGACAACAATCTAATGTGTATGCCAGCCTGAGCTCAGGCACTGCTATCGGTGAAGAGAAAGCCATTATCTAAGTGTTTGCACACCACTACTTCTCTCTACAAGAATACGGTTGGCAGTAGTAGCTTTGGTCAGGTCAGGAATTATATATAATTTCATTAACTATTGTATGTGCAACACACGTTGCAGCTGTTATGGAGATTCTTGTAAACTTATTACCTGAGTTTCCAACGTCTATGTTCACACAGTATATGTTCAGGCTGAAAAATATGAGCCTAATTTCAAGAGAAAACAGCCTCTGAAATACATTTGTTTTGGAGCTGAATTTCAAAGCACTGTTGAAAATTGCAAGCGTTTTCTATGCATATTTTGAGGCATGTCTCCTAAGCAGTGCAGGGGTCAGCGCCCGGCGAACCCATGGGCGGGCCCACTCACCGCTGGGTGCTCTGGCCGGAGATTCCGCTCCTAGAGGGAGCCCCTGACATCCCTGTCCATACATGGACAGTAACATCAGGGGCTCCTACGCGACCAGAATCCTTGGCCAAAATGTTGCCGATGCTCACGCTCCTGGAGAAGCCCCTGGTGTCACTATCCATATATGGACAGTGATGTCAGGGACTCCTCCAGGAGAGGAACCCCCGGTCAGAGCATTGACAATGCTCTGACTGGGGATTTCACTCCTAGAGTGAGCCGCAACGGCACTATCTACAGGGACGGGGGTGTGGTGCTATCTACAGGGAGGGTGTGGCATTATCTACAGGGCTGTGTGTGGCACTACCTACAGGGCTATGTGTGTGGCACTATCTACAAGGGTGTGTGTGTGTGTGTGTGTTTGTGTGTGTGTGTGTGTGGCACTATCTACAGAGGGTGTGTGTGGCACTATCTAAAGGGGGTGTGTGGCAATATCTACAGGGGGTGTGTGTGGCACTATCTAGAAGGGGCGTGTGTGGCACTATCTACAGGGAGTGTGTGTGGCACTACCTACAGGGGGTGTGTGTAGCACTATCTACAGGAGGTTGTGTGGCTCTATCTACAGAGGTCTCTGTGGCATTATCTACAGAGGGCACTGTAGCAATATGTACAGAGGGCTCTGGAGCATTATCTACACAGGGCACTGTGGCATTATCTAGAGGGCACTGTGGCATTATCTACAGAGGGCACTGTATATATGGGGTCACAAACTGGGGGCCTATCTTCTATAAGGACATAAAGGTGGTCTAACTTTTATATGGGGGCACAAACTGTGAGCCTAACTTCTATATGGAAGCACAAACTGTCGTTTTCTGTCGTTTTACCGCCGTCGTGAGTTCCCCCGTAAAGGGGCGTACTGAGTCTGGGTCGCCTAAGAGCCCACATAAACCTGGAGCAGGCCTTGCTCCTAAGCATCTATTGAGGTTTAAGGGCATGCTCATACGGCTTATTTTCAGGTGTGTTTCGGAGCGCAAAACACCTGCAGAAAGCTTCCTATTGATTTCAATTGGAAATACACCGTGTAGTACATATGAGTCTAATTTTTAAACTGCTGAATTAAAAAACGCTTCGTAAAAATAGGCTTCGTAAGAAAGAAGTAACGTCACTTCTTGAAGCGTTTTACAAATTGATTTTCCATTGACACTACTAAAAAAAAGCTTTGAATATACGCCTCAAAATACGCTTCAAAATATGCAATTGAAAACCCTTGCAATATTAACCCCTTCCCTCTTTGGCCACTTTTGACCTTCCTGACAGAGACTCATTTTTCAAATTTGACATGTTTCACTTTATATGGTAATAACTTCGGAATGCTTTCACCTATCCAAGCGATTCTGAGACTGTTTTCTCGTGACACATTGGACTTTAAGTTACTGGCAAAATTTGTTCGATATGTTCAGTATTTAATTGTGAAAAACACCAAAATTTAGCGAAAAATGGCAAAAATTAGCATTTCTCTCACTTTAAATGTATCTGCTTGTAAGACAGACAGTTATACCACACAAAATTGTTCCTAATTAACATCCCCATATGTCTACTTTAGATTGGCATCATTTTTTGAACATCCTTTTATTTTTCTAGGACGTTACAAGGCTTTGAACTTTAGCAGCAATTTCTCACAGTTTCAAGAAAAATTTCAAAAGGCTGTTTTTACAGGGGCCAGTTCAGATGTGAAGTGGCTTTGAGGGCCTTATATATTAGAAACCCCCAAAAAGTCACCCCATTTTAAAAACTTCACCCCTCAAAGTATTCAAAACAGCATTTAGAAAATGTCTTAACCCTTTAGACATTTCACAGGAATTAAAGCAAAGTAGAGGTGAAATTTCCAAATTTCATATTTTTCTGCAGAAATAAATTTTTTATACTATTTTTTTTATAACACAGAAGGTTTTACCAGAGAAATGCAACTCAATATTTATTGCCCAGGTTCTGCAGTTTTTGGAAATATTCCACATGTGGCCGTAGCATGCTACTGGAATGAAGCACCGGTCTCAGAAGCAAAGGAGCACCTAGAGGATTTTGGGGCCTTATTTTTATTAGAATATATTTTAGGCACCATGTCAAGTTTGAAGGGCTCTTGCGGTGCCAAAACAGTGAAAATCCCCCAAAAGTGACCCCATTTCGGAAACTACACACCTCAAGGAAATATAGTGAGCATTTTGACTGCACAGGTTTTTTACAGAAATTATTGGAAGTAGGCCGTGAAAATTAAAATCTACATTTTTTCAAAGAAAATGTATGTTTAGCTAATTTTTTCTCATTTCCACAAGGACTGAAGGAGAAAAAGCACCACAAAATTTGTAAAGCAATTTCTCCCGAGTAAAACAATGCCCCACATGTGGTAATAACCGGCTGTTTGGACACACGGCAGGGCTTAGAAGAGAATTAGCGCTATTTGGCTTTTGGTGATCACATTTAGCAGGAATGGTTTGCAAAGGCCATGTCACATTTACAAAACCCCTGAGGGGATAAAACAATCAAAACGCCCAAAAAGTGACTCCATTTAGGAAACTACATTTGTCCCCACAGATGTTTCATAGAATTTATTAGAATTCGGCAGTGAAAATAAAAACAATCCTTTTTCTTCAATAAGACGTAGCTTTAGCGCAAAATTTTTCCTTTTCTCAACAAATAAAGGAAAAAAAGAACCCAACGTTTGTAAAGCAATTTCTCCCGAGTACGGCAATATGTGGTCATAAACTGCTGTTTGGGCACACGGCAGGGCTCAGAAGGGAAGGAGCGACATTTGGAGTGCAGATGTTGCTGGATGGGATTCTGGGCGCCTGTGGGCCCAAAACAGTGGAAACCCCCCAGAAGTGACCCAATTTTGGAAACTACACCCTCAATGCATTTACCTAGGGGTGTAGTAAGCATTTTAACCCTGCAGGTGTTTTGTAGAAATTAGTGTGCACTCTATGTTGCAGAGTGAAGATGGGATTTTTTACATAGATATGCCAATATGTGGTTCCCAGCTTGTGCCACCATAACAAGACAGCTCTCGAATTATTATGCAGTGTTTCCCGGTTTTAGAAACACCCTACATGGGGCACTAATCTTTTGCCTAGACATTGGACCAGGCTCAGGAGTGAAAGCATACCATGTAAAATTGAGACCTAATTTGGCGATTTAGAAAGTATTGCTTCACAATTGCAGAGACTCAGATGTGAAATAATAAAAAGAAACCCCTGAGAAGTGACCCCATTTTGAAACTACACCCCTCAAAGCATTTATTAAGGGGTGTAGTGAGCATTTTCACCCCACAGATCTTTTCCATAAATGAATGCGCTGCGGATGGTGCAAATTAAAAATGTATATTTTTCCCTAGATATGCCATTTCAGTGACAAATATGTCATGCCCAGCGTATGCCACTGGAGACACACACCCCAAAAAATGTTAAAAGGGTTCTCCCGGGTATGACACTGCCATATATGTGGAAGGAAACTGCTGTTTGGGCACATTGTAGGGTTCAGAGCGGAGGGAGCTCCATTTGGCTTTTGGAGAGCGGATTTTGCTTGGTAGTAGATTTGTTTGATTATTGCTGGTGTTTCTATTTATAATGTGGGGGTACATGTAAGCTGGGCAGAGTACATCATGGGCATAGTCAGGTGGTATAATAATGCGGTAAAAAACAAATAAAATGATCCATAGATGTGTGTTACTCTGTGAAGCAATCCTTTCTGCACAGGCCGGTGTCGCACTGATATATGGCGTCCTTTCTTATCCCCCTTTTGGTCCACACTCCGCACCTTTGCAGTTTGGGGAATTTTGCTGGGAAAGTGTTGTCCTGGTATAATACGGGCACCCTCGCTTCCAGCAGATATGTTTGGGCCCTCCCCTTCCTGGTTCCCTAATTTTAGGCCATTGATAAATCGCCTCTTGAAACAGAAGAAATGTTCCCCTCGGGCTGCACAACTGCATATTTTTTATTTCCTGACTTATTAGAGCCTTAACTAATTTTATTTTTTCATTGACGTAGTGGTATGAGGGCTTTTTTTTGCGGGACGAGCTGTAGTTATTATTGGTACCATTTTGGGGTACATGCGACTTTTTGATCACCTTTTATCCTATTTTTTGGGAGGCCAGGTAAATAAAAAAACGCAATTCTGCCATAGTTTTTTTTTTGTTTTTTTATACAGCGTTCACCATGCGTTATAAATTACATGTTAACTTTGTTCTGCGGGTCCGTACTACTCCGGAGATACCTAATTTATAGCACTTTTTCATGTTTTACAACGTTTTGCACAATAAAATTACTTTTGTAAAAAGAATGTATTTTTTCTGTCCCCAAGTTGTAAGAACCGAGCTATAGTTTTTATAGGTACCATTTTTGGATACGTGCGACTTTTTGATCACTTTTTATTCCAATATTTTTAGGTCAAAGTGACCAAAAACCAGAAACTCTGGTAAAGTTTTTTTAAGTTTTTTTTTACGCTGTTCACCGCGTGCAATAAATAATATAATATTTTGATACCTCAGGTCATTACAGTCGTGGGGATACCAAATACGTATGGTTTATTATTATTTTTCAATAATAAAGGACTTGATAAGAGAAAAAGGGCGATTGTGTCTTATTTTATTACTTGAAACTTTTATTGTTTTCAAACTTTTATTTTTTTCACTTTTTTTTTTACACTTTTTTAAACTTTTTTTTACAGTTTTTCTCAAGTCCCACAAGGGGACTTGACGGTTCAACTGTCAGATTTATTTTTTTCTAATATATTGCACTACCTACGTAGTGCAATGTATTAGATCTGTCAGTTATTCACTGACAGCAAGCCGATTAGGCTTCGCCTCCTGGCGGGGCCTAATCGGCTTCCGTAATGGCAGAGAAGGAGGCCATTGTGTCTCCTGTTGCCATAGCAACAGTTGCCAGTCCTGATTGCCTGTCAGGGCTGGCGATCTGCTAGCAACCGCTAAGATGCAGCAATCGATTTCGATTGCTGCATCGAAGGGGTTAATGGCAGGGATTGGAGCTAGCTCCGGTTCCTGCCATTACAGGTGGATGTCAGCTGTAACATACAGCTGACTTCCACCGCTGATGATGCCGGATCAGCTCCTGAGCCAGTGCCATCTTTCCGGCGGCTACGGAAGCCGATCAGGCTCCGCCGCCGGGCGGATCTTGACCGGCTTCCATGCTAGGCAGACCGAGAGGCCAGTATTAGGCCTGCGGTTGCCATTGCAGCCATCGGAACCCCGTCAATTTCATTGCTGGGGTTCTGATGAGCTGCAAACAGCTTAAATGTAGCGATCACGTTTGAACACTGCATTGAAGGGGTTAATGGCGGGGATCAAAGCTAATTTCGGTCCCCGCCATTACAGCCGGATGTCAGCTGTCAGATACAGCTGACATCCAGGGATGATGGCACCAACTCAGCTTCTGAGCCGGTGCCAAACATTTGGCGTAAGTATACAACATTTTGCGGGAAGCACTGGCTTTCCATGTCGTATACTTACGACAAATGTCGGGAAGGGGTTAAAAAGTGCTTTTTTAATCAGCTCCAAAAACGCCTGGATTCAGAAGTTGTTTTCTCTTGAAATCAGCTTCTTATTTTTCAGCCTGAACATAGCCTAATGGGAAACAGGAAAAATCAGCTTGTAAAAGTTCATTTCTACGAAGCGCATTTTAAGAGGCGTGTTTTTTTATTTAACAGCTTAAAAATCCCTCTCGTTTAAACTACACAGCATATTTCCCATTCACATTAATGTGAAGCTGTTTGCCGGCATATATTAGGTGTATTTCGGAGCATATTACGAGCATTTTACGCTCCAAAATATGCCTGAGAATATGCTGTGTGAACATAGGCAAAGTTGTGAGGAAGCCAAAGGACCTCGCAAACTCCATATAGGTTTATTGCTTATTATAAACCACGACGTAATTATGAACTTGTTCAGCCCCTCACAGTTACATTATTCCACGTGGATTTACAGTGAAACAAACATTCATTCATTTTTTTCTGAAAATGTGTACGGCTGGGTTCACACGACCTATTTTCAGACGTAATGGAGGCGTTTCACGCCTCGAATTGCGTCTGAAAAAACGGCTCCAATACGTCGGCAAACATCTGCCCATTACTTTCAATGGGCTTTATGATGTACTGTGCCGACGGCCTGTCATTTTACGCGTCGCTGTAGAAAAACGGCGCGTAAAATTACAGCCTCGTCAAAAGAAATTCAGGACACTTCTTGGGACGTAATTGGAGCCGTTTTTCATTGACTCCAGTTAAGAACAGCTCCAAATTACGTCCGTAAAAGATGCCCCGCAAAACGCGAGTACATGCAATTAGGTCTGAAATTCAGGAGCTTTTTTTCTCCTGAAAACAGCTCCGTAATTTCAGACGTAATTGCAGTTATCGTGTGCACATACCCTAACCCCTAAATAATTGTTTTTTATTTTGTGTGGTGTTACAGTAACCCAATTTTGGAATTTGCTCCCTTTTCTTTAAAAATCCAGATTAGACTAAGTTTACTGTACATTTTGTTGTATGTTTGGAATATAGGTAGGAAAAGCTACTGGTGTATACACCTAACATATCCATAGCCTATGATGGACCTAACAAATATCAAACGTGTGTTTTTTTGTCATAAGTCTGTCTGGCGTGCAGTGGCATACCTTTTATTTTCAACTGTATTGGTAAGCAGCTTGACTACAGTATACATTGTTTCACAATGGGAGTCAATGGCAGACATACACAACTCTATGTTACAGAGTTGCATAGGTCTGGGCAATACGTGCGGCGTATATTTAGTGGATTTTTGCAGGTGTGTGAACACAACTTGACATTAATTTGTCTTAGGCTGCGTTCACATTGTGCGGCCAAATTGCGACCAGGTCAAAACCACGCCATTTTGCTGCTGTTTTTGCAAAAGTGTTGCGAAATGGTGTCAAAAATCAGCGGTTTTGCCACAATTGCTCACAACAAAAAACATTTTGGCCACTCCGTGTCATGTGAACCCACCATAAGAAGCTTTGATTTCACTTGACAAAACAATATTTCTGTATGGATTACAAGTTTGTACATATAGACAGTAAATAGGCAGATATTTTTATAAAAAAAGATGGACATAGTAAGGTCTTGTAAACATACATGCACAATACAGCATAACAAGTACGAATAATATATAACAAGCAATACATCATTTGATCAAATAAAGAAAAAAGTAAGAAGTGAGATAAATAATAATTTGTGAGTCATTTTATTATATGGGTGTCCCGAACAATGTACAGGCTGGGAGGGGGGAGGCAATGTACTGACTGCTGCAATGTTTACCTACAGTGGCAATCAATTCTGTAAGTTGCCACAGGAAGGGACTTTTTAACCCCTTGAGGGAAAGAACAATTTTTTTTCATTTTGTCTGTTTGCATTCCGACGGTCATTATTTTTTTTATTTTTTGTTCAACAGAGCAGTATGAGGCTTTTATTTTTACGGGAGGAGTTGCTATTATTTGGTACATATGCATTAATGTTTGTAATAATTTATTAATAAATGCAGAAAAAAGCAATTCAACTGCAGTTTTTATTATTTTATTTATACGCCTTACACCGATCATTATAACTAATGATTGTACAGGTTGTTCCATGAGCACATGGATGTATATATGGATGTATCTATGTGTGCATGTATACAGTATATGTGTACAGTGTATGATAGTGTAATGTACAGTATATAGCGGCTTTATTTGTGTTTTGTATATGGCAGAATTATTAATGTGTATGGTATATTGCGGCATTATGTGTGTACAGTGTGTGAGGTAGCAGGTTGTGTGTATAAATATGGCGGAATTATTGGTGCGTACCGTGTATAACAACATTATTGGGGTTTACAGTGTATAGCAGAATTATATGTGTGTACAGTCTAATGTGGCATCATTAGTGTGCACAGTGTATAGCAGTTTTATTGGTGTGTACAGTCCAATAGCGTAATATTAGTTGGTACATTGTATAGCAGCATTATTGGTGTGCACAGTGGATGGCAGTATTTTTTATGGATACAGTATGTATGGCTGCGTTACGCCATAATTTATCTGTACATTATGTCAATAATATCAACTTATACTCTTAGGTGACATTATTTCATTTTTTTCTCATGGCAAGTCCGAAAAAAGTGCTTTATGTTAAATTTGATGCCAGATACTATACTCAGTCCAAAATATAAGCATTGTGAGAAACTAGACATGGACCGCACAATCCACAATATATACGTTGATCTGAGCCGCTAGGCATAATTTAGAAACATGAACATGAGGTTCTTTGTAAACATTTTGATCAAACTGTATAAGCCCACTTGCCACTTCACGGCGACCTCTTTAAAGTGAGTCCCTACTCTATCGGCTACAGCACCGCATGGCGGCCCCCGCCACCGCAGCACCGCTCCCGCAGAGGGAGCAACCCAGTGGTCCAAAAGCACCCATGCTAACAGACCGTGCCAAGCTTCCTTGGCTCTGGGCCACGTCCCCCCACAAGTGCAGCCAGGGGCGTAGCTAAAGGCTCATGGGCCCGGGTGCAAGAATTCAGCTTGGGCCCCCCTACCACTCCCCAACACCACCATCATCATTATCATCAGACCCCTGTGCGTGCCTATGCCCAGACGCTTTGCCCAACAGCCCCCATAGTATAATGCCCCCACACAGTATAATGCTCCCATAGCTGCCCCCACACAGTATAATGCCCCCACATAACAGCCCCATACGGTATAATGCTCCCCATATCAGCCCCCATACAGTATAATTCCCCCATATCAGCCCCTATTCAGTATAATGCCCCCATCTTATCAGCCCCCATGCCATATCTGCCCCCCATGCAGTATAATGCCCCCACACAATATCAGCCCCCCCATACAGTATAATGCCCCCATATGTGCATAATAAAAAAAAATAGCATAATTACTTACCTATCCCCGTTCCCACGCCGGGTGCAGGATTCTTTGCCTCCTCCGGTCTGTGCTATGAGTGACTCAGCGCAGACAGGCGCGATGATGTCGCTACATCCCGCCTGCCTGCGTCGAGCCACTCAGGGCACAGTGAATGCTGGATCAAGGAGATGCCAGCTCCTTGCTCCAGGATTGAATGGAACCGGGACCTCGGTGAGTGACTCGCGACCCCCCGGAGGTCTTCACACGAACCCCCAGGGGGACGCGACCCACAGTGTAGGGATGTCACGATACCAAAATTTGGACTTTGATACCGATACTTCGTTTACAGTAATAAAAAAAAAAGTTCTTTCGTTTTCTGATGTGAGGCACGATTAATAGTAATTAATCCCGTCATGTTTCTCAGTCATAATGGGTTAATGTGTAAGGTACATGATGGGGTTAATTACTATTAATGTGAGGCACATGGAGGTTAAATTCATCACACCTTGTGCCTCACAATAAGTGATAGAAAGCAGTTTATTTTATTTTTTTACACATCACAAATAATGCAAAAAAAATCGTTGTGCGGGTTATTACGGCCGCGCCAATACCCAATATGTGTATATTTTATGTATTGAGACCTATTTTAATGTTTATTGGAAAAAAGGTGAATGTTTTTTTTTTTTATTTAACATTACTTTGTTTTTACTTTATTTTTAAACTTTAATGTACTGGCATATATCAGATATATGTCAGTACATTAGCCTGTGGACAGATAGCACACAGGCAGTTGTTAGGACATACCTCAGTATGCCCTAACAGGAAATATGGTAAGACAGCCCTGGGGTCCTTCAATAGACCCCAGGGCTGTCTGCCCATATATGGTATGGCCCTCGATCGCGTCACAGGAATTCCCTGTGACACGATCCAGGGGCATCCCCCCCTTCTCATTTTCCCCTGAATGCTGCAGTCGGCTTTGATTGCAGCATTCAGGAGAATAGCGGCGGAGATGAGAGGTTCCTCTGATCTCCGCCGTTATAGAGCGGGGCTGCAGCTGTGTAATACAGTCATTGCCCCGCTCCTGACAGTAAGTGCGCGCGCGGTCAGCATGAGGAGATGCGGCCGGCGCTGCACTAATGAGCGGCGGTTCAGGCACTGAAGACAGAACATGGGGGTGCCATGTTCTGTCTTCAGTGCCGCAGATCATTAGTGCAGCGCCGGCCGCATCACATCATGCTGACGGCGCGCACATGTCAGGACTCAGGAGCGGGGCAATGGCTGTATTACACAGCCGCAGCCCCGCTCTCATAGTCATGTGTACTATACTGTATTGTGTTGTATTGTGAAGTTTGCGGTGGAGAGAGGAGGGGGGGCTGTGATTTAACGCCCCCCCCCCCTCTCCACCGCAAACAGCACAATACAACACAATACATTACAAGGCATCACAACACATTACATCACAATACATTACAACACAACACAGACTGCAGCTCACCTGGAGTCCTCGGCACCGACTCTTCCACTCCACTGTCCGTAAGACGTGTCACGTGACAACACGGTCACATGGTACACTAAGTGTACTATGTGACCGTAACCAGGAAGTGCCGGCTTTACGGCACAGAAGATTTTTTTTGGAAGCATACAGTATGGCAACGGGGGCCCGTGGGCCCACAGGCTTAGGGGCCCGGTCGCAAGTGCGACCGCATCGACCCCTATAGCTACGCCACTGAGTGCAGCACTACAGCAACAGACACCACCATATAGCACAACAACATGTGAACAGATGGAATAAGCTCACCTTGCCATGCGCCCCCAGTGGCCAACTGAGAGCACAAGCAAGAGCAGGTGCTGCAGCCGATAGAGTGGGGACCCACTTAAGAGGCTTGGCACGATCCGTTAGCATGGGTGCTTTTGGACCACTGGGTTGCTCCCTCTGCGGGAGTGGTACTGCGGTGGCGGGGGCCGCCATGCGGTTCTGCAGCCGATAGAGTAGGGACCCACTTAAAAGAGGTCGCCGTGAAGTGGCAAGTGGGCTTATACAGTTTGATCAAAATGTTTACAAAGAACCTCATGTTCATGTTTCTAAATTATGCCTAGCGGCTCAGATCAACGTATATATTGTGGATTGTGCGGTCCATGTCTAGTTTCTCACAATGCTGATCAATCCAAAATATAGCAAACCTATCACAGTGCACAATACGGTTCTGCTTTGCACACTGTATTACAACCTGACACGAGGCCTAAAACAGAACATTTAATATTTGTAGCTGTCGGAAGGGCCCCTCATTTTATCACTGCATGTCAAGAGCACCCCCGCTGTACGGAATATCCTGGGCTAATCCTGGAGGCAGTATGGGCATTTAAATAACCAGCTTATGATGTACCACTTGTCATGAGTGCTAAGTCGGCATATCCTGGGTTAGTTCTGTGTTAGTGAGCTCGGCTCTAGTACCATATTCATATCCCGTGCTTAGTTCTTGTACCGTATTTATCATCTGAGCTTGGTTCTGGTGCCATATTTAGGTGTTGAGCTTCATTCTTGTACCATATTTATTAACCCCTTAACGCTCCATGACCTACTATTAGGTCACGCTAAGTAGAGCGTTCGCGCTCCGTGACCTAATAGTAGGTCATGGGAATAATTGCCCTTCCACCCCCCTACCGCCATTTTTATGATTTGTGACAACTGCTGTCTTGTACAGCAGTTGCTGCAGCTCCTTCAGTGGGGACCGATCACATTGTCCCCGCCGATTAATCCCTTAGAAGCTGCGTTCAATAGCGATCGCGGCTTCTCAGGGGTTAAAGCACCATTGACGTCCCGCGACATTATCGCGGTCGCGATAGATGCTACAGCATCCGGAGACCTAACAATGGCCTCCGGCTATGCCATCTACGGAAGCCTGGTGGGTCCTGACAAAGTCAGGACCCACTATGCTTGCTGTCAGCGAGTAGCTGACAGCTCTAATACACTGCACTATGCATGTAGTGCAGTGTATTAGAATTGCGATCCAGGGCCTCCTACCCTCAAGTCCCCTAGTGAGACAAAGTAAAAAAGTAAAAATAAGTTGTATAAAAATAAAAAAGTAAAAGTTTTAAAGTAATAATAGTAGAAATTCCCCTTTTCCCTTAGCAGTCCTTTGTTATTAAAAATGTAAATAAAATAAATAAATAAACTATACATAATTGGTATCACTGCGTTCGTAACAACCTGAACTACAAAAGTATTTTATTATTTATCCTGCATGGTGAACGCCATAAATAGAAAAAAATAATAAACCATACCAGAATTGAAAAATTTTTTGTCACTTCACCTTCCAAAAAATGGAATAAAAAGAGATCAAAAAGTCGCATGTACCTAAAAATGGTACTGATCGAAACTACAGTTCGTTACACAAAAAACAAGCCCTCACGTGGCTTTCTTGATGGAAAAATAAAAAAGTTATGGCTCTTAGAATTAGACAACACAAAAGTAAATGATTTTTTATAAAAAGTATTTTATCGTGCAAACGCAGTGACATAAAAAAAACTATAAACATCTGGTATCGCCGTAATCGTATTACCCCGCTGAATAAAGTGAATGTAATTTATAGCGCGCGGTGAACGCTGTAAAAAAAAAAAAGGAATAAAAAACCATAGTAGTATTGAATTGCTGTTTTTTTAGTCACCACGCCTCTTAAAAAATAGAATAAATGCTCATCAAAAAGTCGCATGCACCCCATGAAAACTACAATGAATTCCTCAAGGGGGTCTAGTTTCCAAAATGGGGACACTTTTAAGGGGTTTCCACTGTACTGGTACCTCAGAAGCTCTGCAACCAGAAACCAATCCAGCAAAATCTACATGCCAAATAGCGCTCCTGCCTTTCTGAGCCCTGCCGTTTGTCCAACCAGCAGTTTATGACCGCAAGTGGGGTATTGTCGTAATGTTGGGGTGTTTTTTTCTCCTGTATTCCCTGTAAAAATTTAAATTTTGTAACATTTATCGGAAAAATATGTGATTTTTAATTCCACAGCCTAATTCCACAAAATGCAGCAAAAAAAACGTATGGTCTAAATGCTCACTATACCCCTCGATAAATTCCTGACATGGTGCCTAAAATATAATCTAACAAAAAGGAGGCCTCAAAATCCACTAGGTGCTCCTTTGCTTCGGAGGCCTGTTAGAGCCACATGTAGGATATTTCTAAAAACTGAAGAATCTGGGCAATAAGTATTGAGTTGCTTTTCTCTGGTAAAACCTTCTGTGTTACAAAAAAAAATGGGAAAAAAAGGATTTTCTGACAAAAAAAATGAAATTTGTAAATTTCACCTCTACTCTGCTTTCAATTCCTGTGAAACACCTAATGGGTTAATAAACTTTCTAAATGCTGTTTTGAATACTATGAGGGGTCTACTTTCTAAAATGGGGTGTCAAATATGTCAGATTTGAAAAATGGGCTTTGAGCCTTAAAGAGGCTCTGTCATCACATTATAAGTGCCCTATCTCCTACATAATGTGATCGGCGCTGTAATGTAGATAACAAGCAGACAAAGAATGGACAGAGGCAGCACTTCCAAAAAGAGCAAGAGCTATTTATTCACCCATGCGACGTTTCAGTCCAAATGCTATTTATTCACCCATGCGACGTTTCAGTCCAAATGGACTTTTTTCAAGCATGCTTGAAAAAAGTCCATTTGGACAGAAACGTTGCATGGGTGAATAAATAGCTCTTGCTCTTTTTGGAAGTGCTGCCTCTGTCCATTCTTTGTCTGCTTGATATCCAGGACCGCGGACCAGGTTCAATGAGGCGTGCACCCACTTGCAGTCCAGTGCTGTGGAATCTTTTCATTTTGTGGTAATGTAGATAACAACACTGTTTTTTTTATTTTGAAAAATGATAATTTTTGAGGAAGGTATGAGCAATTTTAGATTTATGCTAATTACTTTCTTAATGCCCAACTGGGCGTTTTTTTACTTTTGACCAAGTGGGCGTTGTAAAGAGGAGTGTATGACGCTGACCAATCAGTGTCATACACTTCTCTCCATTCATACTCAGCACAGAGTGATCTCGCGAGATCATGCTGTGCTGTCACATACACCCACATTAACTTTACTGAAGTGTCTTGACAGTGAATCGACATCACCTCCAGCCAGGACGCGATGTCTAGTCACAATCCTGACACTTCGGTAAAGTTTGTGTGGGACTTAATCGCTGCACAACGTGATCTCGCGAGATCACGCTATGAATGACAGCAGTAGCGTGATCCTGCGAGATCACGCTGTGCAGCGATTAAGTCCTACACAAACTTTACCGAAGGACAGTCTCATCTTGCCAGCACACGCGGCTGCAGTTCCCCACTGATTCCTGTAGTGTGTGCGTGCATGCTCGTTCCCGGCCTTAAAGGGCCAGTGCGCGCACCAGTTTAATTTTTCCTAACCTATCCCTATTCACCCTGGATTTTAAAAAGGATTTTGCCCTCTTCCTCCTTGCCTGAACATTGTTGTGTCTGCCTATGTTCATTACTGCAAATGGTGCCTTAGTTGTATCCTGTATCCTGTGTTCTCATATCCCGTATCCAGCAATTGTGTTTGTTCCAGTGCGAAGTCTAGTTTTGGAGTCGAGTTCATCATCTGTGCCAAGTGTCTGCTACACCAAGTGTCTGCCACACCAAGTGTCTTCCAAATTTTCTATCCAGGTACACTTGTCCTAGAGACTACCATTGACTATTGTTTGGCCAGCTGCTACTGGCCAAATAATTGGGGCACCACAGGGGATGGCGGATTTTAGGTACAAGACTGGAAGTTGTCATCTGCAGAAATTCTCTGATGATTCCGTAATTATGGGGGCGGTAAAGGGAGGATGTGATAAAGAATATAGGGATGTGATATCTGAATTTGTTAAATGGAGTGTGGATAATGGGTTGGAATAAAATATAGGGAAAACACAAGAAATGATTATCGATTTACGCAGGAAAAAAGAGACAGTGGTGCCGGTGTCTATTCTAAATCAGGAAGTGGAGAGAGTGAGATCGTACAAATTTTTGGGTATATATTTGGACCAGAATTTGGATTGGATCGAGAATACAGAAAAGGTGTACAAAAAGGCAATGAGCCGGTTGTATTTTTTACGTAACTTGCGCTAGTTTAATGTGTGTAATAAAATGATGGTAATGTTTTATAACTCTGTGGTGGCTAGCGTTATATTTTATGGTGCTGTCTGTTGGGGAGGTAATATCAGAGAAGCAGAAAAGAATAAGTTAAATAAGGTGATCAAAAAGGGAAAAGCGATCATGGTTAGTGAGGTGCCGTTATTTGAGGAGGTATTAAATAAAAGGTTATTAAGGAAGATTAGTGCAATTAAAATAGAGTAGTTGCATCCGTTACATAATATTTTAATCGATAAACAAAGCTGTTTTAGTGATCGATTGCTACAATTTCGATGTAATAAGGAACAATTTTAAAGATCTTTTATGCCAAAGGCTATTGCACTTTATAATATGTCTTTATAGTGTGTCATAATGCTTTTTTATTATATATTTTATTATATGTCGTTGTATATTGTATTGTTTAGTATAATATGTACTGTAAATGGGAGTTACAACTGTAAAAAATTTCCTTTTGTGGATAAATAAAGTATCTATCTATCTATCTATCTATCTATCTATCTATCTATCTATCTATCTATCTATCTATCTACTCCACTACGGCAAAGAGTCCTAGTGGATCCATATAGCCCAGAACCGTGACAAACGAGAAGGCTCCCTTAGACTCCGCACCTCACTTTAGTCAGCGCCAAACCGCTTTCAGCCTCAAGGTTCCACTTTCAATATACGCCTGCCTAACTGAAAGAAATGCTACCCCGCTGCCTAGGAATTTTTCATCTCCTAATTGACATCATAATTCCCTCCATATAAAATTGTAAAATAGTGGATTTAGGTATTTGATATTGTTTCTTTGCTCTTCCAAACAGTTATAATGCCAGTTTCTTCTATTGTTTAATTTTTATTATTGTATTAATAAGTGAAGTATTATTATCTTTATAAATAGTTTCTTTTGTGTGTCCAATATTTATACCCAAATACTTGATCTGTTCTCGACAAGCATTTAATTTTAGAAGCCCTCTAATGCTTCATGAGTAAGAGTTAACTAACAAAACAAAGTCCCAGAAAACTTTGAAGTTCTACATTTTATAATAATGTTTTGTGATATTTTAGAGAGATAGTACTTTTGAGATAGCGTCGAAGTGTGTAGAAACACGCTTCATTTACAAGGGGAATGGTTACACTCAGTTGTCACTTTATTCCTACATTTCCAGAAGAAATAACAGAGAAACTGCACAATACATTGACTGTATAAAGTAACATTGAGTAAAATGTCTTGCTTATTGTTTCCATTTTTGTATTTTGCATGTAGACTCTTTTACACAAGAAATGTCAGCTTATTGGGAAGTAACAGGGAAATGTATTGATGTTTCTTATGGTAAGTATATGTGATAATTATAGCAATAGATAATAAGAGAGACCTACACTCTAATACAGTAAGTCCCCTAAGTGTCGTAACAACCATGTCATAATGTGACCTAAGTGGTAACATCCAGTGAACTGCAAGTGAAATAATATATTGTGCAGAACTTGCATAAAAAAATCCAGTTTGCATTATACATCCATCACTAGTGGCTTATGTCTTGTTTTATAGATATTGCAGCACAGAATCCTCTTTAACCCGTTAGTGACCGCTAATATGCCTTTTCACGTCGGTCACTAACGGGCTTTATTCTGATGCATAAGCCTTTTTACGGCACTGCATCAGGATAAGTAAACAGAGCAGGGAGCTATCAAATCTCCCTGCTCTCAGCTGCCAGAGGTAGCTGAGGGCTGGGGGCGTCCCTGCTCTTCCGGGAGAGATCGATATTAGTATCGATCTCACCCATTTAACCCCTCAGATGCGGTGCACAATAGCGTGAACCGTATCTGAGTGGTTTTGGAGAGAGTGAGGGAGCTCCCTCTCTCTCCCACCGACACTCGGCGATAAGATTGCCGAGTGTCTGTGTCTCCGATGGCAGCCGGGGACCTAATAAAGGCCCCCAGGTCTGCCTGTAGTGAATGCCTGCAAGGTCATGCCGGAGGCATGACCTAGCAGATGCCTGTCCATTTTAAACGGACAGGCAGTAATACACTGCAATACAAAAGTATTGCAGTGTATTATAATAGCGATCAGATGATCGCATATTAAAGTCCCCTAGTGGGACTAGTAAAAAAGTTTAAAAAAAAGTTTAATAAAGTTAATTAAAAAAAATGTCAAAAAAAAAATGAAAAGCCACTTTTTCCCCTTACAAAATGCTTTACTATTAAAAAAACAAAATAAAGTTAAAAAGTTACACATATTTGGTATCGCTGCGTCCATAATGACCCCAACTATAAATCTATTACATTATTTAACCCGCACGCTGAACGCCGTAAAAAATGAAATAAAAAACTATGGAAAAATTGCTGTTTTCTGTGAATCCTGACATAAAAAAAATTTTGATAAAAAGTGATCACAAAGTCGCACCTACTCCAAACTGGTACCAATAAAAACTACAAGTCTTCCCGCAAAAACAAAGTCCTCATACAACTGCATCGGCGGAACAATAAAAAAGTTATGGCTCTTCAAATATGGAGACACAAAAACAAATAATTTTGAAAAAAAAGCGTTTTTACTGTGTAAAAGTAGTAAAACATATAAAATCTATACAAATTTGGTATCGTTGCAATCATAACAACCCGCTGAATAAAGTTATTGTGTTATTTATACCACACGGTAAACAGCGTAGATTTAGGACGTGAAAGAGAGTGGCAAAATTTCAGGTTTTTTTCTATTCCCCCTCAAAAAAAGTTAATAAAAGTTAATCAATAAATATTATGTACCTCAAAATGGCGCTATTAAAAAATACAACTTGTCCCGCAAAAAACAAGACCTTATACAGCTATGTCGTCGCAAAAAGAAAAAAGTTATAGCTCTTGGAATGCGACGATGGAAAAATGTAAAAAATGGCTTGGTCATTAAAGGGAACCTGTCACCAGCATTTCACATATTAAACCAGCAATACCAGGTGGTGGTGAGTGAAAAATAATTTCTATATAACCTATAATTGTCTTCTAAGTCGGCTCTGTAGCTTTAGTATTCAGTTTTTTTGTGTTCTCACACCGTATGCTAATGAGCAGAAAAGAGTCATATCTTAGTTTCAAAAGAGTTAAATCTTCGTTTGAAAAGCGTCATATCTTCATTCCTCAAGTCTTTCCGAGTTTACCCCGCGTCCTTACCTTTGATTGACAGCGCTTCGCCTTCCACCAGCAGAAAAAAGCTTGTGCTTGTGCATTGATGTCCTCTTCTGGTGTGTGCGCACAAAGGGACACCGGATTATTACGATAAAAGGCGCAAAATGTTTGCAGACCGTTATTTACAGTCGGAGGAGGAGTTTAGGAGAGGGGATAATGGTAATGAACTTTTGATAGCAGCGCCCAGTGAGGGATAAGTAAAGTTCAATAGGTGAAATGCTGGTGACAGGTTCCCTTTAAGGTTTAAAATAGGCTCGTCATTAAGGGGTTAAATGTCACTTTTACCCTCCGCACAAACAAGACACTGAAATATTCATATTTCAACAGGAAACATAGCAATGAGAAAAAGAAACAGCTTCCTTCAGTGAGCTGTTTACAGCAGCCAGACCTAAAAATGAGACACAAACTATATATATATATATATATATATATATATATATATATATATATATATATATATATATATATATATATATATATATATATATATATAATAACTTCCCTCCCCCCAAAGATTGTCCATAGATTGTTCTTAAACAGTTTGCTTCAGGGAAAAGCTGTGAGGAATAATAATTTTAAGATCGCTTCCGAAGCTGAGTCTATCAATAACATTATACAGTTTTAGCGTTTAGCTGGTTAAACAATTAATTTTTATATTGTGCAAGGCACTACAGAAGTGTATACATGTACTATATATAAACGCCTGCTCAGATATGAGCTTAAATAAAATGTGTCAAGTAACAAACAATATAAATATAAGGCCGGATTCACACGAGCGTGTGTGTTTTGCGCACGCAAAAAATGCAGCGTTTTGCGTGCGCAAAAGGCACTTAGCAGCTCCGTGTGTCATCACCATATGATGCGCAGCTGCGTGCCTTTCGCGCAGCCGCCATCATTATGACACTCTGTTTGGATGTTTGTAAACAGAAAAGCACGTGGTGCTTTTCTGTTTTCATTCATCCTTTTCACTGCTGTTGCGCGAATCACGCGCGTCCCACGGAAGTGCTTCCGTGTGGTGCGTGTGATTTTCACGCACCCATTGGCTTCAATGGGTACGTGATGCGCGAAATACGCACAAAGAACGGACATGTTGTGAGTTTTTCGCAGCGGACTCATGCTGCGTAAAAATCACTGACTGTCTGCACGGCCCCGTAGACTAATATAGGTCCGTGCGAGGCGCGTGAAAATCACGCAAGTTGCGCGGACGTATATCCCGTTCGTCTGAATAAGCCCTAAATGTAGTAATATGAAAAATATGCATCACATTCTCTACAGACCACATAAGCACAGACTTGGCTTTAATGAGACTGGGTCCTCATGCATAGCTTGCACACCAAAAGTATTTAAAGCAATTAATAGATGTATTACTATTTATTCAAGAAATATATTTAAAAAAATAAATAAAACTGTGACAGAAATTTACGTTGTTGACCTTCTCTGATCGAAATCATAAACCTTTGGGAGGAATCACACATGTATATTTAGTGACAGCTATTTGAGCAAAACTCAGGAGAGGATCCAAAAAGAAGAAAAAGTATTTTGGATCCACTAATTTGTTTGACTCAAATAACTACATTAAAAAAACTGCCACAAAAACTGCATGTGTGATTCATGCTTTAAAATTAAAACCTTACAAATTACCTCAGTAGGTTTAAAAGAATACTAAATAAATGCTAAAAGTAAACAGAGGAGAAGTATTTTTTTAGCATTGTCTGTGGTACAGTACAAAAAAGGTTAAAAAAAAAAAAGCTTAGGTATAATATTCAACCCAACATTGGTTGCTACGATGTATAACAAATGGATAACATTTGATGATAATTTGCATTGAAAAAGAATAAGGTAGATTTACCTTAAAATAGAAACAATCTCTGAGAGCCTAATTGCGTAAGAAAGAAAAACGATTTTTGTCTAATTATGTATTTTAAGAAAGAAAACTAAAATATATTGCCAGCAAGACATTTATGATGTGCACAAACAACCTGATGTGCAGAAAAAGATACATTTAGACTATCAATAAAGACTAAATGTCATCAGACTAAATCTTTAAATTATTACATCTGTCATATCAGTGGTGGTCATTTAGTAGACTGTGATCTACTTGTAGACCTAACACTGGTACCAAAACATCTTGATGTTAGGCCACCAGGCTATGCTCCTGCCTCCTTTATAGGTTTGTGTTTTCGTGTGCCATTGGCGAATGTTATAGGAACTCATGTGTCTGTACCAGAGCTTTTAGCTGGTGCGGGTCTCAGCCTGACAGCTAACTTGTATTCTATCATGGGGCAGGGTATGGGGGAGGCGCAACAAGGACATGTACGAAGAAGCATAGAAGAAAATAACTGTGGTTGATATTACTATTATGGAGACACTTAGGGATCTGAAAAAGGAGGTTGCAAAAAAATTTGCAGCAGTGTCCTCCATGAATTATACATGCATTTCTCTGTTACCCTGGTAGACAGTGTAACGCAGATTTCACAAAACAAAAGTAGATCCTATTGTGAAAAAGTTTGGCCATTTCTATGTTAGATGCTTTAGCAACATAAACCCAGTGTGTGTACTAGACCTAGACATAAGCAACACGTGAAAAGTTTGCTGGTTCAACCAATTAACGGAATCATACAGAACTGTATATCCCTGATTTAAGACAATAGAGGCTAAAACACAAATCTATATTTTCTCCTCCTATGTCTTATAGGGAGGAATTATGGTTTCATGACAGGAAAAAAGGAAAGGTGCCAGTTGGAACTCTCTTTCAGTTCAATATAGAGCATAAATAGTTTTCCAAGCCATCCCAATAGTAATTATTTGTTTTAAGTGCCTTAAAGATCGCGGGCAGGGTTTGAAGGGAGCATTATATAAAGGAGTCATCATCTGATGACTGTATATTGACCTCATTCTAATCTATGTTTAACACCACCGAACCACCTTAAACCTCATGGCGAATGACAACATTGCTGAATGCCTGTAAATATTTCAAAGCTATCTTTTGTTTCTTCGATAAAGGTGATCTCACTACTGGCAGCTAAAGTAACCAACACCTTCTGTATGTGATCTTAACACTAGTCCATTACATGTATTCCGGTTTGTGTACAGTAAGGCTGGGTTCACACGACCTATTTTCAGGCGTAAACGAGGCGTATTACGCCTCGATTTACGCCTGAAAATACGGCTCCAATACGTCGGCAAACATCTGCCTATTCATTTGAATGGGTTTGCCGACGTACTGTGCCGACGACCTGTAATTTACGCGTCGTCGTTTGACAGCTGTCAAACAACGACGCGTAAAATGACTGCTTCGTCAAAGAAGTGCAGGACACTTCTTTGGACGTAATTTGAGCCGTTTTTCATTGAATTCAATGAAGAACAGCTCTAAATTACGGCTGTCAATGACGCCTCGCAAAATGCAAGCAGGAGAAATTACGTCTGAAATGACTGAGCTGTTTTCTCCTGAAAACAGCTCCGTAATTTCAGACGTAATGGTCGATATCGTGTGCACATACCCTAACAATTAGAATTTTGTCAATAGATAGTGGTCTAGGTCTATCTCACTCTGGGTTATCAAAAACTCAGTATTCTCAAATGCTAAATCCTTCCCTGTTTGCTAAAATATGTTTTCTATGATTCAAAGGTTTATTAAAATGGTTAACACCTGTGACAGTTCAGTAGAAGACGAAAAATTGGAGGACCATATAATCTTTTACAATGGTGTCTGAATCTTAGAGTACATTATTACCTTGTTAAATACGTATCCTTGATGTGCATACCCTACATGTCACTATTCGTGTTTCATGCTTCATTACGCTTTGTGATTGTCATGCCTGGTTTTAGTTTTCTGTTTCCTTTTGTTTGTGGATGGTGACATTGGTGGATTTCTTGAGAAAATACAATTGTGGTATTGAAATAGATTCTGCTAAATCTTGTGGGAAACCAGAACTGTCTTTGGAACTAAAGCTGAAAAATTTTCATTATCTATTTTTTAAAACCAATATTTGTCTTTTGACTAATTCCCTATCTCAGCATTCATATGCAGAATTAGTGGTATAATTTTGATGGTTGCTCTAACATTTTGTTTTGTTTATAATGAAAGGAACCTATTGGCAATAGATTTATTTAGACCCCATCAGATTCCTATGTTTCTAAATATTGCTGGGTTTGTTTTATTTATAAATTGAATTCCTGTAATTTTTTTTTTAATATCAGAAAGAAACATATGGCATTTGATTCTGACAAAAAAAAGAAAAAATCTGCAGAAAAAGATGAACGAAACTTTTTCTTGATATCAATAATTTCATTATCTCAGTAACCATGCACCTATTTATAAAATAAGCAATGTAAAAGAGTATGTGTATAAGGGGTCATGGATGGATCCGTAGGCAATCTGTGTGTCGCTGTGTGTTGCTTCTGTATGGCACTGTATTACACATCTATTCATCCTTAGAAGCGATGTATAGTGCCTGCGGCCGCAGACCACCCCCGTCCCACTCTGTGGCAGCCGCAAACGCAAGACTATTCCTCTCCGCCGGCGTCTCCCTTCTCACGCTCTGCTCTCTGCCTTCCCTCACTGTCTGTCCCGTGGGTGCGTGCCCACGCTTGTGCCAGTTCTTAAAGGGCCATTGCGCGCACCAGTAAAGTTGTCCCCAGCCTATCCCTTATAAGTGGCTGAGCATTGTTGTTGCTAACCCTGTTTAGTATGCAAAGGTTCTGTAGCCTGTTCGTGAAGCCAGTACCGTGACAAGTCCAGTAGCCGTGTCCGTGACGACTTCAGTAACCGTGTCCGGTGTGCGTGTCAAGTCCAGTGTCTGTGACAACTTCAGTATCCGTGTCCCGTGTCCGTGACAACTTCAGTATCTGTGCCTTGTGATCATGACAAGTCCAGTATCTGCATCCAGTGCTAGTGTCATGTCCAGTGTCCGTGACGACTTTTGTTTCCGTGTCCATTGTCCAAGACAAGCCAGCTTTCGACAATCCAGCACAAGCCAGCTTCCAGCTATCCGCCACCAGCCTGCCATCCAGGTACCACCAACCAGTGACTGTCCTATATTTGTTTGGGCAGCTGCTACTCCATTACGGCGGAGTGGCCCAGTGGGTCCACAACCCCAGTGGATGTTACACGATGCTTCTAAGAGAGAATTTCTCCACATATTACAGCATCCGATGGAGCATGGCACAATTTTCTTTCTGTAGATACGCACCTTTAGGGGAACTGTATTACAGCTCTGTACTACAAATTTATTATAATTTAGACCAGAAATTGGCTTAAATTATAGCAGAAATCTACGCCATCACAGACACCACAAGATGTGTCTCTTAATAAATTTGTTGCATCTTATTCCTGTGGGTTTAACCCGAAGACTGGTGTATGAAACGCCAATCTGAGTAAATGGCCACATTGTGTTTGCCAGTAACATCAGTATGCTGTTAGCAATCTAAAGGTATATAAGAAAGTGAATAATATAATAAATTCCACTAAAGCTGTTAACAATATACGTCTTTATTAAATTGTGGGTCTTAAATAATGCAATTTTCCATCTCTTCTTCCACATATTTTTTGAACCATGTAAACAATAAGGATGCTTTTACCTTGAAAAACACAAGCGTTTCTTGCATACTCACTCATTTTCAGAGGCTTAGTAATGCTCTTTCTAGAGTACGGCCAAGTCTGAGTCATTCTCTGGCACAAGCTCCTCAAACCACAAACACTGCATAGTTTCAGGCTGAATCATCTTTGATGCAGTAATCTAATTCTTTAACCAGTGCATAATTTTTTCAACGTCGGAAGGATTTATAGTTTATTTTATTTCACTGATAATTTTTTTTTCCATTCTCTCATTAACTGAAAAATTCCTAGCACACTTACCAGAACAACCTATTTCTGAAAGTCAAATGAGGTTTATAGTCTGAGGAAATCTCTTATTCAGCACAATGATGAAAATAACAGTTTTCCTGGTGTGACTTGTCCTACTTATAGCTCAGACCGGACTGAGTAATGAAGGTAAACTGCCTAAGATCAGGGGTCAAAGTCATTTCCAGACTATAAAAAGCATGTTCAGGTCATAATGTTATATTTATCCATACATTCTTACTGCATCTGGGGAATTTGCTCTATGAGTTCTAGGATTCAGAAGTGAAGTTTCCATGTTTATAGCGGCATTTACATTTACAATGCCTAGCACACGGCTCTCAGGAGAGCCGTCGCTAGGCAGCCATGATTCCGCCTGTAGATGATTGCTATGATGGAAACTGTCCATTTTCTGTGTGAATGGGGTTTAAGACTGCTGCGATTGACACAGGAAAAAATAATTACATTCAATTGGTTGCTGGTTGGCTGCTCACATAAAAGTTCCTGTTAATAGATTACAGAGCAGTGCAAGACCATAGGGGAAAAAGCATGCTATATTATAGTTGTACCATAACAGGCACGATTCAGGGGACTGAGAAAACAGTATTATCTTGACATTACAGCCGATGGAGGTTTTGGCGGTACCACCATGATAATTGGTTATTTTGAGGCTTGCACCTGAAAAATTTGCTTACAAAAGTAAGTTTGCTGGCACCCCCTACACGATAGGTTTTGTCAAATTTAGAAAAAGTGCTGAACAGCTGAATCATTTGGATTTGTTCAAACTCAACTTTTTTTGTTATGTACCTCAATACATTTTTCAAATTGTTTAGCTTCAGTCCCCTGTTATTAAATACGACTACAAATGCCAGAACATGAAAAATGTGCATCCTGCATATATTATAAGAAGCCTATAATTACTCATATTCTGCTAGAATATCAATAATACTTTTAGTACTTTTAGAAATGTGCATTATGTGAAAGTTGATGAGAACTTGACAGCTGAATTCTTTTTCTAGGTAATAAGCGTGGGACTTGCAGAAGCATCCGCAGCTGTGCCTATGGTAACAAAGAAAAACTGCTGTATGTGGTTAATATGATGGAATGGTTGTGATCTGCACCATATACATTGCACTAGTTCATCTATTAAAATACAGTTTACTATAATCTGCTCCCCAGTTCCAGCAGATCATTTGTAAATTGGTTGGTAAGTGTTTTATACCCTTTGACATCACACTAAGATTATATCTTCTTTTGTTGTATGAGATTCGAATAGATTGAGATTATCTTTTTGCTAAATAAATGAACAACCAGCCATATATCAACATTTCCAGTGTGTACACCAATGTATCTTAAAGAATTAGGCTGATCATAATGGAACATCAATTGATATTATACATAAGGAAATACAGACTTTTTCAGGATAAATTTATAGATGAACCACAAAAAAGTGTAGAGAAACACATTGCTTTTTTATTGTTCTTAAAGAAACACTTGAAACAAAACAACGATTCTCATTTGTGTTCTTTAAATCCCTATGTCATGCACCACCACTCAAACACTGAAGCAGGCATACTACAGTTTGTACGTTGTATACTGTGTATAGTGTTTACATTTCTCGATTGTATTTCTCTTTGTTGCAGCAGGCTATTTCTGTCTTTTACGTATTTAGGCTTCATGCACACTGACCGTAAATACTGCACGGACGGGCCGAGGACTGTCACCCGCATTTGTGGGCCGTGCTCACATTAAAAAGTATATGAGTACTGTCCATTTATGCAAAAAATAGGACATGTCGTAAATATACGGGAAGGAGTCAGTGGCCGATAGAAATGAATGGATCCGTAATTGTGGATAAAAATTACGGTCGAGTGCATGAGGCCTTAGCAAAATATACCTTAGAACAGTAAAATCAAATTCCTATGTCATTAACCTATGACATGAATCATGGCATGTTGAGTGTTTGTATATTGGTAAGGTTTATAAAATACCTACTATTAACTATTTAAAGAGGCTCTGTCACCAGATTATAAGTGCCCTATCTCCTACATAATCTGATCGGCGCTGTAACGTAGATAACAAAGATTTTTGAGCAAGTTATGAGAAATTTTAGATTTATGCTAATTAGTTTCTTAATACACAACTGGGTGTTTTTTACCTTTTCACCAAGTGGGCGTTGTAAAGAGAAGTGTATGTAGCTGACCAATCAGCGTCATACACTTCTCTCCATTCATGTCCATTTGTACTCAGCACAGAGTGATCTCACGTGATCACGCTGTGCTGTCACATACACCCACATTAACTTTACTGAAGTGTCTTGAGAGTGAATAAACATCACCTCCAGCCAGGATGCAGTCTATTCACACTCCCGACACTTCGGTAAAGTTTGTGTTGGACTTAATCACAGCACAGAGTGATCTCGCGAGATCTAACAAAAATGTGCCTTGCTCTGAGTCAGAACTGTATCACAGTCATGAAGTGGCGTAACTACCGCTGTAGCAGCCATAACATTATGTGCCGGGCCGGGCGGCACGGGCCCCCTCATTCCTGGTGGCGTTGCTAGCACCGGGTATCAGGGGCCCCGGGTGACTGCCACATTTAATTGTATCTGCATCCTTAGGACGAAGATACAATTAAACACTATTGCAGAGTATGGAACTAGCTACTTACTCTGACATTTACTAGGCCTACAGCATATAAGGCGCTGGACAAGGGCCCATGCACAGGCCGGTGTGATGACGTGATCATCACACCAGCCTACGCAAGGGTCCAGTCTCAGGCTGCTGTTGAGCAGCTCCGTTCTTCACGGGAACGGGGCTAGGTGAGTATAAGTTTTTTATTTGTTTGGTGTGGCACTATGTACATTGGGTTGTATGTGGCAATATCTACAATGGGGGCCATGTGGAACTCATATATTATCTACAAGGGGAGTATGTGGCACAATCTAGAAGGGGGCTATGTGACACTATCTACAAGGGGGGAAATGTGCACTATGTACAAGGGGGCTATGTGGCATTATGTACAAGGGGGGCTATGTGACACTATGTAAAAGGGGGCTATAAGGGAATATCTACAAGGGGGGTTGTGTGCAGTGTTCCCAATAAGGTACGCGGCTGCGCGGCCACGCACCTTCCACAGTCCGTCCGCTCACTAAAGTTTAAAGCCCGCGCACTGTCACAGGTGGTGGGCGGATGCAGTGGCGTCGCTAGCACCGGAGGGGGCTCCGGTGCTAGCGACAGCCACATTCACTTGTATATGCATTTTCTGGATGCGGATACAAATGAATACTATAGGGTACAGGAAAGGTTAATCCTGCAGCCTATAAGCGCTGGGAAGACTCCTTGTGCAGGCCAGCGTGATGACGTCACATCATCACGCCGGTCTGCGCATGTTTCCCACCCAAGAGGCAGTGTAGCATTTCATCCATCGTGGGAGCCGGGCAAGGTGAGTAGAATATTTTTTTTGGAGGGGGCTGTGTAGTAATATACAGACGTGGGGGATTGCTGTGTGGTAATATACAGGCGGGGGATTGCTGTGTGGTGATATACAGGGGGGATTGATGTGTAGCACTATATACAGGGGGAGAGGGGGCTGTGTAGCACTATATACAGGGGTAGAGGGGATTGCTGTGTGGCAGTATATACAGGGGGGATTGCAGCAGTATATACAGGAGGGGATTGCTGTGTGGCAATATATACAGCGGGGGAGATTGCAGTGTAGCACTATATACAAGGGGAGGGAGGATTGCTGTGTGGCAGTATATACAAGGGGAGGGGGATTGCTGTGGGGCAGTATATACAAGGGGAGCGGGGATTGCTGTGTGGCAGTATATACATGGGGAGGGGGATTTCTGTGTGGCAGTAAACAGAAGGGGAGGGGCTGTGTGGCAGTTTATACAAGGGAGGGGGGATTGCTGTGTGGCAGTGCATACAAGGGCAGGGGGAATTGCTGTGCAGCAGTATATACAGGGGAGAGCGGATTGCTGTGTGGCAGTATATACAGGGGAGAGAGGATTGCTGTGTGGCAGTATATACAAGGGTAGAGGGACTGCTGTGGCAGTATATACAAGGGGAGCGGGGATTGCTGTGTGGCAGTATATACTATGGGAGGGGGGATTGCTGTGTGGCAGTATATACAAGGGGAGAGGAGATTGCTGTGTGGCAGTATATACAAGGGGAGGGGGAATTGCTGTGTGGTAGTATATACAGGGGGGATTGCAGTGTAGCAGTATATACAAGGATAGGGTGGTTGCTGTTTGCAGTATATACAAGGGGAGGGGATTGCTGTGTGGCAGTATATACAAGGGGCTGTATGGCATTATCTACAGGGGTCTATGTGTGGCACTATCTACAGGGGGTCTGTGTGTGGCGCTATCTACAGGAGGGGGGGTGTGGTGCTATCTACAGGGAAGGGGTGTGACGCTATCTACAGGGGTCTGTGTGTAGCAGTATCTACAGGGAGGGGGTGTGACACTATCTACAGGGGTTCTGTGTGGCGCTATCTACAGGCGTCTGTGTGGCGCTATCTATAGGGACAGTAGTGTAATGAGGGATTCTTTCGTTGATGCCTATAATTGGTGTTGTCTATTTTACTGCTGTACTTGTAATATTATAGTATTTAAAAAACTAATTAAAACTAATTTAAAATAAGTTTTCTTATTTAGTACACTATATTAGCGTTTACTGGGGGTCTTACTTTTGGTCATCAGATTGCCCACCATTGATGGAGACTTGCCCTGCTCCTTAACTGCCCCGCTCAGGAGCTACCAAGACTTAGGGGGAACATTGGTTGTGTGTGGCACTATGTACAAGGGGGGTTGTGTGTGGTACTATGCACAAGGGGGGATGGTTGTGGCACTATATACAAGGGGGGTTGTGTTTGGAGGGGGGTTGTGTTTGCACTATGTACAAGGGGGGTTGTGTGTGGCACTATCTGCTAGAGGCGGTATGTGGAACTGCCTACAAGGGGGGTATGTGGCACTATCTACAGGGGTGTGTCCCAGTGCTTTAAGTTTCGGGTCAGTTCTTCTAATAACTATTATGACTACGAAATAACATAATTAAGCGATAACAAATGTTAAAATATCAGTGCTTAACTGTTTATTATTTCGTAACCCAGTAACTAAAGGTTAAAAAGAGTACACTGGTGGTGTTAAGGATCTGCCAGGCACAGCTTCTGTATCCACACCCATAGGTAATCAGTCTGCACCTGCTTCTATGTCTGGGAGACTGACTCCATCTTACACCACTCAGGATGGCAGGCTTAGGAGTGGGAGAGCCTATCATAGCCTGGCCAGACGGAGCTAGCTCCCGCCCTCTGTCTATTTATACCTGCCTTTCCTGTTCCTCCTTGCTTGTGATTCTTCTCATTTGGTTTCCTGGCCCTGCTGCAGCTTCTTGATCTATTTGACCCTGCTTCATATTGACCATTGCTTACTGACTACTCTCCTGCTCTGCGTTTGGGTACCTCGTACACTCCTGGTTTGACCCGGCTTGTTCACTACTCTCCTGCTCTGCGTTTGGTACCTCGTACACTCCTGGTTTGACTCTGCTCGTTCACCACTCTTGTTGCTCTCGGTGTTGCCGTGGGCAACTGCCCCTTTTCCCTTGCTTCTGTGTACCCTTGTCTGTTTGTCTGTCGTGCACATATTGAGCGTAGGGCCTGTCGCCCAGTTGTACCCCGTCACCTAGGGCGGGTCGTTGCAAGTAGGCAGGGACTGAGTGGCGGGTAGATTAGGGCTCACTTGTCTGTTTCCTTACCCCCGTCATTACAGGTGGCCTAGCTGTATTTTTACATTGCACACAGAACTGATAAATGTTCATTGTCAGGAGGGTGGGGGGGATGTTGGTTACGGGGAGGGGGGCCCAGTTAAAAGTTTGCTATTGGACCCAGTCTTTTTTTACTTAAGGCCCTGGGGTCATTACATAGTTACATAGTTTGTACGGTTGAAAAAAGACACATGTCCATCAAGTTCAACCAAGGGATGGGAAAGGGGAAGTAAAAATTTCTACACATAGGAGTTAATATTTTTTTGTTCTAGGAAATTATCTAAGCCTTTTTTAAAGCCATCTACTGTCCCTGCTGTGACCAGCTCCTGCGGTAGGCTATTCCATAGATTCACAGTTCTTACAGTAAAGAAGGCTTGTCGCCTCTGCAGGTTGAACCTTTTTTTTTCTCCAGACGGAGGGAGTGCCCCCTTGTTTTTTGAGGGGGTTTTACATCCAAGAAAATTGGAATTTATGGAATTTCCATTGAATCAGAGATTGGGTAAGATTGATCTTCAAGTCAGGTATTCACAATGACTTTTTTTTTTAATTCAACAAAAAAATTTATTTTAAGAAATAACAGAAACAAATGTACCCAGTGTGACACAAAGTGTACAAAATAAGAAATGTTACAGAATTAACATTTGTCAATTAAAAACATATCTTTATCGGTGCACAGCTTATGAGGAGTTAGTGCTTGTTAAAGTCTAGAATGTTGAGATATATGAAAGACTGCACACTAAGGGACAAAATTAGTACAAAGCAACATAACCAGTAAATCAATGAAACAGAAAATTCAAACAGGTACATGTTTCACAGCTCAATCAGAGACATCATACAAATTTACACTGTATAGTTTACTGAGGGGCGAAAAGGAGGAAGAAAGTGAAGAAGGCCGTTACTGCGTCACAGGGGCAGTTACGATATAAGGAAGAGCTATTATTCAGTAGTGGACAGGTTATGGGACGACCGGTACCAAGGGGTCTTTATATCATGATCTTTACCAGGTGTACCAGTCACAGTGACTCTTCACATCGACATAATTGAAACTGTTAATCTATTTTAGCGGTTTTTATCTTATTGAGATTCTAGTCATTTACTATCAAGTTTCCTTTTGTCTCTGAAATGAATAGACATAATGTACCATGAAGGTACTTGTTGAAGGCTTCAGCATGAGCGCACAAATATTGCACAATTACTTGTAATACAATGATGGAAAGTGTATAACTGGAATCAGGCTGGTTTAACTTGACTGTAATATATACAATGCTGTGAAAAGACTACAGTGTTGAACTGTGAAAAAAATTGCTCATCTCCATATGTATCTTATTATTGTACATTTCATACACTAAACAGTTGTTGATCTTTATGCAAGATGAATTATAATACCATTTATTTAATCACTTAATGACAAGGCCTGTTTGGGCTTTAATGACCAAACCATTTTCTTACATCTTTTCATTCTCACATTCTATCGTAACTTTTTTATTTTTCCATTGATGTAGCTGTATAAGTTCTTGTTTTTTGCAGGATGAGTTGTATATGTTAATGGCACAATTTTGGGTTACATATAATTTATTGATTAAGAATTCGTTAATTGGTTTTTTTTGGAAGGGGATGCAAAACAACAAGCAATTGTGCCATTGTTTTTTGCAGGCTTTTGTTCGCAGTTTACCGTGTGGTAAAAATAACATGATAACTTTATTCTACAGGTCGGTACAAATCCAGCGATACCAAATATGTATAGTCTTTTTACGTTTTAGTAATTTTGTACAATAAAACATGTTCTATGAAAAAAAGTAATTTTTGTGTCGCCACATTCTGAGATCCATAACTTTTTTATTTTTCCATCGATGTAGCCGCATGAGGGCTTGTTTTTTTGTGGGATGAGTTGTAGTTTTTATTGGTACCACTTTGGGGTACATACTGTATAATTTTTTAATTAAGTTTTACCTAAATTTAGACATTTTACTTTTTGTCCCACTAGGGGATTTGAAGCAGCGATTCTTTGATCTCTTGTATAATACTTTGGAATGCTTAGGCTGGGTTCACACGACCTATTTTCAGACGTAAACGAGGCGTATTATGCCCCGTTTTACGTCTGAAAATAGGGCTACAATACGTCGGCAAACATCTGCCCATTCATTTGAATGGGTTTGCTGACGTACTGTGCAGACGACCTGTAATTTATGCGTCGTCGTTTGACAGCAGTCAAATGACGAAGCGTAAATTGACAGCCTCGGCAAAGAAGTGCAGGACACTTCTTTGCAACGTAATTTGAGCCGTTCTTCATTGAAGTCAATGAAGAGCAGCTCAAGATTTACGAGCGTCAAAGACGCCTCGCATAATGCGAGGAGGAGCTTTTACGTCTGAAAGGAGGCAGCTGTTTTCTCCTGAAAACAGTCTGTCTTTTCAGACGTAAAAGCCTCTCATCGTGTGCACATACCCTTACCGTTAGGCCCTATGCACACAACTGTATTTTTCATTCGTAATTATGGACCGTAATTACGGACCTTTTCATTTCTATGGGCTACGGACACCTTTCCGTATTTTTACGGATGGGTATCCGTTCCATAGAAATGATCCGTAAAATATAGAACATGTCCTATTCTTGTCCATAATTACGTCACGGACTCCCAATAGAAGTCTATGGGCACTTCCATAATTACGGACGTCTACGGATGTGCACCCGTAGCAGTCCATCTGGCAAAAGCCAGGTTTGCAGATGTTGCACATCATTTGCGGTTTTCTTCTTTTTGTGGATCCGTATATACAGATGCACTATAGACTGTATTTGCAGATACCGTTTCGTATATGCGGATAAGTTGCCTATGACTATGGATCCGTATTTACGGACAGTATTTACGAATGGATGAAAATACGGTCGTGTGCATGGGGCATGGCCTAATAGGCAGTTACTAATGGCATACCTGGGGACCTTTGCTAGGCCCCCAGCTGCCATGGTAACCCATCTGTGCCCTGCGATTGTGTTGTGGGGCACCGATGGCCTGACAGAGGAAGCTCCCTTCTACTGTCAAACAACTTAGATGCCACAGTCGCTGTTGACCGCAGCATCTAAGGGGTTAAACTGCCGGAATCAGAGTACTCTCCATTTCCTGCAGTTGCGGCAGGGGCCTGGCTGCGTATAACAGCTGTGCTCCTGCCGCTGATCTCATGGTTATAATGGCAAGATCCAAGTGACGGATATATCCGTCACAATGCGGGAACTAAAACCCGCTAATGTCTCATAAATCTGTCGCTCATCGTTAAGGGGTTAAAGAGGTTTCTGCTTCGGACAATCCCTATTATTAGAAAGATTCCCCAACACTAAGAGTATGTTCACACGGCTTATTTTCAGCCGTTTTTTGGGCCGTAAAGGGCCGAAAAACAGCCGTAAGATCGGAAGCAGAACGCCTCCAAATATCAGTGCTTAAGAATATTGCAGAGACATATATAGGATGAGCTAGAGTAAAGGCCCTTTTACAAGGGTGAATGATTGGGTGAACAAGCATTCAAGGAAGCGATCAACTGATGAACAAGCAAACATTTGTTTGTTGGCTAATTGGATCTTTTATGCAGCCACAAAAATGGTTGCAGGCTGAGCCCACTCCAAAAGGTGAGCGTGTCGGCTGTATGTTACAGCTGACATGTCAGTGTAACGCTCATATAACCCCTTAGATGCCCCTTCTATCGTTTTATCAAGCCCCCTGCAATTTTCCGCTATAATATGAGTTTCTGGCAGAAATTTTAGTAAATGCGTGAAGCCACGGGTGACCCACCCATTTCCATTAAATTCTGCCTACTTTTTAATAAGAAAAAAAATGTTTGCAACTTTTGAGCTGTTTGCAACTTTTCTACTCCAGGATGTGGCGTAGAAACTATGTTAAATTCCAACCATTGTGTAATAAATATGTAATAATTAGGACATCTGGAGATGAGGAGTTAAATATTTTTTCACATCACTATATTAGTCACTTCAATATTTCAGCAGTTTCATTTTATTAAAATTTTCTGGGCATATGTCCTCTGTTTATAACCTGTTTGAACAATTCAACTAATTTGGTAATGGAAAAAAGACTTACATGATTATTTTAAGTACAAGTCTTGTTCATTGCACAAGCAGAGGAGCAACTACTACAGTATATTATAAAAGACAGTAGAATCAGGGAGTGGTCAATTTTCCTGCAGGTGCCATCAGCAAAATAGACATGTGAAAAAGTAAGTTAATAATCAAAACAAAATAATTTTCATATTTTTACAGACATCGGTCTTTCAGATTACTGGTTAGGAGATTTAGCTCACACTTCTTTGCAGAACTTTTTTTAATGCGAACACAAATTTTTATGCATGAACATCTCTATTGGGTTCAAGACTTGGCTAGTAAAGGGCCAATCTCAAACTTTGATTTGTTTCTCCTAAGGCATTTAGATGTACACTGGCGTTTGTGTTTGGGTCATTGTCTTGCTGAATAAGTCAAATCAGTTTAAGGCGTTATTCATGATTTTCACGCACGTCGCACGGACCTATGTTAATGAATGGGGCCTTTCAGACTGTCAGTGAATTTCACGCAGCGTATGTGCGCTGCGTGAAACTCATGACATGTCCTATATTTGCCCGTGTTTCACGCTGCACGCACCCATTGAAGTCGATGGGTGCGTGCAAATCGCGCTCGGCACACGGAAGCACTTCCGGGTGCCGCGCGTAATGCGCGCTACAGTAGTAAAAACTATGAATGAAAACATAAAAGCACCAGGTGGTTTTCTGTTTGTAAACATAAAACCAAAGTGTCATCATGATGCCGGCTGCGCGAAAATGACGCAGCCGCGCACCATATGCTGATGACACACGGACCTTTTGCGCGCGCAAAACGCAGCATTTTTTGCACACGCAAAACGGACATGTCCGTGTGAATAAGGCCTTAGACTAGACATCCTTCTTTGTTTTCTTCTTTTCCTGACCAATCTATTTCTCATGAGGAGGTTTTTGCTGTGGCTTTATTGTGATTTTAGTTCTCTAAAACCATTACCACAATCGAGGTAAAACTGCTGAAAAAATTACATGTATTTACATGAGGTTTTGCTCTCTTCCACAACAATACACCCTGATGTGAATGTATCCTTTCAGATCTGTCCTCAGCCTTTTTGGGGCCCAGTGCATGTCTTAATGGTGCCCCTACCCCTTGCACAAAAATAACCAATGTTGTGAGAATACCATAGTACAGCTTAGGCAAATAAATAAACATATGAATGGCATTAAACTTTACTATTCACTGAGGTAAATAAATAATAAAATGAACAGCGTAAGCTGACCCCCACTGCTCAACCAGTCCCAGCAATACACAGCCCGGAATGATTTCCTCCAGAACAGGTGGACCACCAGCGTGGGAAAACCAGCCACGAGGTTAACTGGCAAGGCACTAGTTGAGGATTTGTAGCAACGACCCCATGTTTAATTTGATGTATTCATTTTATGAATATGCAATGCTAAATAGTTTTGTGTCCAAAAAGACTAAGTATTGTAGGTATGATACCTTTATTGGCTAACCATGAAAATGATATATGCAAGTTTTTTGTTTTTTTTTCCCTTAAGCAGTTTGTCCAGCTTTTTATCAGTTATTCACAAGAGATCTTGACAAATATGATTTGGCACGGTTAATACATAAATGATTGCCTAATTAGCATACAATATCGCTCCATAGAGTGTCCTGTAACGTAGTGCAAGTCCCCTCTCAAATAAAAAAGAAAAGAAGCTTCATAAACTATACTACCCATCATTTTACCTGCGATGTACTTCAATCTGGGAGCAGCATAGTACCAACGTAGTACCTGCGGCCCCAACAAAGCCCTCCTAGATTTTCCAGGATTTGATGATGTTAACAAGGAGGGTATCAAACATAGGGTAGAAATGGGCAATTAATGCAACAATTTGACAGTTTAACAGTTCAAAAATATCGCTTTATATTGCCTCATGTTATCCAATATTATATTATTGCACTCCAAAGGCCTCAGTATATCAGGGTCATATAAGACTCCAGCCTCTCAAGCTTTCACGGGTCAGTCAGGCGAGTTTATACGATTACTTCGGACAGGCAAATACCTCGACCCAGCTTGAGCAACTAATGCAAATTGATTGATTAAGCCGGTACAGTCAGTATACGACAATAGTGTGTGTATGTTATATAACAAGTATTTGGCTTTCGCCTCTCACCCAAGCCAATATACGTAGAAGGCAGCCTCTTATTTCCTATTTCTTTCCCACTTTCTGCATAGTAATAGTAAAGATTCACCTCATATCTCTTCCCAAAGACTTAAAGCAGGAGCATGAGGCACCCAGAAAGCAGGAGCGCTGGAGGAAGCAAAAGCATTGGTAGCATGTATATGCCAGATGAGAGTGGTGTATGGGGAGCTATCTCTAAGATGTTCTGGCTTCTGGCGTTCTAGCGCTCAGAGATTGAGTTTTCGGCACTTGATATTCAGCCGGTGTTCCCTCATCCCGGAGGTGGAAGTGACATCAGAAGGGTGGAAGCGGCAGGTGGAGCACAGTAAAAGACGAGCTACGTCATGCCGTCTTGTCCCGACCCCATATATATGCAAGCTTTCAGAGCACACAGGCTCCTTTTTCAGGCAAGTATAGAAATGAATAACTTAGAAAAAAAAGCACAACATTTAATATCTTACAAAAAGACAATTAGTACATGAGGTGATACATCATTAAGATAAGCCGGGGCAATAAAACTGAGGTTATAGGGGTGATGACTTAGGAGTTAAGGCATCTGGAGTCAGTCTGATGGGGGATGTGATGTGTGTCCATGTAGTGGCTCATAAATCCAGGTGTTAGATTGAGGCCTTGTGTCAATGACTGGAATGTTATCATTAGCTTGAATTCCAAAATATTCCTTTCTCTGTTCTTCTTAAAATTACCCTTCAGTATTAGGACCTTTAAATCTTCCATACGGTGGTCTGGTCTAGAGAAGTTTTTTCCCACGGGTGTATCCAGCTCCTTTTTTATTGTATGTCTGTGAAGATTCATCCTGGTTTTTAGTTTTTGTATGGTTTCTCCAATGTAGATTCCTTTATTGATGCAGCTTGTACATAGGATCATATACATTACATTGGAGGATGTACAGGAGAACGTGCCAGTGATTTTATAGTCCTGCTGCGTGTTTGGTATGTGGATGGTGTTTGATGACAAGATGTTGGTACAGGTCTTACATTTTCTACTGTTGCAAGGAAAAGTGCCAGTCTCTGATGGTGATGAGAGGGCACTTCCGACCAGGAGATTCCTTAGTTTTGGTGGCTGTTTGTATGCAAGGAGAGGTAAATCTGGGAATATTTCCTTCAGTTTATTGTCTTTGTTAAAGAGGCTCTGTCACCAGATTTTGCAACCCCTATCTGCTATTGCAGCAGATAGGCGCTGCAATGTAGATTACAGTAACGTTTTTATTTTAAAAAAACGAGCATTTTTGGCCAAGTTATGACCATTTTTGTAGTTATGCAAATGAGGCTTGCAAAAGTCCAAGTGGGTGTGTTTAAAAGTAAAAGTCCAAGTGGGCGTGTATTAGGTGCGTACATCGGGGCGTTTTTAATACTTTTACTAGCTGGGCGCTATGAAGAGAAGTAACATCCTCTTCTCTTCAGAACGCCCAGCTTCTGACAGTGCAGATCTGTGACGTCACTCACAGGTCCTGCATCGTGACGGCCACATCGGCACCAGAGGCTACAGTTGATTCTGCAGCAGCATCAGCGTTTGCAGGTAAGATCGACTTACCTGCAAACGCTGATGCTGCTGCAGAATCAACTGTAGCCTCTGCTGCCGATGTGGCCGTCACGATGCAGGACCTGTGAGTGACGTCACAGATCTGCACTGTCACAAGCTGGGCGTTCTGAAGAGAAGAGGATGTTACTTCTCATCAGAGCGCCCAGCTAGTGAAAGTATTAAAAACGCCCCGATGTACGCACATAATACACACCCACTTGGACTTTTACTTTTAAACACACCCACTTGGACTTTTGCAAGCCTCATTTGCATAACTACAAAAATGGTCATAACTTGGCCAAAAATGCTCGTTTTTTTAAAATAAAAACGTTAATGTAATCTACATTGCAGCGCCTATCTGCTGCAATAGCAGATAGGGGTTGCAAAATCTGGTGACAGAGCCTCTTTAAGTATAGTTTGTAGATCAGCAGCAATTTTCCTCAAGATGTTCATTTGTGGGTTGTATATGACCACAAGGGGCACCCTGCTGTTGTCTTCCTTCTTTTTGTACTCCAGAAGATTGATCCTTGGGATTCTTGTGGCTCTGTAGATCTGATCATCTATAATCTATGGACGGTATCCCTGTTGTAGGAATGTATTCCTCAGTGATAGCAGGTGTTGTTTTCTGTCTTCACTGTCTGAACAGATCCATATGTACCGCAGAGCCTGGCTGTAAATGATTGTTGATGCAACAACTGAGCAAAAATATAGTAGACTGAAAATTGTAATGGGTATGTCAACCGATACCCGCCCTCCTAGTGATTTATCCAGTTTCAAATCATGTTTTATTGATATATCGAGAGAGGAATTAGACACACAGATGCTGCTGGTATGCTCAAAATACTCCTCTGAGGTTTATTGCCAAATTCTATTACAATAATATCCTTCAAAAGGGGTGTAGGCTTGAGGTTAAGAGGCAATGTGACAATATTTCAAATTCAGCCAATTACGATACATTTTAAATGCATTATTATAATTCTTCATACATCAGGGTTGCAGCTGGCTTATCTCTCTTGGCACGGATATAATAGATTGTTCTTTTAAGATGGGGGAGACATACCCACATACATATGAGAATGTGTCTCCCTCTCCTATCTCATTCCCTCCCCTTTCCTTCTTTCCAAGCTTCACATGGGAACCAAGGTCAAAGATAACTTAACTTAGAAACATAAAATCTTGTGTTAAAGGAGCAATGACTTTCTTATTCACTAGAAAAGAACCAAGATGGGGACTCCAGACAAGATGGCTGCTGCACAAAATGGATTAATTTAAACATTATTTGAATCACTTTCACATTTCCCACCATTTGTTTATTTGGGGACATTTTGTATCCAAGCCAGGTATTTAACCCCTTCCCGCACCTTGACGTTACTGCACGTCAATGTGTGCAGTAAGTTCGCGCACCTTGACGTGCAGTTACGTCTGTGCTTTGACAGTTAACCGTGCATCGCCGCTGATTTCGGTAGTTAACCCCTTAATTGCGGCGTTCGATTTTGAACGACACAATTACGGTGTTTAGCGCCGATCGGCCGCCCCCATGTGAAATCACGGGGGCTGGCGATGGTACCCATGGCAACCGGACGCCAGACAATGGCTTCCGGGCTGCCATGTACAGAAGCCTATGAGGACCAGCCGGAGGGTGGTCGTCGTAGGCTTCCTGTCAGTGTGATTGTTACGTCACAATGACAGTTGGAATGCATTACACTACGTAGGTAGTGTAATGTATTCCAGCAGCGATCAGAGCTGCAAGTCTAAGTGTCCCCTAGTGGGACAAGTGAAAAAAGTAAAAAAGAAGAAAAATGTTTTAAAAAAAAGTGTAAAAATAAAAGTTATAAGTGACATAAACAAGAACTGCTTTTTTTCCTATAATAAGTCTTTTATTATAGGAAAAAAAAATTAACACGTAAAAAAAAAAGTACACATATTTGGTATCACCGCGTTCGTAACGACCCTAACTATAAAACTATAATATTATTTTTCCCGCACGGTGAACACCGCAAAAAAATAAACGAAAAACAATGCCAGAATCACTATTTTTTGGTCAGCACCCCTCCCAAAATATACAATAAAAAGTGATCAAAAAGTCGCATGTACCGATACAAACTACAACTCGTCCCGCAAAAAAACAAGCCCTTACACAGCTTTTTTGACTGAAAAATAAAAAAGTTACGGCTCTCAGAATATGGTGACACAAAAAATAAATTATTCTCTAAATAAGTTATTTTATTGCGCAAACGCTGCAAAACATAAAAAAACGATATACATATGGTATCGCCGTAATCGTACCGACCCGCAGAATAAAGTATAATGGTCATTTATAGCCCAGGGTGAACGCTGTAAAAAAGAAATAAAAATCATTGTCAGAATTGATGGATTTTGGTCACCTGGCTTGCCGAAAAATGGAATAAAAAGTGATCAACAAAATCGCATGTACCCCAAAATGGTACCAATGAAAATTACAGATTGTCCCGCAACAAATAAGCCCTCACGCAGCTCCGGTGGTGAAAAAATAAAAAAAGTTCCGGCTCCCAGATTATGGCGATGCAAAATGTGCAGGGCGTTCCAAAAGCGGATAGGATCAGGTGCCATTTATAAGTGCAACACTGGCCACATATCTGCAGATTATTATTTATTTACCACATTATTATACCCTCTTATTATGCCCTGATGTACTCTGCCCAGCCTACATATGCCCCCACATTATAAACTGAAATACCAGCAAAACGCCAGAGCTACTACCAAGCAGAATCTGCGCTCCAAAAGCCAAATGGCGTCCCTCCCTTCTGAGCCCTACAGCGTGTCCAAACAGCCGTTTACGTCCACCGATATGGCATCGCCATACCCGGGAGAACCCGGTTAATATTTTATGAGGTATTTGTGGCACAAACTGGGCACAACATATAGTGCACTAAAATGGCACATCAGTGGAAAATTTTAATTTTTACTCTGCATCTGCGCATTAAACCCTTCGCGCACCATGACTTAATAGCATGTCGTGGTGTGGGGGGTGATATATGGAGCGTCTCACGTGCTGAGCCCGCGCCATACGCTGCGGGTGTCAACTGTGTATTACAGCTGATACCCGGGACTAACGGACAGAAACCGCGATCACGCTGTTACAGGAGCCTGTAAAAATGACAATATACTGCAATACATTAGTATACTATTAGTAATACTATTAGTAATACTATTCTATCAGTGTATTCAACGATCGCTGGTTCAAGTCTCCTATGGGGACTAATAAAATATGTAAAAACAAAAGTAAATAGTTATTATTAGTGGAAAAAATGTAATAAATATTTAAAGTCCAAAAAGAAACCCTTTTCACATTTTTTCTCTAAAGTAATGTAAAAAAATTAACAAAAATACACCAAATTGGTTTCGCTGCGTCCATAAAAGTCCAATCTATTACAATATACCATTATTGAACTCGCACGGTGAACGCCGTGAAAAATAAAGAATTTTAAACTGCAAAATCACAGTTTTTTGGTCACCTTCGCTCTACCAAAAAATGTAATAAAAAGTGCTCAAAAAGTCTTATGTACCAAAAAATGGTACCAATAAAAACTACAACTCGTCCTGCAAAATATAAGCCCTCACACCATTCTATTGATGGAAAAATAAAAAAGTTGTGGCTCTCGGAAAGCGGGGAGGAAAAACTAAAAAGAAAAAGCAAAACATGGATCAGTTCGGAAAGGGTTAATTACTTTCTAATGAAAAAACATTTATGACCACATGTGGGGTATAGCCGAACTCGGGAGAAATTGCTTTACAAATGTTGGGGTGCATTTTCTCCTTTATCCTTTGTGAAATTGAAAAAATTCAACATTTTAGTGGAAATAATGTTGATATTAATTTTCACGGCCTAATTCTAATAAATTCTGCAAAAGACGTGTGGGGCCTAAATGCTCACTATACCCCTAGATACATTCCTTAAATGGTGTAGTTTCCCAAATGGGGTTACTTTTGGGGGGCTTCCACTTTTTCGGTCTCTCAGTGGCTTTGCAAATTCGACATGACACCTAAAAACTATTCCAGCTAAATTTAAGCTCCAAAAGCCAAATAGCGCTCCTTCCCTTCTAAGCTCCGGTGTGGGTCCAAACAGCAGTTTATTACCATATATGGGGTATTTACGTAATCAGGAGATGTTGTTTTACAAATGTTGGGGTGCTTTTTCTCCTTTATTCCTTGTAAAAATTAAAAAGGTCTAAGTTCTTACAGAAAAAAAGTAGATTTTTACCTTTACAGACTAATTCCAATGAATTCAGCAACACATCTGTGGGGTCAAAATGCTATCTTTAACCCTAGAAAAATTCCTTGAGGGGTGTAGTTTCCAAAATGGGGTCACTATTGGGGGGTCTCCACGGTTTTCATCCCTCCAGTGCATTGCAAACGCGACACGGCACTGAAAACTATTCCAGCAAAATCAGAAATCTTCTGAGGCCTGCTGTGGGTCCAAACAGCAGTTTATTACCACATATGGGGTATTGCTATAATCGGAAGAAATTGCTTTACATATGTTGGGGTGTTTTTTCCACTTTATTCCTTGTAAAAATTAAAAATTAAAAATTAAAAATTTCTACGTTTTTTCACAACAAAAATAGATTTTCATCTTCACATATTAATTCAAATAAATTTAGCAAAAAAACTGTGGGTTCAAAATGCTAACTATACCCATAGATAAATTCCTTGAGGCTTATAGTTTCCAAAATGGGGTCACTTTTGGGGGGTCTTTACTGTTTTGGTACCACAAGACCTATTCCAACCTGGCATGATGCCTAAAATATATTCGAAAAAAAGGAGGCCCCAAAATACACTAGGTGCTCCTTTGATTCTGAGGCCTGTGTTTCAGTCCATTACCGCACTAGGACCACATGTGGGATATTTCTAAAAACTGCAGAATCTGGGCAATAAATATTGAGTTGCATTTCTTGGATAAAACCTTCTGTGGTACAGAAAAAATTTATTACAAATGAATTTTCAAAAAAAAAATAAATAATTTGTAAATTTCACCTCTACTTTGCTTTAATTCCTGTGAAACGCCTAAAGGGTTAAAACACTTTCTGAATGCTGTTTTGAATACTTTGAGGGGTGCAGTTTTCAAAATGGGGTGATTTATGTGGACTTTCTAATATATAAGGCCCTCAAAGCCACTTCAGAACTGAACTGGTCCCTGAAAAAATAGGCTTTTGAAATTTTCTTGAAAATATGAGAAATTGCTGCTAAAGTTCTAAGCCTTGTAACATCCTAGAAAAATAAAATAATGTTCAAAAAATGATGCAAACATAAAGTGGACCTATGGAAAATATAAACTAGTAAGTATTTTGTGTGGTATTACTATCTGTTTTACAAGTAGATACATTTAAATTTAGAAAAATGCAAATTTTTGCTAATTTTCTCTAAATCTTGGTGTTTTTTACAAATAAATATTGAATTTATCGACCAAATTTTTTCCCTAACATAAAGTACAATATGTCACGAGAAAACAATCTCAGAATCACTTGGATAGGCAAAAGCATTCCGGAATTATTACCACATAAAGTGACACATGTCAGATTTGAAAAATCGGCTTCGGCCTGAAGGCCAAAACGGGCTCAGTCCTGAAGGGGTTAAAGAAGGGCTTATCCCCCCTTGTCGACTTACTTAACCCATACTCATTTCACTCATAAAATATACCTGATCAAAGGATACAGGCTGGTGGGTAATTATTTGAGCCTTTGCTGCGAAGCATTGCAAGAGTTTTGGCAGGCCTCAAAATATGAGGCATAGAAGCAAATATAATGCAATACGTAATAAAACAACCTGCAGGACTCTCTGGAGCAACCCATTAGCCATCCTCCAGTTAGAGGGGTCTAGGCATGGCAACCAATCTGGCCACTCTTCAACTATGTCATACTTGACCTGCATAATGCCAAAAAGGTCTATATAATGGCAACATGCTGGACAAACTACTTGGCACATGCCCAATTGGGGCAGCATTCAAAACATCTCACACTATTGTATATGAATTATCTAACAAACGCAGAAGTTACATTCAAAACATCAAACATATAATCTGTAACATTTTAAAAAAATTTTTGCTAATTTCTCTGTATTATATGCTTCCTTTACTGTTAAACCTACTAATGTTGGCAATAATCCAAACTTCTCCTGCAACAGTACATGTATTGGTCATAATAATTGTGTTGACGGTCACTTACTGTCCTATTGGGACTTTTTACCTCTGCAGATATAACAGGTTGTGGGCAGCAACTTTCTCTAACCTAAAGACACACAGGTATCATAAGCTCAGGGCTCTTATTGCTGCCATGTACTTCTTACTTATGAGTAACAACAACCAGTGACCTTCACCTCATAACTCCACACAAAACCCCTCAGATTGTAATTTGCAGTATCGTGGCATATTTACGACATTATAATTATAAACTTCAGACAATAGGGCCTCAACTAATAAAATAATAGGTTTGGGTCCCATCAGTTCATTGATAAATTCTGTACATCATCATCCTCTTTTTCTTGCCTTCTACTTTTCGCTGACTGTCGCCCTTAGGGTAACCGACACATTTATGGAGTCAGACTGTACGGTGGTGTCCAGTGGGGGATTTATAATTATCCTCCTCCTGGTCACTTATCTTCCACTGTGAAACACTTGGATGCTGCTGACAGGTTCACTCAGGTCTATGGCCTTTACTTTAATTTGACAATTGCTGATGTCAGCAGGGCTTGGTTTGGTCCTTCTCATCTGTCAGTCACTGTCTCTTGTTAGTGTACATCACTGGGCTGTACACAGCATCTCATACTGTGAGCCTGGGGTGAGTTCCCTCGTAGACGGATTAGTAGAGTTCTATTATGACTGCCACGAAACCCTCCGCATCTTCCTCTTCCATCGGCAAGTTGCTTGTCTGCACGGCTGCTTAGAATTGTGACATTGCCTTCAGTTCATGACAAGCATGTTGTATTGGCTCAGGCTGTGCCTGCCGCATGTCAGTGATGGAGTTCATCATGTTAAAAGTCTGTTAGTTCATTTATACTGCCACTTGCTGGGGACCCAACCTTTGTCAATTGTTAAAATAAATGCTAATCTGGTGATAACATCTACATAATAAAAAAAAAATTCTAAATGCATACAATAACAATGACAGATACCGAAGGTATTTTAAATCTTAAGTTTTTCCATCGTCGCATTCAAAGAGCTATAATTTTTTTATTTTTCTGTCGACTGTATAAGGACTTTTTTTGAGGGACAAGTTGTATTTTTTAATAGCACCATTTTGGGGCACATATAACTTATTGATTAACTTTTTATTGACTTTTTTGGTGGGGTAGAGTAAAAAAAACTGAAATTTCACCATTCTTTTTTGCGTCTTAAATTTAGTCCATTTACAGTGTGGTATAAATAACATAATAACTTTATTTAGCGGGTCGTTACGATTATGGCGATACCATATTTATGTAGGGTTTTTTATGTTTTACTACTTTTACACAGTAAAAAAACTTTTTTTTCAAAATTATTTTTGTTCACTTTTTATCAAATATTTTTGAAGAGAAAATATGAATTCTGGCATAGTTTTTTATTTTATTGTTTTACGGCGTTCACCGCACGGGTTAAATAATGGAATTGTTTTATAGTTGGGGTTGTTACGGACGCGGCAATACTGGATATGTGTAATTATTAACTTTTTTTCATAATAAAGGTTTTTGTAAGGGGAAAATGTGGGTTTTAAATTTTTATTATTTGTGACTTTTTATTTATTTATTTCAAATTTTATTAAACCTTTTTAACTTTTATTTAGTCCCACTAGGGGACTTTACAATGCAATCTTTTGATCGCTTTTATAATACACTGCAATACTCCCGTATTGCATTGTATTATTGCCTGTCAGTGTAAAACTGACAGGCATCTGTTAGGCCATGCCTCTGGCATGGCCTAACATGCAATCACTAGAGGCAGACCTGGGGGCCTTTGTTAGGCCCCCAGCTGCCATAGAAACCATTGACACCCCGCGATTGCATCGCGGGATGCCAGTGGGGTGAGAGAGGGAGCCCCCTCCCTTCAAAACCACTTAGATGCGGCGCTTGTTATTGAGCGCCGCATCTGAGGGGTTAAATATGATCAGAAACCACTGCTCGTAGTCTCCGACCGTTGCCCTGAAGCCTGAGGCTGTTCGCAACAATCCGGGTTTCAGGCGCTCCCCGACCGATGCGAGAAAAGCTCTTCTGAAGTGCCGCTGTGAAAAGGCGGCACTTCAGAAGGACTATCCTGAACGGCCGCCGTAAAAAGGCTATACGGTAGTCATTATGGGGTTACATTAAACAAACACCTTTATATTTAAAAAAAACTTCTCTGTCCCGCTGGACAGGGCACCTAGAAAATGGGTAGTTACCGGGTACATTTAATTTTGCACTTGGTGTTACACTTTTCCTTGTTCTTGTACCTTGTTTTACACTTTTCCTTGTTCTTGTACCTTGTCCTGAGCTGATTACATGTAACAGCTCCTCCCCACAGAAATATTCACAGATACCATATGTTTATCTGACGAGTGTCTCACACCAATTTTTTTCCTACTCTGATTTTTATTACCTGGGAAGGCCTCTCAAGGTCTCTTTTCTTTGTTGCAGGCAGGTATGATGATAAGGTTGGCACCGGTCTGCCAGGACTGTTCTGTAGGCAAATCAAACAGCTCTAACAGAATTTAACAGCAACAGCTGTAAAACCTGGGAAATACCAATTAGATCTTACCAAATTGACCCTTGCCGTCTTGGGGCATATGTGAGGCCACATGCCATTAATGGAAGTGCCATCAAGAGTGCCTTGGGTGCCTTCCTTATCCGTACACAATCCATTAGAATCTGGTTTTCACACCTTCTGCTCCCAGTTGGACACTTCCTGTGGAAAACAATCTTTGTCATTGCATAATCATTAATTGATCTTAATCAGATAATTCAGTTGTAGAAAAACATTAACAATGACATCTTTACATTAATTATTCACAATGAGCAGTAACTTAGGGGATGTTAACACGCTTAGCAAAAAACATCTGAAAATACGGAGCTCTTTTCACGAGAAAACAGCTCCTGATTTGCAGAAGTTTTTTAATCAAACTCGCGTTTTTCGCTACATTTTTTACGGCGTTGTTTTTCTATAGAGACAATGAAAAACGGCTCCAAAACGGCTCAAGAAGTGACATACACTTCTTTTTCGCAGGTGTTTTTTTACACAGCTTTTGTTTAAAACGCCCGCGTAAAAAAATGTCCAATCGGCACAGAATGCCGCTTTTCCCATTGAAATCAATGGGCAGATGTTTGGAGGCGTTCTGCTTCCGATTTTTCGGCCGTTTTTTGTCTGTTTACAGACAGAAAAATGGCCGAAAATAAGCCGTGTGAACATACCCTAAAACTGATACATACAAACAGATTTTTCTTCTTTTAGATATACTGCACAGAATTGTCTTATCGAACAGCTGGTTCAATCCTCTGCAAAACTAATATTGTGCAATGGGAATCTACTTGCACTGAGAAGTTATTATTTACAAGTTATAACACTGACACATGCCTCCAAAAGTCCAATGCTAAGGCACACTGATCTAGAACTTCACATAAAACTTAACCTCAGTATTTAATATTCCCACAACACTTCTCGAATACCATTATTAAAAAAACTAACTTTGGGATAGCATCTGGAGAACTGCTGATATCTTAGGCTCTATTCACATCTGTGCTGGCGTCCTGTTCTAACGTTCAATCTGAGCTTTCTGTCAGAATGGGACCCTGAACAGACACAAACTGACACAGACGGAAACCAGAGGGAACGTCAAAACAGGACCCTAACGCAGATGTGAACCATGTGTCACTTGGGGTTCGTGAACCCACTGGGTCATACCGCCTTGGCGGTATGGCAGCTGGCCAACAGGGCGCAGGTTAAAGTCTATAGTTCGTATAGGGTACCTGTGGCAGCTCGGACAGTAGCAAGGCAGGCTTGACTGGGACTAGGCAACAGGCAGACGTCAGGCATGGTGAAGCAGGACAGGCATGGTATACAGCACAGCACAACTCTGGCTCAGCACGGCACATGACCAGGATAGCACGGGATATAGGTAACCGGAACAGGAACACACTAGGAGACCATCGCATAGACAAACAGGGTACGGCAACAACGCTCAGGCATGGAAGCAAGGGGCTGAACCCTCTTATAGTCTAGGGCACTCATGGGCTGATACTTCATTAAAGTCCGGTGCGCGCACTGCCCCTACTGGATCCGGCCGAGGTGAGTGGAAGTGAGCACTGGCGTCTCCTGAGGAGACTGGGGACAGCGCTCACCGACCCATGGCTGCGGCCGTCAGGGGGAGAGTAAACCTGATGGACCGCAGCCACAGACATTACACCATGCCTTAGTCGTTGTACAAACACCAGTTCAATACTTGGGAGAAAACTATTCCCCTGTCACTTACACACAACTTCACTGAAAATGTTCTTGACCGTGTTCTTTGCAGTGAGAAAAATACTGGCCAGGTTTCAGGCCACCCTGAAAACAGGTCTACACATACGAGCACATTTTCATACACACCTACCTTGGGTAGTTGTATGTTCTGCAGTCGCTGGAACGGGTAATCTGGCCAGGGTGCCTTTTCATAGGTACCTTTGCTGTTTTACCTGTCATGCCGTGCGAATATCATGCAGGCTGCAACAAACCTAGTGGTGGTATTATTGAACCCAAGGACAAGCCAATTTTCTGATACCTGGCTGCATATACTCTCTTTGCCACGTGTGTCATCTCTTGCGCTCTCAATTGGCTTACCCGATGATCCAACAAAGGTCCTACTACCAATGGGCCCATAATTGTGGGCGATGCCAAAAGCGTACCTAGAATCAGTGTTAGGGTATGTTCACACGCAGTTTTCAGACGTAATTCGGGCATTTTACTGCGCATTGCTTTCGTTGGGTTTCATGATGTTCTGTTCCTACGAGGTGTTATTTTACGCGTCGCTGTCAAAAGACAGCGTGTAAAAAGACGCCCGCGAAAAAGAAGTGCATGTCACTTCTTGGGATGTTTTTGGAGCCATTTTTCATTGACTCCATTGAAAAACAGCTCCAATAACTTCCGTAAAATACGCCGCAAAAACGCGAGTTGATACCAAAACGTCTGAAAATCAGGAGCTGTTTTCGCCTGAAAACAGCTCTGTATTTTCAGACGTATTTTGCTGAGTCGTGTGAACATACCCTAAATGTTGGCCGTCTTACCTTTTACCAGGTTACAAGTCTCAGCGAGGACCTCCAGCTTCTTGAGATGAACATGAAGGTGGGAGTTGTTTCCTGAATGATTTACCTCATGCATCATATCCTATCCTGTGCATACTGTATATAATGAGGTATCTCTACATTAAAAATTTACTTTGGAAACCCATGTTGCATATAGATAGACTATCTCAAAAGGGTGGAGTTTAATTTTTCCACATTCATCTGATAATCCAGAACACTTGTAAATCCCACACCCATCAGGTCCTGTAAATACCTGATTAATACCAAAACAAACAAAAATTATTCTTACTAACATCTGGCATAAAATTAATAATGTTCAGGTAATTTTCACCTCCTTCCCAACTAAATCTGTAAAGACTCTTCTGTGAGTGATGTCACCTCGGCCTCCTGTGCAGATTAGCCAGAGGGGAGTAATCTCTTACACAATACCTCATATTGGCTGGTGACTACAGCACAGAATGCTCAGTGCCATATTTACCATTCTGGAAGGATCTGGAACCATCTACACAGAAAAAACTCAAAATCTGGGTCACTCCCTTACACATTTAATCTGGATTACTCATTGGGGTCTCACACATTTTGTAGACGACCTAGAACCATATTCATTAATTCAAAACAAAACAAAATAAAAAACAAAACCAAAAAATGTGCCTGATCAGTCTCATCACTACTCCCCTGTTTTGGACTCTGCGGAATTAATGTAGCAGAGTTCAAAACTACATATCTCAACATAATAAGATTGGACACTCTATCTGGGGGGCCCCTGATAGAGTTTGGCCCCCAGATTGTTTGGCCCCCTGTAATACACAATAGCCTGGTACAAAAATTACTTTCTCCTGACAAAACTACATTTTATCTTTTAAATAACTTGCAACCATTCACTTTTAAAACATCATACATTTTCAAAAATAACATTTAGGCAATACTATAGCACATGCCTGCATGTGTAAAAACCAAAATAACAATTGTAATTCTTTATCCAATAAAACAGAAAATAATATATCTGCTAATATTAATTACTGCAAACCAATAAACTATACGTGGGAGTAGGGAACAATAGGGGTACATACATTTTCAAGACCAGTGTGTCATGATATCTGTATTTTAATTTATTTGAATTAACTTCAAAACATTACAACATTAAATCATACCATAACATAACACATGAATATGTAACGTAACGTTTATCTTTTATGCAAATTCAGCCCGCTGTAATATTTTACTCCCTATATACAGTACTTACGGACAACAGCGCATGCGCAGAGATAAGAAACATTCCTTGACACAAATTTATAACTCAAAATATTTAACCCAATACACAAAAAATTGTACGCAGTACTGCTGTTAAAAACAAGAGCATGAAATATAGATCTAAAAATCAATGCTATATTGTGGCCACATCAGACTTCACACATGTTATATCGCACAGCCCCCTCACCGTCACAATCGACATTAGTTATCACCATCAATTCCTTACACGCAGCATTCCGGATTCATTTACTCTGTCTCTGTCTATTCACAAACAGCCATTTATTAACATCCACACAACCTAAATTTTTTAACAATCAACTCATTTGATCACATATATCTCGTCCTCCCCACTCAGCCATTCACTGTGTGAGTTTTAGTCTAGGGGCTTACTACGTATGTTGGTGATGGTTTCTTTAGGGCCCTGGTTGTGCGACAAATACCAATCTCCCTAACTGTAATTTGTGTAGGTAGTTATACTACTACGACACTCTATATGCCGGATTATTAAATGCGTGCTAGAAATAAGTCTGTACTGATTCCTACCTTATGCCAGTCTGACAATGCATACAACTGGTGTTTTTTAAGGACCCTTACACATAATATTACAAGCTAGCAGTGTGCTAGAAACGTATAAATTATTACTCAATACAACATTCAAAGTTTTCCCTATTGCACTGGGTAATGGTACATACACTTATCACACTTGTCACATGCACTTTCATATATATTCATTTGCCCATTACAATCCTGACAAAGAACCTGATTATTATGGGATCTCTTTTTAGTTGTTATAGCATCTTTCTTCCCCTGTTTGTCACAATAATCTTTTGACTGTATGCCACTGGGCTCCTGCTCTGCCCTTTGAGTTCCTAATTATCAGGAATTAACCGCAGAAGTCCTTGTGGTACTAAAAGTACTACAGGATATTACCTACGAATATCCAACCTTTCTGTCACCTACGGACAGATTCTGCCACCTACGGGCAGTTTGTAGTACGTTTCTGTCACCTACGGACACACTGCCTCACTTACAGACACATGTAGCACCGCTGAGTCAGTAGTCTGTGACTCTCGCCGAGTCGGGCATCCCCGACACTCAGCTCTCTCAGAACAAACGGGCAACATGATAACATTTCCTTTGATCCTTAACAGTTTCTACAGCCAAATATTAAAAGAAATTTTCAACAGACCTATAACAATACACAAATCCAAACCGCACAGTTCATCGCAGGTTCACTGTACAAATCTTTTCTTCCTCACTTTACACATAGACAGAAGGACGCAATGCACAAGTTTTTTTACTGACACTTTAAAAGTTAATTATAACAGTCCGCTACGTCATCACATTCCAAAGAAGGGGGTCATGCACTTACTCCTCACATCTTCTGTTTCATACAATCTTAACAGTTTCAATGTTCAGTGCCAGCAAAAATTCTCCCATACCATGAAACTCAAGATTTACACATCTGCAACAACAACTCAAGATAACGTACGTATCTGCAATCATTCATCACACTAAAAGCTTTCAACATACCTCATGCTTCTGGATAAATTACTGCGTTCAGGAGACGTGACGTCATGAGAGCTAATTCCAGATCTGGCAATGAATAAGTGAAAAAGGTTTTGTAAAAATAAGCTTCTTACGTACTGGCCGGTTTTTAATATTTACTGATGCAATGCTCGGCCTCCAGAGACTATCAGACAAGCAATCTCCCGTGATTTCGGCACCAAAAACTGTTGACGCAACAACTGAGCCAAAATATATGACTGAAAATTGTAATTGGTTTGTCAACTGATTCCCGCCCTCCAGTGATTTATCCAGTTTCAAATCATGTTTTATCGATATATCGAGAGAGGAATTAGACACACAGCTGGTATGCTCAAAATACTCCTCTGAGGTTTATTTCCAAACTCAATTACAATAATATCATTCAAAAGGGGTGTAAGCTTGAGGTTAATTAATCAGAGGCAATGTGCCAATATTTCAAATTTAGCCAATTACAGACATACGATACATTTTAAATGCATTATTATAATTCTTCATACATCAGGGTTACAGGTGGTTTATCTCTCTTGGTAAGGCTATAATAGATTGTTCTGTTAAGATGTGGATGCGTCTTCCTGTCCTATCTCACTCCCTCCCCTTTCCTTCTTTTCAAGCTTCACATGGGAACAAAGGTCAGAGATAACTTAACTTAAAAACATAGAAATTTGTGTTAAAGGAGTAATGACTTTCTTATTCACTACAAAAGAACCAAGATGGGAACTTCAGACAAGATGGCTGCTGCACAAAATGGATTCATTTAAACATTATTTTAATCACTTTCACAATGATGGATTTGTTTATTTGTATTGGATGAAAGCTGTTCCATCTCAGATATGCATGACGGCTTGTAGGTTTATGGTATATTCTATTTTATATGGTATTGTCTCTCTTGTATATGGTCAAGTCCTGGAAATGTATTTGAGATTTTGAGTAGTTGAGAGTGAGTTTGATGGTAGGATGGAACTTGTTAACGTTTTTATGGAAAGAAAGCAGTTCATGTTCAGAGCCTGTCCAGATTATCAACAGGTCATCAATGCACCGGAAATATGCTGGAGGTTTAGTTGTGCAGGTTGATAAAAACTCCTCCTCTAGTTTGGCCATGAATAGGTTAGCATATTGTGGTGACATTCTGCTACCCATAGTGCGTCCCATAAACTGCAGATATACACTACCATTCAAAAGTTTAGGGTCACTTAGAAATTTCCTTATTTTTGAAAGAAAAGCACAGTTTTTTTCAATGAAGATAACGTTAAATTAATCAGAAATACACTCTATACATTGTTAATGTGCTAAATGACTATTCTAGCTGCAAACGGCTGGTTTTTAATGCAATATCTACATAGGTGTATAGAGGCCCATTTCCAGCAACCATCACTCCAGTGTTCTAATGGTACATTGTGTTTGCTAATTGTGTTAGAAGGCTAATGGATGATTAGAAAACACTTGAAAACCCTTGTGCAATTATGTTAGCACTGCTGTAAACAGTTTTGCTGTTTAGAGGAGCTATAAAACTGACCTTCCTTTGAGCTAGTTGAGAATCTGAAGCATTACATTTGTGGGTTCGATTAAACTCTCAAAATGGCTAGAAAAAGAGAGCTTTCATGTGAAACTCGACAGTCTATTCTTGTTCTTAGAAATTAAGGCTATTCCATGCGAGAAATTGCCAAGAAACTGAAGATTTCCTACAACGGTGTGTACTACTCCCTTCAGAGGACAGCACACACAGACTCTAACCAGAGTAGAAAGAGAAGTGGGAGGCCCCGCTGCACAACTGAGCAACAAGACAAGTACATTAGAGTCTAGAGTTTGAGAAATAGACGCCTCACAGGTCCTCAACTGGCAGCTTCATTAAATAGTACCCGCAAAACGCCAGTGTCAACGTCTACAGTGAAGAGGCGACTCCGGGATGCTGGCCTTTAGGGCAGAGTTGCAAAGAAAAAGCCATATCTGAGACTGGCTAATAAAAGGAAATGATTAATATGGGCAAAAGCACACAGACATTGGACAAGGGAAGATTGAAAAAAAATTTTATGGACAGACGAATCGAAGTTTGAGGTGTTTGGATCACACAGAAGAACATTTGTGAGACGCAGAACAACTAAAAGATGCTGGAAGAGTGCATGACGCCATCTGTCAAGCATGGTGGAGGTAATGTGATAGTCTGGGGTTGCTTTGGTGCTGGTAAAGTGGGAGATTTGTACAAGGTAAAAGGGATTTTGAATAAGGAAGGCTATCACTCCATTTTGCAATGCCATGCCATACCCTGTGGACAGCGCTTGATTGGAGCCAATTTCATCCTACAACAGGACAATGACCCAAAGCACAGCTCCAAATTATGCAAGAACTATTTAGGGAAGAAGCAGGCAGCTGGTATTCTATCTGTAATGGAGTGGCCAGTGCAGTCACCAGATCTCAACCCCATAGAGCTGTTGTGGGAGCAGCTTAACCGTATGGTGCGCAAGAAGTGCCCATCAAGCCAATCCAACTTGTGGGAGGGCCTTCTGGAAGCATGGGGGGAAATTTTTCACGATTACCTCAGCAAATTAACAGCTAGAATGCCAAAGGTCTGAAATGCTGTAATTGCTGCAAATGGAGCATTCTTTGACGAAAGCAAAGTTTGAAGGAGAAAATTATTATTTCAAATAAAAATCATTATTTCTAACCTTTTCAATGTCTTGACTATATTTTCTAGTCATTTTGCAACTCATTTGATAAATATAAGTGTGAGTTTTCATGGAAAACACAAAATTGTCTGGGTGACCCCAAACTTTTGAACGGTAGTGTATGTCTTTGTCAAATAAAAAAATTATTGTGATGGAGTACGAACCTGATGAGTTGTATTGCTGGCTCTGTCGCTAGATATTTTTTTTTAAGAAAGTGTTGGCATGCGGCTATGCCATCCTCATGGGGGACGCTAGAATACAGAGACACCACATCCAGAGTTGTCAATATTGTTCCCTCTGGTAGTGTACCTAGGGCTGAGAGTTTGCAGAGGATGTCTGTGGTGTCCTAGACATAACTGGGTTTGCACCTCACCAAGGGCTTTAGAAGATTTTCCACCCAGCCAGAAATATTCTCAGTTAAAGTCCCAAAACCCGAAATGATTGGTCTCCCTGGATTGCCTCCTTTATATATTTTAGGTAACATGTAGAATGTAACTATTCTGGGCCTGTCCGGTATAAGGTCCACTACACTGTCTGACACATCATTGAAACTATTGATGATATGGACAAGTTCCTCTGTGTATTATTTGGTGGGGTCTTCTTTAAGCAGGGTGTAGTGTTTTTTGTCTGAGAGTTGTCTTTTTGCCTCCTGGATGTAGTCAGATGTATTCAGACTTACTACAGCCCCTCCTTTATCAGCTGGTTTGATGATGATGTCTTTGTTGGATTTTAGTGATTTTGTGGCTTTCCTTTCCTCCATACTGAGATTGTGTGTTACTTTGTTCTGTTGGTCCAAGATCTCAGATGTAACTTTTTTTTCTGAAGCAGTCTATGTAAGCATCCAGAGTTTGATTGTATCCAGGTTGTGGGGTCCATCTTGTCTTCTTCTTCTTTCTTGATGTTTCTTTTCCCATCCCAGCTTGTAATGTCATATCTGTTTTGTCAGAAAATAATTCTTTCAGCCGCAATCTGTGGAAGTATTCCTCCAAGTCACTGCAAAACTGGGCTCTGTCAAGTGGTTTAGTGGAACTAAGTCCTTTAGATAGAACATTAATTTCCATTTTGCTTGGTTCGTACTGAGGGAGGTTTACAACAGACAATATCATACATGATAGGATTAGATACCGCAGCTGAGCTGATAGTATCACAAACCATAGGTTTAAATACATTGCTCATCAGACAGTATCACAGACCACAGCAAACAGTAGCACACATGATAGGTTTAGATACAGGGCCCCAGGTGATAGTATCACACATGATAGGCTTAGATACATGGTCCCAGCAGACATTATCACACATGCTAGGATCATATATATGGCTCATCAGGTAGTAGCACACATAATAGGCTTAGAAACAGGGCCCAGTAGACAGTATAACACATGACAGACTTAGATACAGGGCCCCAGCAGATAGTATAACACATGATAGTCTTAGATACAGGGCCCCAGCAGGCAGTATTACACATAATAGGCTTAACCCCTTCCCAACATTTCTCATAAGTATACGACATGGAAAGCCAGTAATTCCCGCAAAATGTCGTATACTTACAACAAATGCATGGCACCGGCTCAGAAGCTGAGTCGGTGCCATCATCCCCGGATGTCAGCTGTATCTTACAGCTGACATCCTGCTGTAATGGCAGGGGACTGAAGTTATCTTCGATCCCCGCCATTAACTCCTTAAATGCAGCCGTCAAAAACTCATCGACACCCCAGCAAGGAAATTGCCGGGGTCTCGGTGGCTGCAATGGCAACCAGAGGCCTAATACTGGCCTCCCAGTGTGCCTAGCATGGAAAACTTTCAGCCCCCACCCGGAGGCGTGGCCTGAAAGGCTTCCGTAGCCGCCGGCAAGATGGCGCCGATTTAGGAAATGAGCCGGCGTCATCAGCGGTGTATGTCAGCTGAATGTTACAGCTGACATCCACCTGTAACGGCAGGAACCGGAGCTAGCTCATATCCCTGCCATTAACCTCTTAGATGCAGCGATTGGATGCGATCGCTGCATCTTTGTGGTTTTTAGCAGATCGGCAGCTGTGTCCTTCAATTGCACAGCTGCCGGCTGCTATTATGGCAACAGGAGACCTAACAATGGCCTCCTTTCTGCCATTACGGAAGCCGATTAGGCCCCGCCCAGAGGCGAAGCCTAATCGACTTGCTGTCAGTGAATGACTGACAGATCTAATATATTGCACTACATAGGTAATGCAATGTATTAGAAAAAAAAATCTGACAGTTGGACGTTTCAAGTCCCCTAGTGGGACTAAAGAAAAGTGTAAAAAAAAGTGAAAAAAGTTGTAAAAAATATAATAAAAGTTTCAAGTAATAAAAAAAAACTTAATCGCCCTTTTTCCCTTATCAAGTCCTTTATTATTGAAAAAAATAAAATAAACCATACATATTTGGTATCGCACAATCGTGACGGCCTAAGCTATAAAAATATAATGTTTTTTTCAGCTGGGCAAATCGTGGCTAATGGTAGCAGAGAGGCATCTGAGAGAACCTGAGTGAAGTACATGGGGTTGGTGGAAGACCTACCCAGGAAGGAGAGATGCGCCTCCCCAGCAGGAAAGGCAGGGTTGTCAGTGATAGGAGTCAAAGGACCCAGTGGGTTAGCAAATGAGCCCCCCATTCCAGAGGACCGCAGTGCCAAGAGGGTATGAAAAACAACAAAGAAGGTGGAAGTCGGTCTGTTCCCAGGCAGGGTCCAAGGCAGGGTAGAAAGGGTACGAGTACAGAGTTGTTGGGCTAAATGAACCCACATTTTAGAATCATGATTGTGAAAAAAGTCTAGAACATGCGCATGAGTTGCCGCTAGATAATAAAAGGCGACAGTCCGGCAGACCAACCACACCTGCACCCCTGGAATGAGTAAGAATCGTCCTACTCAAACGGGGATGACCCGTTGGCCATATGAAGGATCCAAAACATTGTTGGATACGTAGCCAATAAGAAGATGGGATGGAGATAGGGATTGTCTTCAGGAGGTAGAGCAGTCTGGGGAGGAGTGACATTTTAATAATATTAATATGGCCAAACCAGAATAATTCCCTTTTATGCCAAGAGGCGAGATCTGTGTGAAATTTGGCTAGTAAAGGGGCAAAGTTATTGTGAACAATTGTGAGAGATCAGAGCTTATACGCGCACCCAAATATGTTATACCCCTAGCAGGTCAGGAGAAGGCGAAATTACTTTTGAGGAGTGATAGTGTAGATGATGGAAGGGATACCTTCAAAGCCTCAGACTTAGAGAAGTTAATCTTAAAATTGGACCATATTGGACAGCTCGGACATCAACGAGGGAAGTGACACATGCGGGTTCGTGAGATAAACCAACAGGTCTTCAGCAAAGGCAGAGCACTTATATTCTGTCCCGACTATGAGAATGCCCCTAATATCCGTGCTGTTCCGAATGGAGGCCATGATATGTTCCATAACTAGGACATGCAACAATGGGGATAGAGGGCAACCCTGCCTGGTACCATTATGAACAGCAAATGGCGCCGAGAGGGAGCCTTGCTTTTTAGTTGGGCGGATGGTGAATGATAGAGGGCCATTATTTTACTCTGAATGGAAGGTCCCAGTCCTATATGTTTAAGAGTTTGGTAAAGGGCGGGCCAGGCTATCCTGTCAAATGCCTTTTTTGAATCTAGAGACAGGATCATGAGGGGAATGTGGTGAGTCTGGGCATGATGGATAATATCGAAGGTTTTAAGAGTATTATCGCGTGCCTCCTGACCAGGCACAAATCCCACCTGATCTGGATGGACTAAGTTAGGGAGATGTGTATTCAACCTATTAGCTAACAATTTGGCATAGATTTTTAGGTCTACATTGAGCAAGGAGATGGGGAGATAACTGCAGCAGAGCTGGGGATCCTTGCCCGACTTAGGGATGACCGCTACATGGGCTAAGGTGGAGCCAGGGGGAACAGGACGTCAGGGGAGATAAAATCAAAGGCCCGGAGCAGCAGTGGTGTCAAACAGTCAGTCAATGTTTTATAAAATTTGGCAGTATATCCATCCAGTCAGGAACTCTTTCCCCCCAGGAGGTCCCTTATAACAGCAAGGATCTCCGGTGAGGTAAAATCAGCCTCCAACTCCTCAGAGATCTCCCTGGATAAAGGCGTGAAAGGAGAAGGGAAAGAGGCCCGATCCGGGGGGGGGGGTGTCAGTGGAGGGCCTAAGGTTATAAAGGTCAGAATAAAATGTGTGAAAGAAGTCCGCAATCTCGGTGGTCGTATGGACCACATGGCCAGAAGGAGATTTAATATTTGGTATATGGGATTGGGCCAATTGAGCCTTTAAAGCTCTGGCTAACATGCGTCCACTTTTGTTACCAAATTCATAAAACTTGCTCCGACACACTTGGAGGGCACGCATTTGAGCCGAGTCTAACAGACGTCGAGCATTTTGTCAGGCACTCTGTAACTCCCGTAAGAGCGGAAGAGAAAGCGCACGCTTGTGAGCCAGTTCAAGGGAGGTAATTTTTTGGTAAGCAAGTTTCAAGGAATGGGCCCTTTCTCTTTTAAGGCATGCTCCATGTTTTATAAGGACACCTCGGAGCACACATTTAAGGGCCTCCCACTGCATCATAGGAGATGTGGTATCATGCGCATAATCGGACGTGAAGTGCTCCACCGCTTGCAACAGTTCAGCACTGCAGACCCCATCAAGGAGCAGGGACTCATTAAGTTTCTAGGACCAGGGACCTTTAGTGAGAAAAGGAAGGTGTAGGGTACAATACACTGGGGCATGATCGGACCATAAGATGTTGCCGATGGACGTGGAAGCGACCCATGGAAAGGCACGATGTTGAAGGAGAATGTAGTCCAATTGACTGTAGGTGCCATGCGGATGAGAATAAAAGCTGTACTCTCTGTCAGAAGGGTGTTGTAGACGCCAAGCATCACAATTGAAGCTGTGCAAGAGCGCGTTTCACCCATCTCACAGCACCATACGCAATACTGGAACGACCAGTAGAATTATCCAGTGTCGAATCTAGAGTGAGATTAAAGTCTCCGCATAACATCACAGTCCCCCGTACAACTGGAAGGGCAGTTTCTCTGAGATGAAGAAGGAAAGGGACCTGACCGGTATTAGGGGCATAGGCATTAATCACAGTGAACTCACTCCCACCAATATTTAGAACTAGGATTATATATCCAGCCGCAGAGTCAATGACAACATTGACTACCTGATGAGTGAGGGATTTATGAAGAGTTATGGCTACTCCACAAGATCTGGAGAGGGAATTATTACTAAAATGTTAGTGTGCGTAAAACTTATGTCTAATAGCCGGGGAGTGACCCTACTTAAAGTGTGTTTCCTGGAAACATGCAATATGTACCTCACGCTTATGCAGGTGGTGCAGGATTTGCGCTCTCTTTTC